>NC_091765.1:4777279-5084421 GCF_029378745.1 Bos indicus
CCATTCATCTGTTGATGACATCTAGGTTGCTTCCATGTCCTAGCTATAGTAAATAGTGCTGCAGTGAACATTGGGATATATGTGTCTTTCTCAATTATGACTTTCTCAGGGTATATGCCCAGTAGTGGGATTATTGGGTCATAGGGTAGTTTTACCGAAAATCCACGTGGCACAGTGGTTAAAGAATCCACCAGCCAATACAGGGGATGCAAGAGATGCAGGTTCGATCCCTGGGTTGGGAAGATCCCCTGGAGTAGGAAATGGCAACACACTCCAGTATTCTTGCCTGGAGAATCCCATGGACAGAGGAGCCTGGAGGGCTATGGTCCATGGGGTTGCAAAGAGTTGGACACGACTGAGCACAGCACAGAACATGGTAGTTTTATTGCTAGTTTTTAAAGGAATCTCCATACTGTCTTCCATAGTGGCTACATTAATATACATTCCCACCAACAATGGAAGAGGGTTCCCTTTTGTACCCTCTCTGGAACTTACTGTTTGTAAATTTCTTGATGACGGCCATTCTGACCAGTGTGAGGAGATCTCGTTATCGTTTTGATTTGCATTTCTCTTATAACGAGCAGCATTGAGACCTTATTAGCCATCTGCATGTCTTGTTTGGAGAAATGTCTGTTTAGATCTTCTCCCCACTTTTGGCTTTCGTTGGTGGTTTTTCTGGTATTGAATTGCATGAGCAGCTTGTATATTTTGGAAACAGCTGGAAATTTTGAATGAGGAACCTACATAAGCTTTTAGGAGCAAGTAGAGATCTGCTCCTTGGAGAGGGCTTCTTTTTCTGAACATTCTGTAATTTGGAGGGTAATTTGTAATTCCTTATGAATACTGTCCGGTGGCACTCAAGGGCCTTCTGTGAATTATGTGTGAGGGTCATACTTCAGCAATTTTCTGCTCTATCGTGAGAGCTATAGAGAGTTAGGAATCCTTGGCAAACCCACCTGATGGACTAGATGTGTAGGAGGATTTGAGAAGAATTTTCTGCTGTCTTCTTTGCTTGCATAGGACATAAATATTATTTAAATTTTATGTTTGTATTCCTTCTTATAACTACATTAAATATGCCTATCTGGTTTTGTCTGATTTGGATTCAAACCTTCTAGAGAAGTGAGCTGTGTTATTTTCTTCTCCTATACTCTATTTTTCAGGTATTAGGTTATAACTTTTAAGACATAAGCTTCCCACCCTTATCTTTCATCCTCTGCTTAACTCTGTTTTCTTATTTCAGAAGAACCTTTCTTTTTAAGTCCTCTTTTTATACATTAAAATCCCCAAGTGGAGTGTCAGACTAATCTCTTTCTGTTTATTATTCCCTTTCAAGTAGTTATTACCTTTTCAATCTCCCATTAGTATCAATGAGACTGATCTCTGGAGCTTGCAGTTTTGGAGTATTTGCCACTTTTTCCTTGGCTTGTATTTTAAATCAGTTCCAAAAACAGATTCTCTCCAGCTGTTAATTTTGCAGTTACCCATCGTTTTCCTTTTTATAGCCATTACCTCTTTCCAGAGCCTTATTACTTCACATCTAGGTCATTGTAACAGTCTGTTAATTCTTTTTCCTTTCATAAAATTTTTCCTCTATACACAGTCCATCCTGCCTATTAAAGTTGTTGGTTGCCTCCCATCATCCATTCTCCTTCATCTTTCCCAGCTAAATTGTCTTTTCTACTTTTCCCTCTTTCTTCATATGTGTATTGTTACTGAAAAGCTAATCCCTGCTGGGGTGGATCCTGATTTGTGGTTATGTTTGACGTTTGTTTTTGATGAAGCACAAATCTTCCTAATGGATACTTTTCCCATTTATTTCCTATTATTTCTCTGATTTTACTATTTGAACCACCAAATTTGAGTCCCATCATTCTTTACTGTCTTCCCAACCAAATTTACTAGTATCATTTATCTTGCCTCTTCCTCACAAAATGACTAAAATGCTCTGCTGCTGCTGCTGCTAAGTCACTTCAGTCGTGTCCGACTCTGCGACCCCATAGACAGCAGCCCACCAAGCACCCCTGTCCCTGGGATTCTCCAGGCAAGAGCACTGGAGTGGGTTGCCATTTCCTTCTCCAATGCATGAAAGTGAAAAGTGAAAGTGAAGTCGCTCAGTCGTGTCCGACTCCTAGCCCATGGACTGCAGCCTACCAGGCTCCTTCGCCCATGGGATTTTCCAGGCAAGAGTACTCTACCATTCTTTTATTGTGATAATATTCTCTGGTGTAGAGTCACAGCCTATACAGGACTTAGAACTAGTTCATAAGGCACTAATCTCATATCATTGCCATTATGGGCCGTGAAAAGAAATGGTCCCTACTGTCTAAATTTATTTTCTTTCTTTGATTTTTCTTACTTATTTTTTCCTTTCATTGGATGGTTGTAGTTTAATTTGTGGAAGTTACATATAAGTATGATAAAACTGTTGATCTCTAGATGATTTTCTACCTCTCCTGTTGACAAGTGTGTATGCCGTCCATTCAGCAACTGGAACTAACTGTCTTATATGTTGGGGAATCTCAGGATCACCCCCACATTCTGAGATTCCCTGAAGGGACTTGTGAGACTCAGCTTGTAGTTGTACTCATGGGGAAGATTTTCTTCAGTGATGGACGCAGCTGGCTCACGAGGGAAAAAGGCACAGGCAGAACCTGCAGGAACCCAAGCGTCGATTTCATCACGCTCCCTCCTTCCCGTGAGAGGTCACACGGAGCTCACGCTTTGCCCGGTGATGAAGGAGGAGCACACACATGTGAGGTTTCTGTACAAGGAAGCACATTAGAAACTTAGTACCCAAGATTTTTATTTGGGGCTTGTAGCCACCTTCTGCCTAGCATGTACCACGATTCCAGATTCCCAGAAGAAAAGCAGGTTTTCAGCGTAAACCATGGTGTTTATACTGCTAGGAACAGTGAACCACCCTTATTCATTAACTACTGACGGAGGACATCCTGGGAACTCCCAAGTTCCCACATGCCAGGCAAAGGCCAGTCTTACTTCCAGCAGGCCCTTTGTAAACATGCTGGTCTCGGGCCTGCTGGCTTTACTCTGTTTGCAAACCTTGTCTGTTGGAAGCTTTTTATAACATACTCTTTGCTAATATTTTATTTTTACTTTGGTCCATCCTCAGGATCTCAGCACAGTTTCTTATTTTACACCTGTGTGTACTGTTTTTGAAATGAATGAAGTTTGTGTGTATATCTACCTTATGATAATCAGACTTTGCTTTGTTATTTCTTTTAAAAATTGTGTTTTCTATGTCCTTATTAATACTGTGGATGTTGGATAAAGGAACAGTATTCTAGAATTTCATTTGTAGCTTCTCATGGCTTACTTTAAAGTAACCAGTAAAGGACTGCACAGTAGATGTTGTTCAATAAATGTTGTTTACTGATGACTGTTACCTTTTTAGAATTCTTCATCACAGAACTGTGATTGTTGGACGATTTTAAGAAAGGAAATGATGAACATTAGTGTTTGGGAAATATTTTATTTTTTAGGTGTATTCTCATACTGTTGCTAAGTCGCTTCAGTCGTGTCTGACTCTGTTCGACATTTGTTTGTTTCTTTATTGAGTTGCATTCATTTTGAAGATGTAAATGTAAAGTGCAGTTAATTTAAATAGGCTGGGTAGGTTCAATATTAATAGCTGTAGAAAAACTGTGTATTTAGGAAAAATCTGAAAACAGTGACTACCAGTGCAATTTGGGTTAGGAAATAACTCAAATTAGAATCAAAGGAAACCTGGATCTTTCTTTTTCTCATTTTTTTCTCCCTGTGGACTGCACAGAGCTCTTTGTTATTCATTGTGTCTATTAACCTTGCCCAGAAATTTTCAGATACAAGGCATCATCTTCTAAAAACAGCAAGACTGTGATCTTAGGATCTTGGAGATTATCATTGTTTTTTTATACAAAGAACCCTTTGAAATGCTTTTGTGTCTGTTAATTAGAATTTTGCTACTAAATTTTTCTTAACGTTTGGCATATTTTGTGTACCTTTTAGTATACCATAGGGAGAATTCTCCAGAAGCTGACTTCAAGGCTCTTGTCTGTATAAGTCTCAAATCTGTATTAAAATTTTGACAACACTATAGGCTCATAAAATGTTAACTAGATTTAAAGTTTTGTGAATTGTATATGATGGATTTGATGGAGTATACCAAATTGGGAAATGACATGCTAACTTTATTAATATGGTTTTCTAATTCCTTTGTGAAATAACACTTTACTTATGGAGAAATCATCTGCTTAGGATGTTGACAAAATCAGGAAGTAAACCAAAAGGCCACTAAGCAGTCAGAATGGATGCCAGCATTTATGCACTGACCTTTGCACATTCTTTACCAGATCAGATCAGATCAGTCAGATCAGTCCCTCAGTCGTGTCTGACTCTTTGCGACCCCATGAATCGCAGCACGCCAGGCCTCCCTGTCCATCACCAACTCCCGGAGTTCATTCAGACTCACGTCCATCGAGTCAGTGATGCCATCCAGCCATCTCATCCTCTTTCGTCCCCTTCTCCTCCTGCCCCCAATCCCTCCCAGCATCAGGGTCTTTTCCAATGAATCAACTCTTCGCATGAGGTGGCCAAAGTACTGGAGTTTCAGCTTTAGCATCATTCCTTCCAAAGAAATCCCAGGGCTGATCTCCTTCACAATGGACTGGTTGGATCTCCTTGCAGTCCAAGGGACTCTCAAGAGTCTTCTCCAACACCACAGTTCAAAAGCAGCAATTCTTTGGTGCTTAGCCTTCTTCACGGTCCAACTCTCACATCCATACATGACCACAGGAAAAACCATAGCCTTGACTAGACGGACCTTTGTTGGCAAAGTTATGTCTCTGCTTTTGAATATGCTATCTAGGATGGTCATAACTTTCCTTCCAAGGAGAAAGCGTCTTTTAATTTCATGGCTGCAGTCACATCTGTAGTGATTTTGGAGCCCAGAAAAATAAAGTCTGACACTGTTTCCACTGTTTCCCCATCTATTTCCCATGAAGTGGTGGGACTGGATGCCATGATCTTCGTTTTCTGAATGTTGAGCTTTAAGCCAACTTTTTCACTCTCCACTTTCACTTTCATCAAGAGGCTTTTGAGTTCCTCTTCACTTTCTGCCATAAGGTTGGTGTCATCTGCATATCTGAGGTTATTGATATTTCTCCCGGCAGTGTTGATTCCAGCTTGTGTTTCTTCCAGTCCAGCGTTTCTCATGATGTACTCTGCATAGAAGTTAAATAAGCAGGGTGACAATATACAGCCTTGACGAACTCCTTTTCCTATATGGAACCAGTCTGTTGTTCCATGTCCAGTTCTAACTGTTGCTTCCTGACTTGCATACATATTTCTCAAGAGGCAGGTCAGGTGGTCTGGTATTCCCATCTCTTTCAGAATTTTCCACAGTTTATTGTGATCCACACAATCAATGGCTTTGGCATAGTCAATAAAGCAGAAATAGATGTTTTTCTGGAACTCTCTTGCTTTTTCCATGAGCCAGCGGATGTTGGCAATTTGATCTCTGGTTCCTCTGCCTTTTCTAAAACTAGCTTGAACATCAGGAAGTTCATGGTTCACATATTGCTGAAGCCTGGCTTGGAGAATTTTGAGAATTACTTTACTAGCGTGTGAGATGAGTGCAATTGTGTGGTAGTTTGAGCATTCTTTGGCATTGCCTTTCTTTGGGATTGGAATGAAAACTGACCTTTTCCATAGAACACCCCTAAAGCAGGGGGTGTCATAAGCTAATGTCAGCTAAGTGTTTTATATTTTATTTTTTATGCAGTAAAAAACTTGCCTATCCAAAATATCACTGAAGTCTGACTGCCTGAACATGTTTGTAAAACTGTAGGAAGGGTCAGTGGTTACACTGCTAAGGCTCTTTCATGAATTTACTGTGAAAATGATGATGTGCTTTTCATGGTGTCTTTCACATTGTCATGTCAGTTATTTCTTCTTTAAAAAAATTAGTCCCATTTTACAAGTGCTTTGAAAGACAAAGGTCCGTCTTGTCAAGGCTATGGTTTTTCCTGTGGTCATGTATGGATGTGAGAGTTGGACTGTGAAAAAGGCTGGGTGCCGAAGAATTGATGCTTTTGACCTGTGGTGTTGGAGAAGACTCTTGAAAGTCCCTTGGACTGCAAGGAGATCCAACCAGTCCATTCTGAAGGAGATCAGCCCTAGTATTTCTTTGGAAGGAATGATGCTAAAGCTGAAACTCCAGTACTTTGGCCACTTCATGTGAAGAGTTGACTCATTGGAAAAGACTCTGATACTGGGAGGGATTGGGGGCAGGAGGAGAAGGGGACGAAAGAGGATGAGATGGCTGGATGGCATCACTGACTCGATGGACGTGAGTGTGAGTGAACTCCGGGAGTTGGTGATGGACAGGAAGGCCTGGCGTGCTACTATTCATGGGGTTGCAAAGAGTCGGACACGACTGAGTGACTGAACTCAACTGAAAGACAAGGTATGGAGTGCTTTTGAAGTCAAGTCTCCCATTACCTCTTATAAAATATTTTCTAACTTTTAAAGGAAATGAAGGCAATGGCAGTTTTAAAAAAGAAGGCACATTAGCTGAGCTTTTAGTGAATAAAATATTTATTGAGACAGGAACAGATAAAAGATTTCCATCTCTGAGTGGTCAGGTGCCCAAGCGCAGGATTTGTTTATGTACGTAAACCTGACTGAGTTCCTCAGTTAAAACTTGCCTTCACATCTTTGACAGTATCAGGAGAGCTTTCTTGATATAGATTAGGTGATTGTAAAGGCAGCCTCAGCTAAATATAAGATGTGGCAATCAAAACAGCTTTTATGATTTTAAATTGCATCAGTAGAAAAGTGAATGTGAAAATCGCTCAGTTGTGTCTGACTCTTTGGAACCCCATGGACTGTAGCCTGCCAGGCGCCTCTGTCCATGGAACTCTCCAGGCCAGAATACTGGGGTGGGTAGGTAGCCTTTCCCTTCTCCAGGGGATCTTCCGAACCCAAGGATCGAACTAGGATCACCTGCTTTTCAGGTGGATTCTTTACCAGCTGAGCTACCGTGGAATAGTGAAATAGTGCCCACATCACAGTAGTCCTGTGTGTGCTGAATTCTGTACTGTGTGAAGGGAGTTTTCACAAATCATTGTACATCTGTGAGAGGGCAGCCAGGATAGTGGAGGAACATTTATCACCTTAGACAAGGAGAGAGTTATTTTCTGGGAGAAGAGAAAATGTGGGAAAGAGGTACATACTGCTGCTTCCAGAAATTTGAAGGGCTGTAGTTGGGAAAGAAATTAAAGCTACTGAAGGGAGGGCAGCACCCTGGAATCTGACTTAAGGAAGAAGGTCAGCTGAGCTGACCTACACCTGGGTTAGCTACTGCCTGGTGACGGCGCCTGCTCTCACTTCAGGCGTCCAAGCAGAGGTGACTTGTGTGTGTTTGGGTTTGATGCTATTCTTAGGGTATCCTTCATGTATATTCCTTGAACAAGTTGACATGGCAGGAAGATGGTACATGTGTGCCCTGCTGTGCTGTTGGAAGCAGTGATCATCTCTGAGAACGTGTTAGTTGCTGTGAGCCTTGCCTTCCTCAGTGGGCCATGCTGTGCTAAGTCTCTTCAGTTATGCCTGACTGTTTGTGACTTTCTGGATCGTAGCCAGCCAGGCCTCTTTGTCCATGGGGTTCTCCAGACAAGAATACTGGAGTGAGTTGCTGTGCCCTCCTGAAGATGCAGGGGATCCTACCGACCCAGGGATCTAATCCGTGTCATGTCTCCTGTGTTGGTAGGCGGGTTCTCTGCCAGTCATGCATCTTAGTCCTTTGATGCTCCCACAGGGACTGTCATTCCCATTTTAGAGGTCAGGAGACCATGGCTTAATTCAGCTGGAGGAAATGAGTCTCCCATGACTCACAGTCAAGAGTTTGGATCACATCTGGTGTTTTGAATTCTAGTCCAGCATTTTTATCACCCTAGAATGCCAGCTTGAAATATTTAGGGCAGTAATTATTGGTAATGAAAAAGAGACTTGACTTTGCTCATCGGCCCTATTAAGTCATTTACTCTTGTGTGTATTATATTCTGGATGGTGCTCAGTCAAGGCCATTACTGAAGGCCTGTCAAGGCCTGTGTTTTCTCTCTGTGTGCTTTCCCATCTGAGGATGGGTTTCTGTGAATCAGGACTATGGGGTAGTATGTGGGGGAGATAAAGGCGGGTATGCTACAGTGATTGTGTGTGTGTGTTTAAAGGCACCAGAGCTAGGAAGAATTTGAGACCGAAGTCTTTGAAAAATCAACAGGAAAAAAAAACATACCTTTCTCTTAGAAACTCTAAATCGTTACAGTTTCCTAGGGATGATCTTTGCTGATTCCTGAAAGTGTGTCTCTCTTTAGTTTAAATCTGACAACAGTGTGCTGCCAGAATTGATTATTTGAGCACACTTAGTTTTTTGTGGTCCTAAAGATATGCTGAAGTCTGGGTAATAAAATACTGAAAGCAGGGCATCTGCCCTTACTTCATTTAAAAACAATTGCTGAAATATGCCTGTAATTTAAATACAAAAACATGATGACAATTTACCCTCTAAAGACATCCATGCTCTAAATCTTACTTCTTTAAAATTCTTTGAAAAGTCTTGTTGAAAGACAGAAAGGAAAATATATTTTCTTTAATAAATCATATAACATAACATATTATGACTTCTAATTAAGGAAATTATTGCTATATTTTTGGAACTAATTATATTTCACTGTCATTAAATTTTACCATATGTTAAGTAAAATTCCATTGGTTACATTTTACCATGTCTGGGGACAAATCTGGCTATTAGCTTTGCCCTGGGAAGGCTGATGCCTTGTATGTACTAAGTGAAAAATTTCTCAGGCATTCAAAATAATTGAAGGAAAATAATAGAGTAACATTGTAGACCCTTCTACTATGAACATGAACCATCCAAAAAATAAATAAGCTTCTCTGTTTATAGTTGACCCAATTTAACAGAGAGAATATTTAAATTGGAGGAAAGAAAAATTGTTTATATGTATTTCCAATTTTTTCTTTCATTTACACGTTAGGGTTTTTTTGTTGTTGTTGAGCTGAATCTTTTTGTGGTTTCTTCTGTCCTTTGCTGGATGGGAAGGCAAACTGTGATATATTTAATTCCATTAATCTTTTTTTTTTTTTCTGTTCAAATTGGTTTTTAGTATATATATACAGAGTTTTACAATCATTAAAATAATCAATTTTAGAATGTTTTAATCAGCCTCAAGAAGCCGCTGTACTCTTTAGCTATGACCCTTTTACCTCCTAGTCCCCACAGACCTAGGCAACCACTAATTTACTCCCTATTCTGGACATTTTGTATCACTGAATCATATAATATATGGTCTTTCAAGACCAGATTCTTTCACTTGGCATAATGTTTTCCGAGTTCATTCATACTGTAACTTCATCCCTTTTATATGAATGCCATTAATCTTTAATCTGGAAATAAGGACAGGTCCAGCACAGTGTCGTGGACCCTGAGAAGTGATGTCTGAAGCATTCGACAGAGACAAGAACCTGCCAAGTTCCTGCACAATGATAACTTTAATTTAACGTACAGCGACAGAGTCCTAGAGATATGAATGACTTGATTAAAGGGAGGAAGGTTTTCATTTTCACGTGAAAGTGTTTTTTCCTTTCCTAATTTAGCTAACTTATTTTTATGTAACTGGCTTAGGAAGCCTGTGCAAATCAGAGTTTGGAATTGAGATGGTTTTTATTGCAAGATGAAAATTTAACTTCCTTATTGTTGTTGTTCAGTTGCTCAGTTGTGTCCCACTCTTTCCACCCCATGGACTGCAGCATGCCAGGCTTCCCTGTCCCTCACCATCTCCCGGAGCTTGCTCAGACTCATGTCCATTGAGTTGGTGATGCCATCCCACCATTTCGTCCTCTCATCTCTTTATAGACCCTGGTATTCAGAAGACAGTCCTCAGTAGGACATTAACCAATACGCTTCATTTCCATGAAAATTCAAATAGAATAAGATGGTATTGGGAAGACTAGTTTTGAAAGGAAAAGCAATACACACTCACTGCAAAGGTCAGATGCTGGAACATGATACTAATAAGAATTTTGAGTCTTCTTTATTCATTAGTCTTTAAAAAGGTTCACCCGTGGCGAATTCATGTTGATGTATGGCAAAACAAATACAATATTGTAAAGTAAAAAGAAAAAAGAAGGGTTCAATTTATATTACTCAGGGTTCAGTATCAAAATAGATAAATGGAGCCTTTAATAATAGCCATCTGTCTGGAGGTTTTATTTTGTTTTTTTTTGGTTTCTTTGGAAAGAGGAACGATGGATTAGATTATCCTTGGATGTCTCTCTTAGGTATTTCAGTGAGGAGAATGCTGGGGTTAGGGTAGGGAGGTAAAAGTCATGTGAGCAATAACCCAACAGCTTCAGTCAAATGTCAGAGACTGGGATGGAGGAAACGAGGAAAGGACCAGCCACTAAAAAACTAGAGAAAGCAGGTGGCCTGTAAAGACTGCACTGTAGGAACTTAAGCGTCATTTGGAAAAAGATGTTTAGAGTAAAATAAATGAGCAGCAGCTCTGTTAGTGAACAAAAAAGTTATCTCAGATGTAAATGTGTAGGGCACTATAGTCTGTCATTATAGTATTGTTAGGAGACTATAAGCAATAATATATAGATTTAGATTATTGAAAGTAACAGTCTTTTAATAATTTACCAAAAAATTAAATTGTACATGTCTCTTAAGCTGAAATATGATGTGAGAAGATAATAGATAACCAGAAAGTGCATACATCTAATGGACTGGAAATGAGTTACTGAGTCATTCAACAAAGCTAGAGCCAGGGGACCTGGGGAAAAGCTGAAAAAATAAGGAACAAGCAATGCCCTTCGTAAAATGGGCTTATTGTAGTAAGTCACAGAGAAATCTTTGTTATGTTACACATCTTTGAAGAATGAATTTCAAATGTCAAACACATCTGATATATATTGTGCTTAATTTGTTGTTGAGTTGCTCAGTCGGGTCCAACTCTTTGTGACCCCATGAACTACAGCATGCTAGGCTTCCCTGTCCTTCACTATCTCCTGGAGTTTGCTGAAACTTATGTCCATTGAGTCCATGATGTCATCCAACCATCTCATCCTCTATTGCCCTCCTCTCCTCCTGCCCGTAGTCTTTCCCAGCATCAGGGTCTTTCCATTGAGTTGGCTCTCTGCATCAGGTGGCCAAAGTATTGGAGTGTCATACTTAATAACAAATACTTAGTAACAAATTTATGACTAAGAAGGATCATTAACCGTTTCTGTAAGTAGTGGTAGCCTCTCAAATGCAATATGCCATGGCAGTCATGCTGATGTTTCCTGATGTAGAATTAGCTGGGTTGTGTGGATTTCAGAAACAGTTGTAGATTTTAGATTTCACTTCTGAGATAATTTTTTTTTTTAGTATCTAGTGGCATTGCTGCCTGTTTTGCTTAATTTAGCTGTTTGTCATATAAACAGTTTTGTTACTATAGCTATGGCGGAGCCTGGAAAGGAGAATTTATACTCAGATGCTTAGAGTTACTTCTTTTACTCTACTTAAAGAAATGTGGCCTGGGGTCCTCTTGAGGAAGTGTTGCCGTGTCACTTCTGTCTGTGCCAGCAGTGTGGCTGGACACTTTCGGCTTTACCCAGTGGGCGTCAGGATTCTGAACTGATGGGTGAGCAGGCGGGGAGGGCGGTTTTCAGGGTCTCCCAACACAGATCTCAGAATGAGGTTGTTAGTGAGAAATCCCCATAGCTTCATGCCTAAACATACAAGGCACAAGGAAGAGGTATTTATCGTCTTAAATTCTTTGAGCAGTTTCAGTATTGAAAATTAAATCCCTGCCTTTTGAGGGTCTGCCGTTTATTACAGAGATTTTTAAATTATTATTGAGGATCCTTGGACCCTTAAAAAAACAAGAATTGTTTGAGAAACATGGCAGATATGAAATACAAGGAGAAGGCTAACTGTATTTTTTTCCCAGAAAATATATGTTAGAATCTTGAAATAGTGGTCTTTGTAGAACGTGCAGCAGGTGCTTTTACACAGCAGCTTTTGGGTAACTCACCGTCTGGGGTAACTTTCCTGTCTCCAGTCAGTGCCTGTGATCTGGCCTGTGTCAGTCTGTCTGATCTCAGCACCCACCACTTTTTCCATTGCTCCTACTGTCCTAGCCTCATGGCCTTCTTGCTATTCTTAATTTGCTTCCAACTCAGGGCCTTTCTACATGTCCTTTCCTGGCTGTTCCCTCTGGCTTGGAAACGGTCTTCCTGAGCTCTCACCTGGCCTGTGCCCTGTCTTCACTTTGAATGCTTTTCTGGTCACCTCGTCAGCACGGCTCTGCCTGACCACTCCATCCTGAAGAGCCCTTCTCCCCTTACTCCACGTCCTCCTCCTGTGACTGAAGCTCTAGTCTGTGCTCGTTTGCTCCTAAGTGTTGTGGGGCCAGGCTTCGTCTGTCTGTTCTGTTTACTGAAAAATTCCCAGGGCATTAGCAGTATCTGGCACCGTGGTACGTATGTGCTCAGTCACTTTAGTTATGTCCAACTGTTTGCGACCCTCTTCTTTACTTTATAAAATAAAATTTTCGAAATCTGGAGTTTGTTTTTCCTCACCCTGAGTCAGTAAAGATATAGTCTTCATATTAATATTTTTGTTACTTTGTGTTGGAGATATGGAGTGCTAATCACTCACTCCTTCCCTCCTCCTGTACTTGATTCCAGTTGAATATAAACTCAAAATGAGCATTGGGTAAAGATTGGTGTATGTTTTATTAAACTGAGCAAGTGGCTGTAGCTTTACAGTGCTGCAGTTTTAAGAAGCTAGATTCAAAGCAACTTGGATTCAAGAATGTCCAGTGGAGTCCTTGGTCCTGTGGCAGTTACAGCCCTCCCTCGACTAAGAGTTGAGTAGATCTGAACAGCAGTGTTATGGCATGAAACAAAGCCAACTGTCCGCTCAGCAAGACTTCAGCAGGCCATGAAATGACAAAATTGAACTTTTTTATTTACCCACTGGTAACAATGTGAATTGTAGCCCAGTGGATGTCCAGTTCCACTGGTTAGATTAGCAGATTGTCCACATGTGGAAATGATTCAGTAAGTGGGTGGAGAGAGAAATTGAGAGATTGTTCCAGCCCCTGCCACTTGAGGAACCAAGCCGCACTGCCCTCTTGTGTGGGAAAAATACGTGTTGCAACTATGGTTATCCCCTAAACAAATGCATTTGTGACACATGTATTAAACTGTACCTACAAATAAATAAATTTGACCAGAAAAGAGCTATCAACACAGGATGTCTTGAGAATTGATTGCATTTGTGAGTCATCTAGATCTGTCAAATGAAAGCGCAGGCTCTATTTGTATGTATGTTTAAGGGATGGATGTTAATCCAGCATCTATTCAACACCTGTTAATAGAAAGGTGATACTTATGAAAAAATACCGTGTTATTTTTAGTTTGGCTAATCTGTTTAGTACGGCTAATACTAACTTCAAGTGTAAATTCGGGCACTCTTACGTTTCAGGTTCGGGGGAGTAAGGGAGAAGTCCTGTACATTTTGGACGCTACCAACCCGCGACACTCCAACTGGCTTCGCTTTGTTCATGAGGCACCATCTCAGGAGCAGAAGAACCTGGCTGCCATCCAGGTGAGCTTATTTGCTTCTTATTTGTACTCTGTACATTGAGGGGAATGAACTAATTTATAACTGTTATCCCTGTTTTAAATTTATTTCCAAATGACCTGCTTCAAATAACAGTAACTAACTCATAAAAGCAGAGAAGTCTCATCTAGTCAGCATATGCAGGAAGGGGCAGGCCCAGCTGTAAATTGACCCCAGATCACTGACTTTATGAGAATTCTTGAGGGGATGAGTTACATGGTCTGATACTATCCTTGGCAGATTCTACTTTCAAGTACTTTTAATTCATTCAGTGAATGTATGTTGATAGTTTTTCTGTTTGATGGCTTATTTGGCTCATGGCACAATGTTCTATGTTATTGTTTGGGAAAGGCTTCATGGAGAAAGTTTATTTGAGTGTGTCTCTCTATGGCTGTACTCTGAGCTTCTTGAGGGTGTTGTATTCCTCAGGGTTTTCAAAGAAATAGGGCCGATGGGATCTATATATCTGTATCTGTGATGTAAAGAACCCACCTGCCAGTGCAGGAGACATAAGAGACGTGCATTTGATCCCTGGGTCGGAAGGATCCCCTGGAGGAGGGCATATCAACCCACTCCAGTGTTCTTATTTGGAGAAACCCGTGGACAGAGGAGCCTGTGGGCTACGGTCCATGGGATCACAGAGAGTCAGACACAACTGAGTTGACTTAGCACATATCTATCCATCCATCCATCCATCTAGAAAGAGAGATAGAGACAGAGACTGAGAAAGAGATTTATTTTAAGGAATTGGCTTATGTAGTTATGGAGGCTGGCAAGTTCAGTCTCTTCAGAGCCAGTGTCCCACCTCAAGTCCAGAGGCCACAGATTGCTGTAGAACAGTGAAGAGCAGATGTTCTATTTCAACTTTGACGACATGAAAGCTGCTGTAGAATCAGCAAGAGCCAGTGTCCCACTTGAAAGGCTGTCAGGCCTGAAGAGTGGATTTTCCAGTTTAAAAGCCATTAGGCAAAAGAATTCTTTTGGAACTTTCCCTGTGCTGCAGGGGTTAAGACTCTACCTTCCAGTGCAGGGGCCACAGGTTTGATTCCTGGTCAGAGAACTAAAGTTCCACATGCCATGGGTTGGTGCCAAAATTAAAAAAAAGAATTCTGTTTTACTTGGGGGAAGGGAGACCCTTTTGTTCTTCTCAGGACTTCAGCTGATTGGATGAGGCCCACCTACATTGTAGAGGGTAGGCTGCTGCTGCTGCTGCTAAGTCGCTTCAGTCGTGTCCGACTCTGTGTGACCCCGTAGATGGCAGCCCACCAGGCTCCCCCGTCCCTGGGATTCTCCAGGCAAGACACTGGAGTGGGTTGCCATTTCCTTCTCCAATGCATGAAAGTGAAAAGTGAAAGGGAAGTCGCTCAGTTGTGTCCCAACTCTTCAGAACCCCGTGGACTGCAGCCTACTAGGCTCCTCCGCCCGTGGGATTCTCCAGGCAAGAGTACTGGAGTGGGGTGCCATTGCCTTCTCCAAGAGGGTAGTCTACTTTACTCAAATTCATGTATTAAAACGTTAATCTCACACAAAAACATCCTCACAGAAACAAAATAATGTCTGAATAGCTATCTGGGTGCCCTGTGGCCCAGTCAAGCTGACATAGATAATTAACTCTCCCAGGTGGGAACAATGTTTTATTGAATTCTGTACCCTGTATTATAGGACAGTGTTATACACAGCATCAGGCTCTGATACTAACTGTGACTTAAATGCCATTGATCCCTCAGTAGAAATTAAGGGAAAGAGAAAAAGAGTCAAGACAAGGAGTTTTTAGAAGGACTCTGGAAATGGTAACAGATTTTGTTTTCTTGGGCTCCAAAATCACTGCAGGTGGTGACTGCAGCCATGAAATTAAAAGATGCTTACTCCCTGGAAGAAAAGCCATGACCTACCAAGACAGCATATTCAAAAGCAGAGACATTGCCGACAAAGGTCTGTCAGACAAAGCTATGATTTTTCTGGTGGTCATGTACGGATGTGAGAGTTGGACTGTAAAGAAAACTGAGCATCAAAGAATTGATGCTTTTGAACTGTGGTGTTGGAGAAGACTCTTGAGAGTCCCTTGGACACCAAGGAGATCCAACCAGTCCATCCTAAAGGAGATCAGTCCTGAATATTCATTGGAAGGACTCATTCTGAAGCTGAAACTCCAATACCTTGACCCCTTGATGTGGAGAGCTGACTCATTTGAAAAGACCCTGATGCTGGGAAAGATTGAAGGTGGGAGGAGAAGGAGACGACAGAGGATGAGATGGTTGGATGGCATCACTGACTTGATGGACATGAGTTTGAGCAAGCTCCAGGAGTTGGTGACGGACAGGGAGGCCTGGGGTCGTACATGAGTGAATGACTGAACTGAACTATAATTAAAGTTCATTGGACATATGGTTAAGAGAATTAAAGAAGCTTTACATTGTGTTTGGGAGTTGACAGACCACATGTGAAAACTCGGCTCCTGGACCCCAAACTAGAGAAGTGAAAGCAGGGCGGAGGTTGGCAGGAGCAGAGGGGAGGGGACAGAGCGAGGGGGCCCACAGCTCCTCCAGTGTGTCCACATGCACTGCCCTAGAGGCTTCACGCACATCATGCCATTTACTCACGACAGACCCATAGCTTAACGTGAGGGTTAGGCTGATTCACTCAATCCAAGTCTGAAACCAACAGTGGCAAGAGGAAAAATGCAAGGGAAAATGTACAGAATTAGGTTTGCAAGTAACCGGAAAACAGTCATTTAGGATATTTCATTTCCTTATGTTATTAGCTAGCCTGGTTGTTTCAGTACAAATAGGTAGTGGATAACCAGTGTGATTACTGTTCTTTTTGTACGGGCAAGTTAGTGATGACTTACCAAAGGGTTTGGAATATAGGATCTTTCGGCAGCCAGCTGTATTCAAGCCACTTTTTAGATTGTTCATGATATGTGTTGATCCAACCACACATTTAAATTGATTTCTTATAAAAAATATGTAGACATTAATTATTTTCAAGGATTTTATATTTTTTCATGGTTTTCTGAGGCATACTAATCTCACAGGATCTTCAGTATATCCTAATTATAACTTACGGGCTCAGTTTCAGTTCAGTTTAGTCACGTCCAACTCTTTGCGACCCCATGAACCATAGCACACCAGGCCTCCCTGTCCATCACCAACTCCTGGAGTCCACCCAATCCCATGTGCATTGAGTCAGTGATGCAATCCAACCATCTCATCCTCTGTCATCCCCTTCTCCTCACGCCTTCAATCTTTCCCAGCATCAGAGTCTTTTGCAATGAGTCAGCTCTTCGCATCAGGTGGCCCAAGTATTGGAGTTTCAGCTTCAACATCAGTCCTTCCAGTGAACACCCAGGACTGATCTCCTTTAGGATGGACTGGTTGGATCTCTTTGCAGTCCAAGGGACTCTCAGGAGTCTTTTCGAACACCACAGTTCAAAAGCATCAATTCTTTGGTGCTCAGCTTTCTTTATAGTCCATCTCTCACATCCATACATGACTACTGGAAAAACCATAGCCTTGACTAGATGGACCTTTGTTGGCAAAGGAATGTCTCTGCTTTTCAATATGCTGTCTAGGTTGGTTACAACTTTTCTTCCAAGGAGTAAGCGTCTTTTAATTTCATGGCTGCAGTCACCATCTGCAGTGATTTTGGAGTCTAAAATAATAAAGTGTGACACTGTTTTCACTGTTTCCCCATCTATTTGCCATGAAATGATGGGACCAGATGGCATGATCTTGGTTTTCTGAATGTTGAGTTTTAAGCCAACTTTTTCACTCTCTTCTTTCACATTCATCCAGAGGCTCTTTAGTTCTTCACTTTCTGCCATAAGGGTGGTGTCATCTGCATATCTGAGGTTATTGATATTTCTCCTGGCAATCTTGATTCCAGCTTGTGCTTCTTCCAGCCCAGTGTTTCTCATGATGTACTCTGCATATAAGTTAAATAAGCAGGGTGACAATATACAGCCTTGACATACTCCTTTTCCTGTTTGGAAAAGGGCTCAGTTTGTTTCTGTGTCAGTGTTACCAATATAAAAATTGTCTGTAGACCCATGAAATCTAATTTAGGCAAACCCATTGTTTTGTAGGGGCTTCATTAATTATATTTTAGAGAATATTATTCTGTTTAAAGTTGATTGTTTTCTTCTTGTGCTTAAATAGTGATTTTAAGCTTTTCTTAAATTCCTTTTTGGGTATTTCTTCCTGTTTTCTGTTATTTCTTTAGACTCGGTAGCTCTCTCTGTTTGCCCAAACCTTCAGTGTTGTATGCTCAGCTGTGAGCTTTGCCCCCAGAACCCCTCAGGTTGTCTCTAAGAGTTCCCTTAACTGCACAGTTTGCTTGTACTGAGTCCTTTAGCTAATGGAATGCTGTCAGTAAGTATTTGTCTCCATCTCTTATTGCTACTCCCCATGTTTGCTACTCTATGCCCTTTTCGTTTTTTTTTTAATCATATTGTAGCTACCTACACTTCTCTCCTTCTTAGCAATCATGATTTCTAAGAAGGTGTTTATGTTCACTTGGTATATTCAGTGCAGTACTTTTCTTCTTCTATATCAGCTGTATTTCTTTCCTTGCAAGAAAATAGGAATCTATAAAAGATTATTTTTGCAACCTTGATACACCAAGAAATTATTATTTGACTTAATAATGGGGGGTGAAGTGGGAGTGGGGTTAGAGTAGGACTCAAAAACTAGCTAGAGGCTCTGTGCAGTTTCACACTTGCATTAGTGTCTACGCCTATTGGGCGTCTGTGTGAGAGTGTCGGTGCAGCAGTGCTGCCGGTGCCTTTGGCTCCTTTTGACACTGTCTCTTCCTTTCCTAGGAGGGGGCTGAGGGCGCTGTTACCATGTTTCTTGCTATGAGCACAGTGTGGAACTTTGCTAGCTCCCTTGAGGTGACAGACTTTCTTACGGGAACAGTAGCTGGAGAAGCAGATTGCTTAAGGTTCAAAATCACCCTGAGCTAGGGCAGAGAGCGTAATATTTGGGTCACATGGCTGACAGTGATTCAGCCTTCTGATTGGTTGGGGGTAATCTCCCAAGGATTGCATTCCAGAAACACTGAGTTGGTAAAAGAATATCATAATGTTTCCTGCAAAACATTATGAATCACTTGCATTCCAAATTGCATCTGAAATTTGGGGTATTCAGGAAATTTTTTATTTTAGCTGTATGTCCCAGGAGTGGAGTAAATGAGAAACATTTGTGGTTATGTGGCTTGCTTGGTGGAAAACGTCAATCCTTGGTCCAATTTTTTTGGACAAGGCATTAAGAATTCGAGGTCTGTTTTGGCAAAGGATTGGAGCTCCTTTTCGGAGACTCAGTTATACTTCTAGTTCTGCAGTTTATTCGATTTTGGAGAATTTGCTTTGGAAACAATGATTTAAGTGTCTGAATAATTGAAGAAGCATCTCATAAGCAAAGAGTTCCTCCCACATGCACACATTTCAGAACATTCAGTTGAAATGTGTGTTCAGGTCTATGAAAGATACTTCCAGCTAAACCAGAAAATTCCGAACGTAAAAGAATTGGCTTAAAATGAACCAGAAGAATTCTTAGGCTCCATAAGATATGGGTGATTCTTATTAAATGCTTATTTTATTACACTAAAGAAAAAAAATATGCAGTATTTGAAAGAGTAACTGAACTACTTAGTATTTTGCAACCTTTTGAAAATTCCTGATCCTTCAGTAGAAAAGTATTTGTTTAAACACAGAATTATGTCATTTGAAGTTAAAACTTGGAATTCTTTGGTTATTATATCTCATATTCTTAAGACATGTTTCTGAACATACTTTCCTTGGGAATTCTCACAATATATTATCAACATAATGGACAGGTGGCTTGCTGCTTTAAGAAAAAAGCGCATATGGAAGAACAGTTGGGTCTTGGTGCACTACTCCATGAGGGTGTCAGAGCGCTGGGATGGTCTGAAGTCTAGAGGGCGCTGAGCTTGAAGCTGTGCTTGTGATGGTGGTGCCGCTCCGCCCCAGTTCCCATGTCAATTTGATGTCCTCACGAGCAGAAGGGCTGTTCTGTTATGTGTTATTTGCTGTCCTACCTCGGCCTTGTGAGAGGATGGACAGTTTCAGGCAGTTTATCCCAGAGTCTTGCCTGGCACCACCTGACATTTTAGTACAGCAGAGCTGGGAGATCAGGTACGGGTCTCCAAGGAGAGCAGCGGCCTGGATTTTCTAGAGCCCAATAGAAAGAACTATGTCCAATGTCATCAAGCCACTAAGTCGACAGGCCTATCAAATAGTGTTGATGCAAAGTCCAAAGAGCAGTGATACCAATCAAGCAGCCAACAAAAAGGAATATCAAAAGGATTTCTCACCTATACCCAAAATTATACTTCAGTTCAGTTCAGTCACTTAGTCATGTCCGACTCTTTGCGACCCCATGAATCGCAGCCTGCCAGGCCTCCCTGTCCATCACCATCTCCCAGAGTTCACTCAAATTCACGTCCATCGAGTCGGTGATGCCATCCAGCCATCTCATCCTCTGTCGTCCCCTTCTCCTCCTGCCCCCAATTCCTCCCAGCATCAGAGTCTTTTTCCAATGAGTCAACTCTTCGCATGAGGTGGCCAAAGTACTGGAGTTTCATTCATTCAGTTAACATCATTCCTTCTAAAGAAATCCCAGGGCTGATTTCCTTTAGAATGGACTGGTTGGATCTCCTTGCAGTCCAAGGGACTCTCAAGAGTCTTCTCCAACACCACAGTTCAAAAGCGTCAATTCTTCGGCACTCAGCTTTCTTCACAGTCCAACTCTCACATCCATACATGACCACAGGAAAAACCATAGCCTTGACTAGACGGACCTTTGTTGGCAAAGTAATGTCTCTGCTTTTGAATATGCTATCTAGGATGGTCATAACTTTCCTCCCAAGGAGTAAGCATCTTTAGTTTCCTCAAATTCTGTCTCTTACCTATTTGTTTTTTCCTATCACATTTTTACAAATTATGTTTCTACAGTATGTTGTAGACTCGGTTACAGAATTGTAAGGTTCAGATCTCTAGCAATATTCTTAAATAAAAATCAGTTAAATAACTTACAGGTCTGTCTTAGTTATCTTCCAGTGAGGTACATATTTGTCTTTCACTAAGGTTAAAATTTAAACTAAATTAAAACTATAAGTAATTGGATCTGTGAGGTTTTAAATACCACCCCTACTGTTGCTGTGTGTTGCTGCAGGGAGTAGGATATTTTATTACTTATTGATTTTATTATTTTAAATTATGTTTTAGTTTATTCATAGGGAACATGGATATGTATAGAACTCACTTTAAGATATATATATAGTGATAGCCTTGAAGGATAAGTTAATTCTTAATAATGATGATGATGGCAGCTGGCACTTTCTGAACACTTAGAGTGCACCAGTAAGTGGGGATATGTATTGAGAACTTACACATTTGAGTTCACTGTGTACCCCCTCACTGTGAATGCCCAGAATTGAGGTTTCAAGAAAGAACCCTGAATCAGAGTGAAATTGCAATATAGCCCAGCTGGTATTTCTGATTTACTTTCACTCACGTCTGAAGTGAAATTGCCTCTGGGAAATCGCTTTTCTTTGTGAGAAAAACTTTGCCTGGGTTATATGAACAGCCTCAGGGCCAAGATGATAGCTTCAGGACCTGACTGTATAATTACATGTCAGAGTGCCCGCTGGACACTGTGACATGTGCTGTCAGGATGGTTTCAGAGTCATGCTGGCCCATAGGCCACTCCGGCAGCTTTCTTAAGTCTCACCATTCTTTCAGGCTCATGTCGCGATCCATGATAAGTTGAACTGTCATCTGATTTTTGCATCAGATCCTCATCGTATATAAATGTTCCAGTGAAAAGGAGGATGGTAGATAATACTATTTAGGAAAATAATAATCAGGTTTCTTTAAAGAAGGAATCTTTTATCACAGATCTATAGCCACATATGAATGGACACCCCCTGTTCTTGGCTCAGCTGCACGTCGGCATAGAAACTGCTTTCTGGGCAACTCTCCGTTCTCTTTTAGAATTTGAGCTGAGAACTTGGTCTTGTTCCTGAGTTTCAACAGCAGCATTTTCAAGTTTCCTGTGCCTTCAGTTCTGTGTACAATATAAAGTCATTCACAGGAGACCAAATTTAAGATAGCAGTCACTGCCTGCTACTTCAGTGAAAGACCCTTGGGGAGTCCATTTCTTGAAAATTTGTCAGTGTCCTCTGATCACTCATCCATCGTTCTCCCTTGAGAACATGGAACAGTTCTTGAAGAATGAAGATATTTCAAGATGGGAGGTGCTATTGCATGGGCGTAGCCTCAAGTCTCGAATATCTCAGAGTAAATCACTTTCACTTTTTGCGTCCACAGCCACCACGGTGGGGCTTCCCCAGTGACTCAGTGGTAAAGAGCCCGCCTGCAGTGCAGGAGACAAAGGAGATGCGGGTTAGATCCCTAGGTTGGGAAGATCCCCTGGAGAAGAAAACCCACTCCAGTATTCTTGCCTGGGAAATCCCATTGACAGAGGAGGCTGATGGGCTACAGTCCATGGGGTCGCAAAGAGCTTGACATGACTGAAGCAGCTAAGCACGAGGAAGATACTGTAATTACCGTTTCTCTTTGTCACACGAGGACACTGAGAACCCAGAGAGTCTGAGTAACTTGCCTGAAACGCTCGGCCTGTGGGTAGCTGGATAGGGTTTGAACCCTAGTGTACTGGCTTCCCTGCCTACTTTCTGAGTCTGTTCTCTAATACCTTAAGAGTTGAGATAGATTATAAAGGTGTGACTTCAGATTTAAGAAAAACCTTCCATATATCTGAGCTTGCTATTTAGGTATTTTGAAACTGCTGAAAATTTGCAAACTGATTTAGTTTTTTTAAAATAAATTTTTAAAGTTATTTCCATCACATATTCCTTGGCCTTTTTAAGTTCCCAGACTATCCATAAATCATGACAAAGCATTGTACCACCTTCTCATCATAAAAGGTGCTGTCTGGGTAGTATCTGTCCTGGCCTCTTTTTCCCCTTTGGTTCCATTCGCTTCATCTTAGTTGCTAGCTAGTGTGTTAAACATGAGAGAAAGTTAACATTTAGATCTCTTGAAATTACAGACAGTAAAGTTTCAGAATAGGAGCATGTCAGGTTGGGTGTGAGGGGGACTGTTGAGCAGGCAGGCTTTGCTGTGTCTCAATCCAGGAACTGCTCAGCCAGTTTTCTTCGCTGCCCCCACTGAGGACCGGCTGCTCCCCCGAGCCCTTGTGCCACCCAGCAACAAGGCAGAGTGTGCTGTTGCCTTTTGACTTAGCTGAGGCTTCTTCCGTCACTGGAGAGCTTCATTAGAGCTTGACTTCCGAGCCGTTTCTCAGAACAGTTTTTACCTAACTTATCTTACCTGTGTTTGTGATTGCATTAGTTATGTTTGCTGTGTAACAGATTTCCCCCACATGTTAACAAATTCAACCAGCAAACATTTATCATTCATACATATTCTAAGGGTCGGGAACAACTTAGTTGGGTGGTTCTGGAGTTCTGGCTCGGAGACTCCCACAAGGTTGTAGTCAGGTAGTTATCTAGGGCTCTTTGGTCTCTGAAGACCTGGTTAGACTCCACTTCCAAGTTCACTCACTTAGCCCTCAGCAGGTGGCTTCATTTCTTAACCATGTAAGCCTTCCCTAGGGCTCCTCATGACAGAGAGAAGCAACTTGCTGCTTCCTGAGAGAGTGATGTGAGAGAGAAAGCAGCAGTCTTTTATAACGAACTTTTGGACATGACTTACCATACTACCATTTCTTTAGGATGCTGCGAGTCACGCAGATGCAGACGCAGAGCAGCATGGTACCATGCAGGAGACTGCACCAGAGTGTGGGTACCGGGAGGTGGGTCACCCTCCAAGGTCATCTTCTAGGCTGACTACTGCAGTGATCGGTGCGGGGGCGGTGGCGGGGAGGGAGGGAAATGTGCTTTATAGAAGGAAGAGGTGAGGCTAGAATCAATGATGAAGCAAAGCCTTGGTATAGAATCAGAAAGAAAGCAGAACCCAGCCCAGCTCAGATAATATTAAGGAAGGCAGTTTTAAGCAGTAGATTCCTGACCCTTAACCTCACTGGCTGAGCATATTTGACCTGTTCAGTTAGTCAGCTGATAGCTCACAAGCATCTGCTGGGAGCCAGGGCCTGTGCTCAGCATTGGAGATATGATCGTTAAAAAGATGATCTTACTCCTGTGTCCATAGCAGTAAAAACAATCTATAACATTCTATTCCTTTTTGTGATAATGACACCCACTTCACGGGATTTTTATGGGGATTAAATTAAATGAGATAATATATGCAAAAGTCCAGGCCTCTGTGTGTGCCAGGATACGTTAATAAGTATTTTCATCATCACTGCCCCTGCCAGGTCCATAGTGCTTGTCTTTATATAGTTTTGTCTCTGTGTAAATCAGAACAAACTACGTTTTATTTCTTATAAATCCCTCTCAAGGTAGCTACTGTAACTTTAAGCATGTGGAAGACTTCTCAGTGAACGCTCACTGGACGGAATGACGGGGCCTCAGGGGCCCGTCCTGACGGGTGCAGCAGCCCGGCTCCCTGGCGCCTCGGTTGTTGGAGACCCAGGTGTCGTGCGTCTGCCTAGGCCGACTGAGCACGGTTGGCTGTGTGTTGTGCTGGCTGTGGCTGTACGCTCTTTCTCCTCTTTGCCAAGATAACTCGGGCTTTATAGACAGAGAAATGTCCTGAGGAGAAAGTGTCTCCCTGTGCTGTTCAGGGAGCTTTACTGGATACTGTGGTTTGGCAACCTTAAGAGTTAGCTATGAGATAATTATGATATTTGTGCTAAGCTACTTTTCAGCTTTTTCAGAGAAGCAGCTTTTGTGCAGGTCGGTTGCTACGTAAAGAATATATCTACATTCTGCCTCCTGTGAGAAGTCTTTCAGAATGGAGAATGCTGGATTCTACAAGGGAAATCATTTAAAAGGCTCATAGTTTTGCAACCCAGCAAAGCATTAACCAAAAGGAAGCCAGAGGGTTGAAGAGAGTATGTTTCCTAATTGATTTGGGGCCTTTGGTAACAGGGTTAGTGACAGTGAATATATGAAGTAGAATTGAAAATAGAAATTCTGTGAAGTGGTTCTTCTCAGAGGACCAGAAGTGCTGAGTCCTCTATTTAATATTTAAATTAAATTTGTTACTCATTTAGGATTAACTTCTATTTAATATTTAGTTTAAAACTTTTAAAACTGAAAACTTAAAAAATGTTTAATTAAAAATATTCCCTTTACCTCTAGAACAGAAACCCAAACTATGTATTATATTGATGGTCTCACTTAGAGAAATTATCTGTTTACACACGTATTCCCACCACTGGTCTGAGTTCCTCAAGAGCAGTCTGTGTCAGTTCTGTTTGCTCTCCCACTGCCCACTCTGCACGGATGCGTCTGTGGGGGCCCAGTGAGCGCCTGCCGACCTGGTGCCCCTGCTAACTCTATGCCTCTCTCCTGATGCGGTGTGCCTAGCTGCAGGTGACTTGTCAGTTTGGAAAACCCTCATGTCTGTGTCCTTTGGAATAACAGAAAGCAAATGCTGCACTTGAACTCTGGCCTGCAGTTTACGTGTGTGTGCATATTTGGTCTGGCAGAGTGTTCACTTTCACTCTGTCCATGCTGACTGCGTATGCTATGTGTGTGCACGTATCAGCCTACAGTGTAGGCATTTTTATCTCTTAGCCAGACGACTGTGTGGCCGGTAGCACCTCATCACTCTGTCAAGTCTTTTTACACACATGACCACAGACCATCAGAGGCTTAAATTCAGGTACTCCGTCGTGTAATAGCTAGACAGTCCGATCTGGACTAACCCAGAAACTTGGGATGTAGAGTAATGAAATGGTAAAAGTTAAAGGGAAAGGAGGGCTTTGCTGTGAAGTGGTAGGGTTCTTTCAAATCATACCTAACAGATGGAATAATGAGAGATTGATATTTGAGAATTAATTAGTATCGCTTTAAATATACTGGAACCTGGCTACATCATTACAAGGTTTAAGAAGAGATATGGTAGATATTAGAAAAAAAAGTTTAAAATCTTTTAGCTACTAAAAAATATAGTGAAAAGAAAAGGCATTTGTTGTTGATGCAGTGAAGCAAACAACATGAAGCAAACAACATGAATACCTCATTTATCTGCTAAGTCGCTTCAGTCATGTCCAACTCTGCGACCCCAGAGACGGCAGCCCACCAGGTTCCCCCGTCCCTGGGATTCTCCAGGCAAGAATACTGGAGTGGGTTGCCATTTCCTTCTCCAATTCATGAAAGTGAAAAGTGAAAGTGAAGTCACTCAGTCGTGTCCGACTCTAGCGACCCCATGGACTGCAGCCCACCAGGCTCCTCCGTCCATGGGATTTTCCAGGCAAGAGTACTGGAGTGGGGTGCCATTGCCTTCTCCTTTATCAGAGGAAGAAATGAAACTAACGAATATGAATGTTATATAAATTATATACATATTAATATGAAAGTGTTAAAACTATAATCTAGACATCTACAATTAAATATACATATACCAATTGCTGCCAGGCAAGATTTTTTTGTATGTATGATCATAAAGAAGGAAATGGCTTTGTTTTTGTTTTTCAGAATTGGAGATACATTTTATGATGAGTTTTAGATTTATTTTTTAATGAATGGTATTAAGTAGTTAATAAACTGCAAAGTACAGGCAGTTTCATGCATATAAAACACAACACTAGAATTACCAACATTTAGTTCTTATCAGTGGAAGTTAGGTTTTGTAGTGTAATTTCTATTCAGAGAAAACTATCCAGTTCCTGACTAGGTTCTCATAAAAGGTTCAGCCACTACTAAGCAATAAAAAGTAAAATGTGAAGTTCTGATTTCGTCATTAAACTGACGAAATATTCAAAAGAAGGTGTACAGTTTTTCTTATAATTTATATATCTGTCAGTTAATATAAGCTGCACAACAAAGTTACACTGTATTCAGCTAAGTATTTTGAATTCTAGACTTTGGAGAAATTGTTTCCCAAAGCCTTAGGAGAAATGTTGCTGTAGAACCTAATCTGCTCATCCTTATTTGTGTCTTAGTCCTCTTGGAGAATCTCCCAAGATTCAGAGCTGGCAGGTTGGGAGAGGGGGAAGGAAGCCTCCTGATGGTGGTGTTGGTTACTGTCTGCGGTGCTGCAGTGCATCAGGAGGGACGGGGTCCAGTAGAAGAGGTGCTCCACGATTCAAGTGTGGCCTTTCTTTTCACTTGAAACTTTAAAGGAATCTGGACAGTGATTAAGTACGTCATTATCATGACTGATTTATGTCCGGACTATGCACATCTTTTACTTATCAGTCATCCTTCAGCATGGAAAAGGGCATGGCAGCCCGATCCAGTATTTTTACCTGAAGACTCCCATGGACAGAGGAGCCTGGCAGGCTACAGTCCATGGGGTCACAAAGAGTTGGACACGACTGAGCACATCCTTCAGCATCCATTGGGGAGTTGGTTCCAGGACCCCTGTGTACCCAAACCCACAAGTGTTCAAATGCCTTATGTATAAAAGGGTACCATAAGGGCAGCCCTGTGTATCCTTGGATGTAGAACCCATGGATATGGGATACAGAGGGCCTACTTTATTTAATTAAATGGGCAGTCAGGCTAATTATCTATGATCTCTTAAGTTGGTATTTAATGAACATTTTATTAAAGTCACCTCAGTGGGCAGAGATTAAAGCAGCACTTCCTGGTTTATTTTCCTGTGGTTAATGAAGTCCTTTGAGATATGGCTGGGTACACTTTATGGTGGTTTACACAGCTGTGTGTTCTGTTAGCTTTTTTCATAGGAGACAGGAGCAAAAAGGGGCATGGCATTCCAGCTGAGAGTTTTTCCGACTCTTTTTCAAGCAATAGCATGTAAAGCCAGCTAGACTTACAAGAGCTTTCCCTATCTGACTTAATTCTGTGCCCATTTCTGGATTATGGAATGCAGTGTGCTTATATATAGCTTTTCTTTTTCTACGTGAAGTTCAGCTCAGTCGCTCAGGCATGTCCAACTCTTTGCAACCCCATGGACTGCAGCACACCAGGCCTTCCTGTCCATCGCCAACTCCCGGAGTTTACTTAAACTCATGTCCATTGAGTCGGTGATGCCACCCAACCATCTCATCCTCTGTCATCCCCTTCTCCTCCTGCCCTCAATCTTTCCCAGCATCATGGTCTTTTCAAATGAGTCAGTTCTTCATATCAGGTGGCCAAAGGGTTGGGAGTTTCAGCTGCAACATCAGTCCTCCAGTGAATATTCAGGACTGATTTCCTTTAGGATGGACTGGTTAGATCTCCTTGCAATCTAAGAGACTCTCAAGAGTCTTCTCTAACACCACAGTTCATAAGTATCAATTCTTCAGCCCTCAGCTTTCTTTATAGTCCAACTCTCACATCCATACACGACTACTGGAAAAAAAAACATAGCTTTGACTAGATGGACCTTTGTTGGCAAAGTAATGTATGCTTTTTAATATGCTGTCTAGGTTGGTCATAACTTTCCTTCCAAGGAGCTTCTTTTAATTTCATGGCTGCAGTCACCATCTGCAGTGATTTTGGAGCCCCCAGAAATAAAGTCTGTCACTGTTTCCACTGTTTCTTCATCTACTTGCCATGAAGTGATGGGACCAAAAGCCATGATCTTTGTTTTCTGAATGTTGAGTTTTAAGCCAACTTTTTCACTCTACTCTTTCACTTTCATCAAGAGGCTCTTTAGTTCTTCTTTGCTTTTTGACATAAGGGTGGTGTCATCTGCATATCTGAGGTTTTCTACTTTATCAGATCTAAAATACATGTTGCATTTATATGCTTGTATTCAACTTCTTTAAATATATTCTGATTTGTTTCAATTCAGTAGGTCCAATATTGTGTTGTATACAGGGGTGATACATAATAATCCCTTGATATGCTTTGTGCATTGCTATTGAGTAACATATGTTAATACTGTGTTGACATCATTTAAAACCCATAGGACACCCCATGGGATTTTTACCTTTAGAAAGTCAATCATGAATGAAAATAAAACAAGTGAAGCTAGTTATCCATGCTTATGAAATGAAGTTTCAAACTATGGCACTTTGACCCATTATAAAAATGTGTAGAATTTTGGCATCGGTATTATTTCATTTAATTCCAACAGTTCCCCCTAAAGTACTAGTATTACACCCATTTTGAAGATGAAAAAGCTGAGCTCAAGTTTGTAAAAACCTAGAATTGGTAGATCAGAGCTTTCTGCCCCTTAGTCTGACTTGCAGTTTTGGTATTCAGATCTTCCCATAACGAGGGGGATGCTGAACCTGGTAGTCAGTTTTTCTCCAGAAGACTCAGAGGAATACATGCACATTTTAAAACAGTGATGAATATATACTTCAAATAACATTTTAAACTTCACCATTCTGTACATATGTCTCCAGAACTTAGTTATTTCATAACTGAAAGTTTGTACCTTGTTTACCAGCTTCACGCATTTAGCCATTAAATACATTTTTTAATAAACTGCAGTAATGTTTATAGTTGACCTATTGCCAGTATTAGTGAGATATGTAACTATGAAACATACAGGAGAAATCTCAGGTGGAAGTTATTTGGGATTGAGTATACTTTATTTGGGAGGTTCGGTGGTCAGGGGTGTGTTTCTATAAAAGAATGTAAGTAACCTGTTATAATGTTTGGAAATACTTGAAAATTAAAAAGATGTTCTAAGAAGATACATTTTGCATTTATTTTGGTGAATGTTAAGAAAAGTGACATAAGTATTACTTATAGATTATCCCAACTTCTGACATCAGGCGTGCACGCCTACTTACAGCTACACCCGTTCTCACTGCTTTCTCCCACATAGAAAAAGGTCCCTCTTCTTTCTTAAGAACAAGCCTTCCATCTGTGTTCCACCCTCTGATGAATATTTACAATGTAGATTATCCGTTTTCTCCATTTGATACCCTCTCAAACTCAATAGGATTCTTCTCATTGCTTTTAGATATTCAGGCTTTTCTTTCTTTTTTGAAATCTTTCTTTCCCTCTTGATGCCATATTCCCTTCCAGTGTGGATCCTTTCTCCTTCCCTGAATGGTCCCTTTGCTGTGCTTTCCTTTTTCTCACCATCGATACACTCCTCAACCTACACTGACCGTGGTTTTGCCTTTCTCAGGTCACCCCTCCTCTCCATGTCACTTAGCCCCTTGAGGCTTTTTGGACCTCCTTTTCCTGGATCTTTGCAGAGCATTAGGTTTTTTTGACAGGTGCCTCTCTCCTGAAACATTTCTTCCTTTGGCTTTGCTGAATCCATCTACCATCCTACCCACTCTTTTTCTTTTTTTTCTTTCTCTCCTTCCTCCTTTCCTTCCTTTCTTCCTTTCCTCCTTTCTTTTCTTTCCTTCCAGCTCATATTCTTTTGCCAGCTGTTAAATGTCTGAGTTCTTTCCTTTGCTAGGTTCTTCCTATTTGTGTCCTTTGAATCTGAGCTAACTGTCCTGAATCCTGGACAAAGTCAGCTCTCTCCCATTACTTATTCCAAAAGCACCATTCCTCTCTGTTCTTATATTCATAAAGTCATTTCCCATTTCTCTGGTGGTTGATTAATGGCACTGAGAGTTGATTAATACCACTCTTAGGCTGTAAGCTGTTTGAGGATAGGCAATGTATCTGTTTTATTTCACTACATTATACTTAGTACTTCCATAGTTCTTGGTACATACAGGGCTCAACTTTTTTTTTTTAATGAATTATTTACCTCTATCAGAAGTGTTTCATTAAGAGACACGTGTACCCCAATGTTCATTGCAGCACTGTTTATAATAGCCAGGACATGGAAGCAACCTAGATGTCCATCAGCAGATGAATGGATAAGAAAGCTGTGGTACATATACACAATGGAGTATTACTCAGCCATTAAAAAGAATACATTTGAATCAGTTCTAATGAGGTGGATGAAACTGGAGCCTATTATACAGAGTGAAGTAAGCCAGAAGGAAAAACATAAATACAGTATACTAACGCATATATATGGAATTTAGAAAGATGGTAACAAAAACCCGGTGTACGAGACAGCAAAAGAGACACTGATGTATAGAACAGTCTTATGGACTCTGTGGGAGAGGGAGAGGGTGGGAAGATTTGGGAGAATGGCATTGAAACATGTAAAATATCATGTAAGAAATGAGTTGCCAGTCCAGGTTCGATGCACGATACTGGATGCTTGGGGCTAGTGCACTGGGACGACCCAGAGGGATGGTATGGGGAGGGAGGAGGGAGGAGGGAGGAGGGTTCAGGATGGGGAACACATATATACCTGTGGCGGATTCATTTTGATATTTGGCAAAACTAATACAATTATGTAAAGTTTAAAAATAAAATAAAATTAGAAAAAAAAATAATCAAAACAAAACAAAAAATCTAATGTCTAGGTTTTACTTTAGTTTTTTCCTGCAGATTCTATGGTAGCAGTATAACAAACGTCTTAAATTTTAAGTTTGATTTTATTGGGGTTCTCCAGAGAAACAGAATGAATAGGATGTTTGTTTGTATGTATATAAAGAGATACCTTGCAGGGAATTGGCTTCACATGACTGTGGAGGCTGGCAAGTCCCAAAAGCTGCAGGGTGAGTCAGCAAGCTGCAGACCAGGGGAGCGGATGCTCCAGCTCTGGCCTAAGTCTGAGGGCCTGAGACCCGGATAACCAGTGGTATAGTGTAAGTCTGAAAGGCCCTCAAGCTTGAGACATGGGAAGAGCCAGTGTTTCACCCTGAGTCCAGTGTCCCTCTTTGAAGACAGTAAGGTAGGAGGAATCTTTCTCACTCTCTGGAAAGTCAGCCTTTATTCTATTCAAGTCTTCAGCTGATTAGATGAGGCCCACCCGTACCATGAAGGGCAATCTATTTTACTCCATCTACTAATCCACATGTTAATTGCATCCGGCAACACTCACATTGACACACCCAGAATAATGTTTGATTACATGTCTGGGCACCCTGTGGTCCAGTTAAGTTGACTCATGAAATATACCATCACATTTTTCAAATAACTTATAGGTTTCTACTTTCAATCTTTTTTCCTGTCACTTGAGCCTGATCAGATTACCTTGTAATTTTCCTCAAATGCTGCAGCTCACAGGGCAGGTTTAGTCTGTGCCTAACTTCTCAGCTCTTCATGTGTTGAAGCTGCTTTTTCTGTCTAGTGTTCTGCAACTTTCCTGTAATCTCCAGTGTCCTAGCTAGCATTTTTCTTTTCATAGCATGACTGTACTCTCTGCGATGCAGGGACTTTGTTATTGTTGTTTTCCCTACTTTAATAAACCCATTTCCTCATGATCTTATCTTGCCCAAAGCCCATCCAGCTTGTGAATTTCAAATGCTGCTGTGAAACTACCTCCTAAAATTCTGCAGCTGCTACTCTGTATAACTGTCTTGGCCCTTTCTTATTCTTCATGCTAATTTAACCAGATTGTTCTGTTACCACCAGCGCACTTAAAGCCCTTAAGGGCAGGAACAAAAATGGGCTTTCTTGTGAGTGTGAGTATCCTGTAGTCCTCTGCACATTATGTACTAATTGTGTTGGATGAATCTTCAGTTTCTCTAATAGGTTTTCAGATTAACTCTAGGTTTGTTGAGTTGGGTATGCTTGCTCTGACTTAGGTCTTCTTTTTGGGGAGCACATCTGCTTGTCTAATTGGTTCTCTTATTTCCAGTTGGTTAAAGTATTCCCATTGTTGGCTAAATTTTGAATTCTTAAGAATGTGTTAGGAATGGGAAATGGATTCTACAACTCTTTTTGTGGTGAGTTCCACTTTCCTGAATGACATTCTTGCTTTTACTGTCATATTAATTCAAAAGGAAACTACAGTTTTTTTCCCTCCTTTTTTGATAGCCTTCAGTAAGCAAGACATTGCATCAGTATTGAGATTCATACAAGGAGGAATATGATAAAGGGTCTGCCCAAAGAGAGCTAACAGTCTTTGGAAAAGGGAGGAGGCAGGAGAAAAGAGAGGTCTGTGCTTAGCTAATTTTTATGCAACTTGTACTAATTAATATTTGGTGAGTGATAATTTTATATCATATGGGTAAATCATCTCTTCCCCTATACCACTTTACAGCCCTAATGGGGATACAGCTAAATACAGGCAGATCATGGTGGTAAATACTTTGAGAGGGCCAGCCTAAATGGGAGGAATGTTTGCAGGACCTAGAGTCTAGCTTGCTTATATCATAATTCGGTTGAAACTCTCTTTTCTGATGTGATAGGGACAGTGTGTCCTAGTAGGACTCATAGAACTGATATTTCAACCAGCTTATCATGTTTTATGAGTATACATTTATTTTCCAGTTTTTTTGCTTCTGCATATAGGTTCTTTCACTAGAGTTTGCTACCATATTTTTTTTTCATAACCACTCTATATAGTATCCAGTTTTACTAAAACACCAAAAGATAAGCCTTAAAAAACCTGTCAAATTACACAAAACAAAGCAATTATGAAAGATGGGAGGAAATCATAAAACTGGACAGATTCTGCAGTCAGGTTACTTTGCAGGGTTCTTTTCAAAACTGTCAGTTGATTTTCTTAGAAACTATTGAGTTTTTTCTGACTCATACATTTTTGCTGTATGTAATGTTTAGCTAAGTTACATAATTGTAGTAACTTTTACCAGTGGCATAAACAGGTGTGGGAACAGACACAACTGCCTCTGGGGACTCAGGCAAGCAAGTCAGGGGGTGGAGACAGCAGTGCGCGGCGCACTGGGAAGCAGGCTGCTGAGGAGAGGCCCGGCCCGGGCCCCGTCCGGCACACTGTCGCGTGTATAGACTGTCAGGGAACCTGGGGAGTCAGTCAGCTGAAGGTCAGTTAAAGAGGTTCTAATATAAAATAGAGCAAATACAGGCATGAAATCTTGCCTTTTGCAGATTGGATGGAACTCAAATGACATTATGCTAAGTGAAATAAGTCAGAGAAACACAGATGCTGTATGATATACCACTTACATGGGGAATCTAAAAAATAATACAACAAACTAGTGACTATAACATGAAGATGCAGACTCACAGATAAAGAGAACAGTGGTGAGAGGGGAAGGGCTGGGGAAGTCGGAGGTACAAACTGCTGGCTGTAAGATAGGCTCACAATTATATTGTACAACACAGGGAGTATAGCCAATATTTTGTAGTAACTGTAAATGGAAAGTAACCTTTAAACATTGAACATAAAAATAGTACAGATATATTGTAGGAACAAAATATGCCTTCTAATGTATATAAAATATTTAATAGGTACCCCATTCCCCATAGTATTGCCTTCTAAAATTTTTTAGCCTGTTAATACTGATAACTTATCTTTAGATAAAATAGCTGAAGTATACATTTTCCTCCTGTGAAGAGTTAGTTTCTTAGGATCACTTTGCCTCTTTTTCTGTATAGTAAATTTTTCTTTTTATTCTTCTCACTGCTTCTGTTGACTTTTTTCTCTATGAAGTCAGATTTGTTTCTTAAGACGCCTCAAACATTACTGTCTTTTCTTGAACCCCTCAAAGGAAGATATGTATATTTGTAATTGATTTTCTTTGTTTATAAAGTTAATTTTTATTTAACATAGTATCCTGTTTCTTGGAATCATATTAAATTTTTTTCTTGCCATGTGACTGATTATGATCTGGGATTAGAAAAGAAACAATGTTATTTGCATTTGTTTGAAACTTCATTTTTCTTATAGAACCTTTGATGCATTCTAAACACGAAATTAGCTTATCCTGCACTGGTTACTATTACTTTCCTTGATTGCAAGATGTTTTCTTCTTACTCTTAAAGAAAATATTTTTTAAAAATATTATTTTACTTAAGTTATTGTATAATTCTTATTGTATAAGACAGGGCTTCCCTTGTGGCTCAGATAGTAAAGCATCTGCCTACACTGCAGAAAACCTGGGCTTGATCCCTGGGTCGGGAAGATCCTCTGGAGAAGGAAATGGCAACCCACTCCAGTACTCTTGCCTGGAAAACCCCATGGGCGGAGGAGCCCTGTAGGCTGCAGTCCATGGGGTCGCAAAGAGTCCGACACGACTGAGTGACTTCACTTCATTGTATAAGTCAACTTTTGCCAAGAAGACTGCTCTAAAGACAACCCTAAACGCTTAGTGGTTTATAGCAATGAAGATTTATCTCTTGTTCACACAAGTATGGGCTGCTGGAAGCTGCAGTTCTATCCGCAGCTCGATTCCACATAGGTCTGAAGGAACAGCCCTTAACGGGGCCTGCATTTTCCTGGCAGAGGGGAAAGAGAAGTGACCCAAACAGGTGATGACTCTGAAAGTTCTCCCTTGGACATGGTTCGCTTTGCTTCTGATCACATTTCATGGGTCAGTGCAGCTCACCTGGTCAGACCTGAAACAATCAGCCCCACCCCCCAGGCAGCACTTGAGAGAGCCACAGGCTTGGGATACTGTGATGTGTTACGTCTCATTTTAAGGATTTTAGGTTTTATTGTTAGATCAATATTGATAGACATGTTTGATGAATTTTGCTGTGGAAATGATTTTTTTCCTGATTTTTTTTTTTTTTTTTTTTGGTTTTGTGTATGAAGAACTGATGTGGAGGAGACTGATTCAGGATTTTAGTAAGGAAAAGTTAAGTGAGAGGATATTAAATGTAAAATCCTCACTGTTTCATTATATTTTCTTTTCTCCACCTTCATCACTTGTGTTCTACTTGTATTGACTATTGAGTGGAAGTCCAAACTTTGGAAGTGGAAGTCTCCTCACGTTAGCACTGACTGCTTGAATGTTTAAGACCGAGAGTTGTTCTGAAGCTATTTCCTTTTGTGCTGATTACTCATAAGTCATCTTAGCTAGATATTTGAATTTTCAGTTCACTACCTTTCTGATACACAATGAATTGGGCCGTTGCCAATTTCAAAATCATGGTTTTTCTGGCATAGTCCACATGTGGACTATAGTCTGCCAACAAGTAAACAAAAACCAAGTTACAGACCAACGCAGCTAGAACACCAAGTCACCCGTGGCCACTCCTGGAGTTAACATTTATTTGCACACAGTGAGGATTAGTTTTTTCTTCAAAACAGGAGACAGTTACTTTTGCTGTTTTGAAATAGCAGAACTGAACCTCAGATGCATGAGTTTAGGAAATCTAACTTCATGGGGTCTGCTACTTGAGAAGGGACAATGGGCAAACTGTCAGAGAAAGTTGAAGTTTATAAGTAATGTTGGATGTTGAAGGGAGATAGGGAATTTGGTTACATCTCTTAGATATCCAGGAGTAAATGTTTTGAGATTGTGATGGAATCAGAAGGGTTAGTCTGAAGGCATGGTTAGTTTATTTGATCCTAACTATGGCCACAGTGCAAAAGCAGTCACATTGATAAAATCTTATCAAGCGATGCCTTACATTATCTGATGTCATTTTCAAAGAGGGGCCCTCTAACCTCACAAGGTTGTATATTCCAGCTTTTCCTTGACATCCTCGTTAATGTTTCTCTCAATTCCATACCAGCCTTCCTTCCGGTTGGGTGAGGCCCAAGAGGAAAAGCAATGATCACGTCAGCCTGTAGGCATACTGTTCCCTTCAGATTCATTGACTTGGTTCTCAGAAAGATGAGTGTATTTTATTTGTGCTTGAGTCCATCTCTGGAAGGAGTGAGATAATAAAGTTCACCTCCATCATTTTCCAGAGGTAATAGGAGACGTCCCTGTGGAAAAAGAACCCCAGAGTAGGAGAGCCAGCTTCATCTTTGCCTCCTGATGAAGTGTTCTTTCTTTGATGACTACCGTTCATGTAAGCAGCTACTCTAAGAATATATTCAAATCAGGTGTGGATAGACAGTGGAGTGGAATTGTTTTCCTGTACATGAGATTGAGATAACATAGTAAACAGTAGTTTCTGAGCCACGTGTGTAACCAAATAAAGAAAATTATTTTGTGAGTAATTGAAAAATAGAAAGAACAAAAAGTTATATGGGAACAAATTCCCTTTAGCCTTTAAATTCATTGGGTTATTTTAGGTTCATTGGAAAACGTTTTGTTCATGAAAGCGTTTTATTCATGAAACTTGTAATTGTAACTGCATACATTAAGTAATTCTCCATTCATGGCTTAATCACGTGAGTTCTTCTCATTGTGATTCTGGTGTCAGGTTCTAGACTGGCTCCAGTATTTACTGTGTATGATTCTTTACGGTTTATTTCTCATCTCTGAGCCTCAGTTTTTCCATATGTAAAATGTGGGCTGATCAGAGGAGTTTCTGTTGGAGATGGGACCCTGATGCCTACAGTCTCCTAGATACACTTTATATAGTCTGTATTTTTAAATCATTGAAACAACTCTTTGAGCTATATGTACTGTTGGCTGTATTTTATAGATCAGGTGACTGAGAGAAGTTAAGATAAGCTTTCGGAAGAATGTATAGCTAGTAGGTTATGTCCTTGGGTCCCAAGCCTTGTTTTTCTGCCTCCAAAGCAGAGTCTGTCTGTCCAGTGTACCTGACATTTCTGTCTGTATGTCGCAGGGCTACTGTGACAATCTGATGAAATAAGGTACCTGAAAAAGTGAGAACGCGGCAAGTGCTGTGTCAGCACGGGATGTTATTTCTTCTGAGTGTTTTTAGCCACTATCAGAAGCTAGCAGTTAAGGGCCAAGGCATAAAGAAGTCTAGGAGGGTTGTTTTTTCCTGCTCTGTGGATGCGGACGTTGAGGCCCATGGGGATGAGGAAGGTGTCCACACACTGGAAAGTGGCAGGATAGCCTTAAGTTCCTAGTGTGATTACAAAGCCCACTGTCCTTGTGGTCCTCTCCAGGCCTGAATCCTTGCTCCGGAGTGGGGCTGGGATTCCTTTGTCCACGGATTGATTCCTGTGAGAAACTTCTTATTCACTGTGCAAGATACCTTGGTATGGCAAGAACCGGTTACTAGTGTGGGATGAGATACTGATGTTGATATTGGTGGTTTTTTTTTTTTTTTTTTTTTGATCTTTAAATCTTCTTTTTTTTTTTCTTTTTTTTAAAAATTTTATTTTTAAACTTTACATAATTGTATTAGTTTTGCAAATATCAAAATGAATCCATCACAGGTATACATGTGCTCCCCATCCTGAACCCTCCTCCCTCCTCCTTCCCCATACCATCCCTCTGGGTCGTCCCAGTGCACTAGCCCCAAGCATCCAGTATCGTGCATTGAACCTGGACTGGCATCTCGTTTCATACATGATATTTTACATGTTTCAATGCCATTCTCCCAAATCTTCCCACCCTCTCCCTCTCCCACAGAGTCCATAAGACTGTTCCATACATCAGCGTCACTTTTGCTGTCTCGTACACAGGGTTATTGTTATCATCTTTCTAAATTCCATATATATGCGTTAGTATACTGTATTGGTGTTTTTCCTTCTGGCTTACTTCACTCTGTATAATAGGCCCCAGTTTCATCCACCTCATTAGAACTGATTCAAATGTATTCTTTTTAATGGCTGAGTAATACTCCATTGTGTATATGTACCACAGCTTTCTTATCCATTCATCTGCTGATGGACATCTAGGTTGGTGTTTTTATTGAAGACCATTTCCACTAAGTTAATCCACTCAAAATTCATGACAGTGAATACATCTGTTTATATGGCTATCCTTCTATACTTTCTGAATTCAGAAATGATTCTTTTGCTGCATATGAATTTTGGAGGAGCTTCCGCCCCACCCCCGCCTCAAGAAAATGCTCTGTAGTGGCCATACCACATAAAACTGCCCCTGACTTTCCTGTTGAATCATCCTAGCCAGATTATTGCTTTTCTCTGGATTTGTCTTCATTACATAAATTTGTTCAGAAAGCCTTGACATCAGAAAATATTCCCACCAGAGAAGTTTTGTGTGTGTAAATTTGTCTGTAAATCGAATTCTGTGATGATATCAAAGTGATGAATCTAATGAATTCCAAGCCGCCATTGTTTTTTCAGCTGTCTTAAACAGATCGGAATTCTAGTATGCTTTTTTATCAGAATGCATTGACTGTCCAAAGAGCTTTGCAAGTAGTTTATTATCTAAAATAATTTCTTTCCTGTTGGGTATTTTGAATGACTCTAACTTTGCAGATTTGTTGAAGAATAGTAATTAACTTGAGGGAATTCCCTGGAGGTCCAGTGGTTAGGACTCTACACATTCACTGTTGAGGGTCTGGGTTTGATCCTTGGTCAGGGAACTAGATCTTGCAGCCTGAGCTGTGTGGCCACAGGAAAAAAGAAAAACTGTAGTTATTAGCTTTGTAACAGCCAAATTGACTGATATTCTTGGGCACCTGAGTGAAACCACATGAAAATACATTTGTATATACAGAGAAGGTATGTCTTTTAAAGCAAAGTTCTTTAGTTGGTGTTTCAGTTTGAATCTGTAAGAAGAAATATTATTAAATAGAGTAACATCTGTGAATGCTTGAGGGAAAACTTCATCACCTTGTACTCCTCCTTGACTGTTCTCCTCTCACACTCCATATTCAGCCTGTCAGGAAACGGTTTCAGCTTTCTCTTCATAGCATACTCAGGATCTGATTCCTTCTCGCCATCTCCACTATTTCCCTGCCATAATCCTCCCAAGTTACCATTATCTATGACCTAGGTTACTGTAATAGCCTCCCACCAAAAGTAAACGAAGGAGGATATTAGTAATCTTTTTACTAATAAGTGCTTTTCTTCTGTAGACACAAATATTTTAGTGTTTACTTTTACTGTGCATTATTTGTAAAATACTGAGCAAATTAGAAGTATAGGTTATGTCGTAGGGGATACATGGCAATTCTTGTTCATTTCCTTGAGGAAACCATTTTCAGGGAGACAAGCGACAACCATCTTTGGGGAGACACATTAGAATGTCATTGATCACATGAGTTAATGATGAAAACCACAGAAATAAATTGCAGGTGTCCAATTGAAGAGCTCCTAGAATTTACGTGAGTTTAGTAGATTATAGAAGGTTTCGTGGAGGATGAACATGAGCTGTGTCTCACACAATGCTGAGGAGTTGCAGTGGGAGGCCAGGTGGCGTGTCTGCAGTTGTATCAATATTAGGTGGAATGAGCTCAGTCTTCTCTGAGAGGCATTACACCCGTTGGACTGAAGAACAGGAAGCAGGTTCATTTGAAGGATCGTTGGGGGTGAGAGGATGAAGTGGGTTTAGACTACCAGTTGGCAAGCTGTTGGAGCCATGTCTGGGGACTGGGCCGGTTCTTTACATTAGAATCCTGAGCTGGCATTGGACATGGGTGCTAGGGCAGATGAGCACAGTAGATGTTGTTGTGGATGTGGGCGCTAGGACAGATGAGCACAGTAGATGTTGTTGTTAGGAAGTCGTCTTTATTTTTTTACTGCACCGTGCAGCATGTGGGGTGTCAGTGTCCCGACTAGAGATTGAACCTGTGCCCCCTGCCATGGAAGCACACTGAGTCTTAACCACTGGACCACCAGGGAAGTCCCAGGAAATCTTAATTAGAGCTTAGAAGGTGGTTTTGGAGAGCGTCATGGGTGTTATCTAGAGTGACCTGGTAACAGGTCATCTAGATATCTAGACTCTGTTCTCCAGAGTCCCGATTTGCCCAGGACTCCCTCATTTTCAGCCCTGAAAACCGCACGTCATGGAAACCCCACAGGCAAAACAGATGGTTGGTCATTTAAGGATAGCATAGTTCAGACAAGCAACTGGTATCAGAGGTACAAACCAGAGTAAAACATTAGCACATTATCAAGTGAACAGAACTTGAGGATCAGAGATCCAGAGTATTTCAGAGGTCTGATAGGCAGGCAGTGGAGTTGAATTATATAAATATCTTGGCTGACAGAATTTGGCCAAATGAAATTTAGCATTGTCATAGCGACTTTGTTTATGTGACAGTCTAATTTAAACAGATTTTGAAAAACGAATATTTTAACCAATGGTTTTTGAGTTTTGTATAATAATAATAATAAGAGCAGTAGTTACCAGCAATGGATACTTAACTTGTACCGGGTACCTTGCTAGATTTTACAGATATTTTCATGTTTAATTCTCACAATCAGCCTATGAGATAGGCAGCATTGTTTTCTTTCCTTTATAGATGAGGAAACTGGTGGTTTGAGACATTAGGCTGTTTACTTAGTTACATAGCTAATTAACAGTAGAAGGAGATTTGAACCCTGGCTAGCCCAAAACTTTTAGCCACTGTGTAGTACCATTTCCTGGTATCAAGGAACCTGTTCTGTTTTATTAATTTTTCTCCTTTTACTACAAAAGTAACACTTGTTAACTCTAGGAAAATTGAAACACAGGGACTAGCAGAAAACTATGCAAAATACAATTCCTTCTATTTAGAAACGAAGTCTATTGACATCTTTGTTCATATCTTTTTCTTTGGGGGAGCACATTGATAAATAATTTTTTCTATTAAAAATATTGATAAACCTTTAAAAACCGGTTGTTAGACATTTATTCTTTTTCAGTGTATTTTGTTGGATGTTTAGCTTCTTGCAACGTTTTGATACTACAAACAGCTTGCAATAAACATAATTAGCTGAAGATGATATACAGATAAAGGAAAATGAAACAAGACTGAAAAACAAAAATTTACAATCATGGACAGTAATGCAGGAGATGCATAACGATTGTAAAATCCTCACTCTATTTTGTATTTGGATCACCAGTACAATGAAAATCAGTGACTGAGGAATATTTGCTTTTGAACAGACCAGTATGTTGAACATCTCTCTTTCAGTTAAAGTTGAATTTTCAACAAAATCACCTAGAGCTGGTGCAGGAACCAAACTAGGACCCCAGCCCCTGGGCAAAGTCCCAGGAAAGTGCCTGATCCCTAAAATGTAAATTCAAGTAGTGATTCTGCTGCTGAGGAGCTCACTTCAGGGGTTGGTGTCCGACTCTGTGTGACCCCATGGACTGCAGCATGCCATGCCTCTTTGTCCATCACCATCTCCCAGAGCTTACCCAAATTTATGTCCGTTGAGTCGGTGATGGCATCCCACCATCTCATCCTCTGTTGTCCCCTTCTTCTCCTGCCTTCAATCATTCCCTGCATCAGGGTCTTTTCCAGTGAGTCGGCTCTTTGCATCAGGTGGCCAAGGTACTGGAGCTTCAGCTTCAGCATCAGTCCTTCCAATGAATATTCAGGACTGATTTCCTTTAGGATTGACTGGTTTGATCTCCTTGCAGTCCAAGGGACTCTCAAGAGTCTTCTCCAACACCGCAGTTCAAAAACATCAGTTCTTCAGCTCTCAGCTTTCTTTAGAGTCCAACTCTCACATCCATACGTGACTACTGGAAAAGCCATAGCACTAACTGTAGGACCTTTGTCAGCAAAGTAATGTCTCTGCTTTTTAATGTGCTGTTTAAAAAACCAGAGAATTCTAGAAAAACATCTGCTTCATTGACTACGCTAAAGCCTTTGACTGTGTGGATCACAACAAACTGGACAATTCTTAAAGAGATGGGAATACCAGACCGTATTACCTGCCTCCTGAGAAATCTCAGGAGATATGCAGGTCAAGAAGCAACAGTTAAAGCTGGACATGGGACAACTGACTGGTTCTAAATTGGGAAAGGAGTACGTCATGGCTGTATGTGGTCACCCTGCTCTTCAGGGGACTAAACCACAAACCCCATAACCAGAAACTATAGCTGAAATAAAGAGAAGTAAATTTCAGGATCAGAATATTACTTCAGGGGCTTCCCTTGTGGCTCAGTGGTAAAGAATCCACATGCTGATGTAGGAGACACGGGTCTGATCTCTGGTCCAGGAAGATGCCACGGGCTGCTGGAGCAGCTAAGCCTGTGCGCCACCACTAAGGAGCCTGTGCTCTAGAGCCTGGGGGCCACAGCTACTGCAGCCACTGCAGTGAGAGGCCCCGGTGCCAAACTAGAGGAAAGTCTGTGAAGCAGCAAAGACCCACACAGCCAAAAAAAAAAAAGAATGTTAAAATAGTTATCAAAGCTGGAGGCCATGGCCAGTTAATGACAACTGAGAGTTGATGCTCAGTCCCTGAGTGTTGGGTCAGGCTCTTTAAACCCTTCTTGCCAAAGGGCAGGAGATTGGGCCTGGGATGAGCCTGAAAGTGAAAGTCGCTCAGTCGTGTCCGACTTTTTGCGACCCCATGAACTATACAGTCCATGGAATTCTCCAGGCCAGAATACTGAAGTGGGTACCTTTTCCCTTCTTCAGGGGATCTTCTCAACCCAGGGATCGAACCCAGGTCTCCTGCATTGCAGGTGGATTCTTTACCAGCTGAGCCACAAGGGAAGCCCAAGAATACTGGAGTGGATAGTCTATCCCTTCTCCAGTGGATGTTCCCGACCCAGGAATCAAACCTGGGTCTCCTGCATTGCAGGAGGATTCTTTACCAACTGAGCTCTCATGGGGATGAGCCTATAGGTGGGGAAAACTCCCCCAAGAGAGCTTGAGAGAGCTCCAGGGATTGGAAACCCAGCAGGTTCTGACAGCTGGAGGTTTTGAAGAAGGAGAATGATGTAATGAATGGTTAGTGAGTGATTAAATCAACTATGAGTAGGCAAGGAAGCAGTTTAAGAGGATGCTTCTTAAATAGCCAATGTAAAGAAAGAGGTTCTTGGTCTGGCTACTGGTAGGAATTATATGTAAAGAAATATCTAAACATCTCCATTAAATAATTAGGTTGGAGACATTCCTGTTGTGACATTCCTCTTCTTATCACAAGTTTGGAGTACAGATGGAACATGTAGTTTTGATCCTTGGAGCTTGTAATGCTGCCATTACTTTCATTAAGTTGAGGCTTTAACTGGTATATTAAAATTTTCTTTTATTACAGAACCCCTAAATAGGTATGCTGTATCTTATGATTGCAGTTTAAGTTAATGCTATCACATTTTAAAATTAAAAATTATTATCTTCTCTTGGTGCTTTGAAGGTCATCATAAAATTAATGACAAATATACTGGAAAGACATTTCAATTAACTTTCTTGGATATTGATCAGATAAGCACTAAGATTTAAATTATTTTCTGAAGTCTTCATTAGATGAGTCCTTTGTTGCTTTGGGTGACTGTTTTAGTAAGTACTTTCCAAACCCTGGAAAGTGTTGCTTCTGAGTTAATTTAAAGAGAAATCTTCATTTTGCTGCATGTCCACATCGGTTTTTTGTTTAACAATTGTATAGAAATTTACTGTTTTCTTAATTACGAATAACTTTTTTTGTGTTTCTGGAGGTATTAAATTTATGAGCCACCAAGAATCTCTAAATAATATAGAAACTTGCATTTAATTAACTGCAGCTAATGGTTAGATGTGCTTCATTGCTTTGAACTTTTGAATCAGTCCTCCCTTGCACAGTATTTGATAAATGTGATCATAAGTTTTGTCTCATCCATGGAATTTTCTAATATTTATTATTTTCAAAATTGCAAAGAAATCTTTGTTGTAAGAAGAAACTGAAATAGTATTCGATATAGACTCCTACTTCTCCCAGCCTCAAAATGATAATTCTATAACAATTTGACATGTATTTTCCAGTTTTCCATGGAGTTCTGCTCTGTGTACATGTGTGCATTCATTACACATGCCTCCTCCTCCTCCCCTCTCCCTTCTTCTCCTTCCCCTCTCTCCCTCCCTGGCTTAGGCTCTGTGGTACTGTCCGAGGAGAGGAGGCTTTGTTCTGTGCTGGATTTCACTCCTGGGTGAACTCACTGTCCTTCTTCTTTCCTTCACGTGGTTACCTTGAAAGTTCAGTAAATTCAATCTATGCTTTCCTTCTCTTTATCCTCAGCAGTCAAACCAGGAGCCCTCCCAGAACAAATACAAACCGTTCTGAGTGTTTCTCCCAGGGCCAGCCAGCTAAGCAGCCCCATTCTGGCTTCCCTGGTGACTGGCCCCAGGCCCAGAGGGGCTTTGCTGGTTCCAAGTATGAAGTTTCTCTGGGGTTTCCCCTAGGCTATTCTTTGCAGCATTTCTCTTTTCGGTCTCTTGTGGGTTGAGATTTCTTCTGCATTAGCAACCCTGGCTGATTTCTGTCTCCTTGAGTTTTCTGAAAAATGGTGATACGTTGATAGCAGAACTTGTTTCCTCTTTCTTCTGTTGTTTAGTGGGATTTAGGCACATGATTGCCTGGGCACACGATGCTTTGGACCTCCAAGGCGCCTACTCTTTCTTCTCTTTTTGGGAATTCTTTCCAGGTTCATTTGCAGTTTCTCTGGTTTGTGTTATAACTTGACAGTTTTTTCCTTCTTTTAGTTTTGCATTTTATAATAATCATAATTAAATCATTGATACCTCATTGCTCTCTTTTTGGGTTCAGAAATGACATCATTGCTTAACAGATTTATTTTCTACTGCATTTAGAGACCTCCACAAGGTGTTAAGGCATAAAGCCAATTAATGGTGCAAAATTTATTTTTAGAAATTTAAATAATTGTCCTTATTTCATTTGTTAGGTTTAAACATCACTATCTTTAATATATATTTGTATTTTATTTGCCAGGTGACTAAGTATTGTCAGTTTCCTTTTTTCAGTGTTCAGATTAAAAAAAAAAAGATTTAAAAAAGTAATAGTAACTTTACATGAGCACATGGGACTCAGTGTATTTAAAAATGATTTCTTCCTGTCAGAAATGATTTAGCATTTTTTTTATTGAGATACATTGATCCTACAACAGCATATATTTTTAATTTTGTCTTAGGAAGGAGAAAACATTTTCTATTTGGCAATTGAAGATATAGAAACAGATACAGAGCTTCTGATTGGCTACCTGGACAGTGACATGGAGGCCGATGAAGAAGAACAGCAAATTATGACAATGATCAATGAAGAGGAAGGTAAAAATTCTAAAGGACAATCAACAGCTAGCAGAAAAGGTATTAACTCTAACTGGTGGGCCAGGAGAATGCAAGTTGTAGGAGAAATAAAGTTTGAAATGTGCTTGAATTATAATGGCATTGTAACAGTGTGTTCTCAAAATAAAGTTAGTTTTTGTCAGAATTCTCGGAGGATATCCAGCCGTGAGCCTCTCTTCCAGCAGGGATGGAATGGTGGGCTGGAGCGGGGGATGGATGTGTTCTGCAGGCTGCCAGGGTCCTCGGCGGCTCCCTGCTCTCACTGGTAGGGGACCAGTAATGGGGACTTTTGTGCTCTAGCCCTGACTTTGTCATTCACCCGTGTTGTAACCGGGCTGGTCACTAAGTCGGAGGCTTTATTTTCTCTTCTGCACATGGGGAAGGGCGAGTGCAGAGGTCCTGTTGGGCCCTGTGGGAGTTTTCCTGGGCCTCGCTCTTGTTTAAGATCCTTTGAGAATCTGGAGCATCTGGAAATGTTCCTCCGTTCTGGTTGTGGAGACCCATAGCATTGCGGGGTTGTACTACTAGGGTCACCGGCAATGCGCAGTGACTGCTGATGGACTTGCTTCTGTCAGCCCCGCAGTCTAGGAGATGCATGTCGCTTGCCTGTCCTCTGCCAGTGGATATCACTTGTCATCAGGGCTTGTTTCTCTCATTTGTGTTTTGCTGCTGATCGGTCACGAGGGAGTTGTGAAGGGTGGTGTAGGTGTTCACATTTTGTAATAGGCTGGTCTTTTCTATAGAGTATTTTTCCTTCTGTTCAACAAAGCCACTTCAGAAATGACATGGGTTTCTTTAGTCACCGTGGTATTAATGTCTTTTATGTGAATTTTCTGTTTTAACTGTATGTCATTGACTGAGAAAGTATGAGTGTTCTGAGTATTGCCAGATTATGCCTCTGTTTAGTTTGGCTGGAATATTTAAAAGGAAGATGAGGACAGGCTATCAGTTTTGTCTTTCCAATATGTATTATGTTGTTGGGATGTCAGATTTGGGGTGATGGGAATTATTTCTGTATAATTTTGTGTTTTCTTTATTTTTGTATGTATTTTCAACATTGCCCCAAGAGTATGGTACTACTGTGTCCACTGTTTTGCCTTAAAAATAAACTTCCTACTTTTACCACCATGACTTCTATAATAAAATAAGTTTCTTTTGTAAAAAAGAATCAGTGGAAACTTAAATAGATCTTTAGAATTTAATTTTGTTTATAAAAGCAAACATAAAATCCCCCAAACAAACAAAAGAACCCCCCAAAATAGATGCAAAAACAAACAGCAAAAGAAACAAAGAATCCACTCAAATGTCAATCAGTGGAGAGTTTGGTTAAATAAGTAAATTATGGTACCTTAAAGTTTAAAAAAAATTGACTTAAGAAAATACTAAGTGGAAAACATAGCTATGTATGAAACTACATAAAAAGTATGATCCTAAAGGTAGCTATTGTTAGACTCTATACAATACAAATTCACAAAAGATAAGTGAGTCATGGAAAGAGATTACAATAGTTGTCTGTTCGTTATGGGGTTATTGGTGATTTTTATTCCTTCATATTTTCTGCATTTTATCTAAATCTAATTGTATTTGATAAATCAAGAAACATATGTAAGTTAACTAGCACACTTTGAAATGTGGGTATAGCCATGGCAGTCCGCGTGGGACTGTCGGCCTGAGAGACAGTGGAGCCTCACTCCGCGTGCTGCAACGGGTGCTGTTTCTATGACCCTGGTCTTTTTTCACATATATGTGAGAGTCCCCTTGGTAATTCAGCATAGTTCGCCTTGGTTGGGTTTCTCTCTTCTTGCAGCTAAAAGTGAACTCAAGATGACCTGTTTCAGGGAAGACTTTGGCTTTCCAGTTCAACATTTGTAATATCTCTTTGATGTGAAAGGTTAATGTTACAGGGTAAATTAAAAGTTGATTTTGAATTGGTGAAACACAATGGTTTTAAAAAAATGTTCTCATAACACTTTCTGTTATTTTTCATGGGCAGCCTGTTCATACTTACAGAGATAATAAAATTTTACTAAGCTGGTACCATTAGCACAGTTAATTTTGATTTTAAAATGAGGGCGAAACTGAGCAGTTCTTGGCTCTTCATTTTTGTCTCATAATTCTGCTTGCTTGTAAATATGCAGATCGCTTTGGCTGTAAAGAGGACTATGCCTGTCCCTACTGTGAATCGAGTTTTACCAGTGAGGAAATTCTTGCCGAGCATCTTCAGACATTGCACCAGAAACCCACAGAGGAGAAAGAATATAAGTGCAAGAGCTGTGGGAAGAAATTCCCAGTTAAGCAGGCTTTGCAAAGACAGTGCGTACATTAAAGATAATCTCTGAAGTTATAAGCTGACGTTTTAACTCTTTTATTTGGTTTGTCTTCTAGTTAGTTTCTAACCTGTGTGCCTGTGTGATGGTGTGTGTATAGAAATTAAGCATTCTTTATTGTCATTGTCGTTAACTTTTCTTACATTGATTTTCCAAACATTCTGTTTATGGATTTTAATAACTTGCCATTAAATATTAAGCTCATTGGTGTACTAACCTGAAATCTGATATGCATAATTTAGCTAGTGCTTTGAGGGGGCAGGTCGAGTTTCAGTGATCTGCATGTGATACTCCTCTGAAATCAGGTAAAAAAAAAGTTAACGAAATGGAGAGAGTTTGGAGTATAAAGAATACAGGGACATTTTGGGAAGCAGTGTTTATTTCATAGCAATGTTGGAGAAATCACTTTGAAGATGAATATGTATAGGATCTAACGATGAAGTAAATTAAATGGTCCCACCCATTGCTCAGTGCCCTTTATTATTTTAACTGTTTATATTAACAGTGTATAAATTTATCCTTTTATTTAAGTATTTTACAGTATCATGAGTTACTAAAAATGAGAAAGTGTATACATGTATTTATAAACTTTTATTTTTAACAGAATGTCACCTTGCATATGAGCAAGAACTCTTTAACATAGGCTTAATGTTTCATTTTTTATTCATTCAAGTAAAATTTTGAAACATGCTGTAGTTCATATTAAAATAATTTTCATATATTTACCCACTTTTGCTTATGATATTTGAGATTAAAAATTTCTGTTCAAAACTTGAAAAATCTTAACTTTTATATTATACATTTAGAAATTCTCTTATACACTTTTAAACAAGCAAAAGCTGTATACTTTTTAATGAATATATTTTGAAACTGCATTCTAGTCAGTTTTTATTGAATTTATGTTATATATACTACCTTAAGCATACTTTAGCTGAGCTGAGTCTTACTGCTAGGAGCTACTAAAAAGTTTAAAGGGCAAAAAGACAGAATAAAAAGAAGAGATCATGAATGTGACTCTATTCAAAGTAGAGGTATTTTCATAAGCTTTTGTCCTAGACTTCCAGTTTTTTTTTGTTTGTTTTTTTCTATTTCCCCTCAGTGTTCTTCAGTGCTCAGCGAAAAGCAGTCTGAAGGATTCTTCACGAAGTTTTCAGTGCTCTGTTTGCAATTCTTCCTTCAGTTCAGCATCGAGGTTTTGTGTCTGAGTTATCAGATGGCTGTTACACAATTGTGGGTCATTATTGGCATGCATGCTTTCATGCTTCTTAGTGGTTTAGTATCATATGGCTACAGAATTTCAGTGCTTTCCTTCCTCCCTGCCTAGGTAATGCTTACAATGACCCTGGAGCTCTGCTGGGGAGCATGCATTACAAAAGCCAGCCAGGATGCTAGAAATGAGTAGGTGTCCTCACCGTTTCCTCTCCCTGTTCCCCTGTCCTGCTTGTCTTGCAGTTTTGAACAGCACCAGGAGACGTGCCAGGGAGATGCCAGGTTTGTGTGTAAGGCAGACAGCTGTGGGAAGAGGCTGAAGAGCAAGGAAGCCCTGAGGAGACACCAGGAGAACGTCCACACCGGTAAGGAATCATCAGAGGGCTGTGTTTAAAGGGGCCTCCTCTCCCCAGGCTGCTATGGTCTGTTCTTAATTCTCACTCGCAAGGACAGAGCTTTCTTTTCCATTGTATTTCACACAGATGTAGAGCTCTGGAAGTGGAATTTTTCTTTCACTGAATATTATTTCTTTTTAAGTTGATTTCAGTGATAGTCATCGTTTTTCCCATTTCTGAATTAATCATAACTGGAAACCTAAGCTAGGATCTGTTTGTGCTTGGTAGCCAGATGTATTAAGAATTAATACTTTAAGTAGTAATTTTAATGCTTCAGCATGTGAAATTTCTCTCATGGTAGATATATTTAAAAACTACTAACTGATGGCTCGTCTGCCTTAATATTTTCACAGTAAAATTCATTTTTAAAAAACTCTTACATTTCTGCTATATTGGGGAAGATATACTGGCTACTTTTTGACCTGCAAATTGAATATATTTGGATTTATAAAGCAGATACAATTTGAATTTTTTCAAATGGCTAGCTAAACAATAGCTAAACAGTTAGCAGCTTTGTTATTTAGATTTCATCTGCCTAGCGCACAGTAAATGCATTTTGGTTTAGGGGTTGAATCTGTTGCACTAAATTGAACAGGTTAATATTTCCAGAGTTAATGATCTGTTTCCTTCAGTGTCTTTTCCTTAAAGGAGACTGAGGTTCACGGCACTTCTCATATCTTTCTGTACTGATATTTTTCTCAGGTGATTACTATTGCTGTTGGCTTAAGGGTGGAAATGTCTTTTTGGATAGGAGGAAAGTATTATTTCTTTTCTTCTATCCTGTTTATTCTCACGTGCAGGGGAAAAGAATAGTTGGAACTCAGCTTCTGTTTCCTATATTTATTCAGTGTCCCAAAAGTGTCTCCTTTAATGCTAGTTGGGAAAGCTCGTATGAGCATGACTGCTGGGTCCAACTTCACATCACCGCTTTGGGCTGACTCTCAGTACCAGCCATGTATGAAAGCTCAGGGTGGCAGGAGGTACGGCCTTGTGAAATACAGCTTCAGAACGAGGTACAGCACTTAGACTTCACAGTGTCCTGACCTCTCTCTCCTTTTGAATGATACGTGACTGATGTAGAAAAGGTGGCATTTTTCTGATTTCTTTATACTTGGGCCTTTTCTATGTCTGCAAAAGGCAGTCATGACTTTTTGATAGACCTGTCTCTTCATAGTTTTTGCTTTTTAATAGCTGTTATGGTTTAAAATGCTGTTCTTAATTTCCCCCATCTTTGTCTGCAATGTATTATAACAAATCTTTTATGTCATTTTTAAAGTTAACTTTGCTGAACTAAGTAAAAAACCAGATGCACAGTAAAACTCTGGAAACTTACATTCTTGTTATTGGGCATGTGGTCTTCAGACTGTGCTATAAGCATAATTTCTCTAAGACTTCTTGTAGTTGGTCTTGGATATTAAAATATGCTGATTCTGAAAACTCATGGTGATTTTGTAGGAGTGAATTTATAAAGGGAAGTTTTTTGTTTTTCTATGTTGTGGATTCTATAAAATATGAAACTTACTGTATTTCAGCCAAAGGCCACATGCATATTTTTTGCTGGAATTGGTACACAGTCTGCCTCTCATTCATAGCCTCTCTCTTGCTTCTTCTCTTTTGTCTGTGAACTACATGGCCATTTGGGGAAAGAATATTCCATATTCAGAATAATGAAAAAACGCAGTGTTTGTACATATGGTTGTAGAACCCTTTACTCTAGAAAGACAAAGGTATTCAAGGAAAGAGAAGGTCTTGCAGCTTTACCACTGACAAGAACATATGTTCCTTGTTAGGTGATATGAATTGAAGATATTGAGAAGAGAGAAGATGAATTTTTAAATATGAATCACATTTTTCCATAGCACCTATAACATATGGTGGGTTGGTTCTCAGACCAGCTCCTGGAGGCACACTTAACCTACATTGTGCTGAAACTCACAGTACTTAAGTAGCTGTGTATTCAGTATGGTTGTATTAATTTTTCATGCATCTCCCACATTAGGTAGTAATGTGTTCCTGACTGTTTTTGAAAGCTGAATCGGAAAGTCAAATATCAGACTTACCTGAATATAATAAACTAAAATGGCATAAAGTCTGGTTGTAGCTTTGTAGTTGCTCTTGTCCTTGACCCTGGGGAAACTTGTAGGGTGGTGTCCTTTCCATTTACTCAAGAGGAAGCAGTGAGGGGGTTGATCCCCTTAAACCCACCTTAACCATCTTAACCATTCTTTCTCTTTTGATTTGATTCTGTGGTTGCTGACAAGAGATTTTGATTTTACAGGAGATAACATTTACCTACATTCTCAGGCAAACAGTCATAAACTTTCCCCATATTTCTTCTGAGGACTAGGATTCTAGAGGAGAGAAAAGGTTGAAGAGGAGGGATGGTATATTGTCTCTGACTCCAGCTGGTAGAGCAGTGGCAGAAGTATTGGGAAAGGTGGAGTGGGTGATTATGGAAATCTCACTTCTCTCTCTCTTCTCTCCCTCAAGCCTGACCTAACTGGTGGGAAAGAAAAAAGGTCTAAACTCAAAAAGTAGCTGGTTTAAGGGATAAGCGGGGACAACAGAGGACTGTGGATTAAAGTAAGGTTGTTGTGTTGTTCAGATGCTCAGTTATGTCCGAGACTCTTTGCAACCCCATGGACTGCAGCAGGCCAGGCTCCCCTGCTCTCCACCATCACCAGGAGTTTGCTTGAACTCATGTCTAATGAGTCGGTGATGCTATTCAACCATCTCATCCTCTGTCGTCTCCTTCTCCTCCGGCCTTCAATCTTTCCCAGCATCAGGGTCTTTTCCAGTGAGTCAGATCTTGGCATCAGGTGGCCAAAGTATTAGAGCTTCAGCTTCAACATCAGTCCTTCCAATGAATAGTCAGGGTTGATTTCCTTTAGGATGGATTGGTTTGATCTCCTTGCAGTCCAAGGGACTCTCAAGAATCTAATCCAACACCACAGTTCGAAAGCATCAATTCTTTGGCAGTCAGCCTTCTTTATGGGCCAACACTCACATCCATACATAACTATTGAAAAAACCATAGCTGTCACTATATGGACCTTTGTTGGCAAAATGATGTCTCTGCTTTTTAATACACTGTCTCGGTTTGTCATAGCTTTTCTTACAAGAATCAAGTGTCTTTTAATTTCATGGCTGCAATTACTGTCTGTAGTGATTTTGGAGCCCAAGAATATAAAAGCTGTCACTGTTTCCATTTTTCCCCTTCTATTTGCCATGAAGTGATGGGACCAGATGCCATGATCTTGGTTTTTTGAGTGTTGAGTTTTAAGCCAACTTTTTCAGTCTCTTCCTTCACCTTCATCAAGAGGCTCTTTAGTTCCTCTTAGCTTTCTGCCATAAGGGTGGTATCATCTGCATATCTGAACTTATTGATACTTCTTCTAGCAGTCTTGATTCCAGCTTGTGCTTCATCCAGCCCAGCATTTTGCATGATTTACTCTGCATGTAAGTTACATAAGCAGGGTGACAATATACAGCCTTGACGTACTCCTTTCCCAATTTGGAACCAGTCAGTTGTTCCATGTCCGGTTCTAACTGTTGCCTCCTGACCTGCATACAGGTTTCTCAGGAGACAGGTCAGGTGGTCTGGTATTCCGATTTCTTTGAGAGTTTTCCATAGTTTGTTGTGATCCACAAAGTCAAAGGCTTCAGCGTAGTCAGTGAGACAGACTTGGATGATTTTCTAGAATTCTTTGGCTTTTTCTATGATCCAGTGGACGTTTACAATTTGATCTCTGCTTCCTCTGCCTTTTCTAAATCTAGCTTGTGCATCTGGAAGTTCTTGGTTCACATACTTTTGAAGCCTAGCTTGAAGGATTTTGAGCATTACCTTTCTAGCATTTGAAATGAGTGCTATTGTGCAGTAGTTTGAACATTCTTTGATATTGTCTTTCTTTGAGATTGTAATGAAAACTAACCTCTTAGTTAGTTTTAGTCACATGTCCACTGCTAAGTTTTCCAAATTTGATGACATATTGAGTGCAGCACTATAATGCATCATCTTTTATGCAAGTTGGAAAAGAGGGTATATTCTTTCTCAGTGGCCCTTCATGTTTTAATAGATATGTATAAAGAATTGGTGACCAAATGCATGCTGTAAGATACTCATTTTGCTCAGGAGAATTTTCTCCTTTATTGGCCATATTACTTGTCAATCATCAAGAAATTTTTCTTGGCTGTACTATTTAACATGCTAAGAAGAGTGCATTATATAAAATAAGTATCTTGAATGATAAGACAATAATTAATATGTTACTTTTTCTGAAGGTATTCCTCTCTCATAAACACAATCTTTTAAAAAATAATTTTGTGACCTTGTTTTCTACTGATTTTAGATTTCTTGCAAAAAAAGAGAGAAGGAGAGGACTGCATAGGGTTGAGGTTGTGACAGGAATAGGCATGGGTTAGTCATTTGGGAGCCAAGTGATGGATGCATGATAGTTCATTTTATTAATTGTTTACTTTATTGATTCTTTGAAATCAATTAAAAGTTGAAAAAATATCCTGTGGTTATATATATGATATTGTTATTACGTTGTATTTGAAAATCTTGTTTTATTCATTCTTTTGTTTTCCATAGCCACTATGAAGTTTGAAATGACCTACTGTAATTATAATCACTATGAAGAAGACAAAAATTGAACTTTGTAGGATTTATGTAATATTATGAATGTCACGTAATGTTTTACTATTCTTGATCTTACTTTATTCTGGTTTTTAACATTAAGATGGTTAATATATACTCAATGATCTTGCAAGCTTGTAGTACTGAAAAGAATAACCTATGAATTCCATTTTTAAAAACCCAGCTGATTAAATAAAATATTCTGTTAAAATATAAAGCAAGTGGCAAAATCAGCTTGTAAGTGAATAAATACAATGTTTTATGTACACATTTGATTAATTTTAATTTTTCATGGAAGTGTGCTTTACTCTTTTTATACTAAATTAGTACATGCAGAGGTGAAAAGCCCGTGTTGTATATGTAGAAAGTAGTATACCAAGCTAAACAGTACTCAGATTTTGAAAGAAAAGTTTCAAAATATAGCCTATTCTTTATCTGAATTTAATGGATATATTTACAAAACTGACAATTTTGGAGTTACAAGTGAAGAAGATGAAATACCCTTTTAGAAATTATATGTCACCTAGAAACATTTATCTAATGCTCCTGTTAATAGTTTCATGTAAATCATGATGATATTTTATTTTATTTCATTTGTGTTTTTCTTTAGGGGATCCTAAGAAAAAACTCATATGTTCAGTGTGCAATAAAAAGTGTTCTTCAGCATCAAGCCTACAGGAGCATAGGAAGGTCAGTAAAATAAAAACTAATGTTCATCATAGTGTAAGATCTTTAGTCATAGTGTCTGCCAGGAAAAATTTTAATTGCTTTATATATTGTGAAGACAGAGCTTTGTCATTAATTTTATACTAATGTACTCTAAGGGTCTTCCCTGGCAGCTTAGCTGGTAAAGAATCCGCCTGCAATGCAGGAGACCTCAATTCGATTCCTGGGTCAGGAAGATCCCCTGGAGGAGTGCATGGCAATCCACTCCAGTATTCTTGTGGGGAGAATCCCCATGGACAGAGGAGCCTGGCACGCTACAGTCCATGGGGTCACAGAGTCAGACACGACTGAGCGACTGGGCACACAGTGTACTCTAAAAAGCAAGACTGATATACAGAAAAGCCAACTCTTGCAAAAGAATATTTTGAGTTGTTTATTGTTATTCGGAGTAAGTAGAAATATTTCTCTAATGTGGGGTAGTGTCTGAGCCCCTCGTCACAACACCTCATACTGGTTTCATGCTTCACCAGTTGCTGTTGCTCAGGAAATATTACACATTTGAGGAAACCACAATATTTGTGTATATTTATAATAAACTCTACAGTGACGTTTAGCCTGAAATGTATGTGTATTATATTTAAGTCTGGAAAAACAAAGGCAAGACCTCTGTTATTTTGAAGAGCTTAAAATAATGTACAAAAATGTCAGAGTGTTGTCAGCAGAAACAAATGATTATGCAGTTGACGCTTGAACAGCACAGGTTTGAGCTGTACTGGTCTACTTACAGCGTTTTTCAGTCAATACGTACTCCAGTACCGTACAGCCAGGGATTGGTTGAATTTGCAGATGTGGAGGGGTCCACTGTAAAGTTACACAACTTTTCCACTAGAAGGGCCAGTGAGGAGGAGTGGGAGTGGCGGTGCAGTGGGTCTAACCCCCAGACCCCTCTGTGGTTCAGTGGTCAGCTGTATTAGGAGAAGATAAATTGAATGCATTTTGTAATAAACATAAAACAGTTTACTAAGTTACTATTTTCATACGAAAGTTAACCTGAAAAAAATGGCAGCTATTAACCCTAACAGCATTAGCACTTGTTAATCAAATTTATGACAGAATAGAGTTAAAATAGAATTTAGATTTTTGTTCATATCATGGGAGAGTCCAAAATTTTATTTTATGTATTACTGTAACAAAGATACAAATGATTATTTCCTGATTTCACATATGATTTTTTTCAGAATATCTATGAGCATATGATACTGTTTCTTAATCATTTAATACTAAAGAAGAGGAGATGGTACCAGTGGAAGTAAAATTTTACATTATAGTTTATAAATTGAATTTTGTCTCTTTGTTTGTGTATATATATATTCCAAAATAACTTGACAGATCTTAAAATTCATACGATATTCAGTGCAATATCTTCAACAATTTAGGCTATGGATTTGACCTGTAACATATAAGATAGTTAAATTATTGTGATGTCTAGGGTTATACCCTGCATGTTAAGTGATTGGATCTTTAGGGAGAAAATATGGGACGAGCCGTGGACAGAGTGAGGACTGTGGGTGTCACAGTCTGTCACTAACCCTCTGTGGAGCACGGGGCCTCTCATTAAGTGTGACATGGAGCTGACCGCTGTTCTCCAATTCCCTAAGTGCCATGAAGCTTCTTTGTTTTTTCAGTTTCCAAGAGGTTATCTCAATCAGATTGTTTAAAAATAGAGAGTACCTCAGGAATTGACATGTAATTCATATTTGAGGACCATGCTTGTCTTCTCTATCATTCCAAATTTAGCGTAAGTGCTACTGGAGCAAGCACTGAAGCTACTTTCTAAAAGTTTAGCGCAGAATCCAATCCAGATACTGCTTCTTTTACATCTCTCTTTTCTCCTATCACCCTTAAAGCTTCTGAAGCAGAACCTAGTCTGAGACAAAAAGTGTAAAATCCAGCTGAATAGACATTTTCTAAATATCCTCCTGGTGCTATAATTCTTTGTTTTCTTTCCCTGATTTTAGAAAGTTTAAAATTAAGATATCTTACCAAATTTAAGATTCTGCCAAGTAGAATATTTCAGCAAAGTTGGTTGTGGGACATAATTCTGAAAAATGTCCTCTTTTCCAATTATATTCTTCATAATATGAGAACTTTTTCCCCAGGGAATATCTCTATAGATAGATTTAAATCCCACCTAGTGGTGGAATACAGTCTCCAAGTTGTCTCTGCAGAATGTTAATAACTTGGTAGCTCAGTGTAGCTCTTTGTCCATCACAGCATAGATCCTTTGACTTACCCTTGCTGAATCCACAAGCAGCTTCTACAGACTCCATTTTTGAGTCTGTTCTTATCGTTGTTGCTCTTTAGTCACTAAGTTGTGTCCTACTTTTGCAACCCCATGTACTGTAGCCCACCAGGCTCCTCTGTCCTGGCATTTCCAAGGCAAGAGTACTGAAGTGGTTTGCCATTTCCTTCTGCAGGGAATCTTTCCAACTTAGGGGTCAAAACTGCATCCCTTGCATTGGCAGGCAGATTCTTTACCTCTGAGCCACCAGGGAAGCCCCGTTTTTATAGTCGGGTATGTCTAATGTCTAATAGAGTTTGGTGGTAGTATTTCCCCTAAACAGCAGATAGTGATCTATGAATATGCCACATTTACATTATAGTCTAGACTCAACATTCAAAAAACTAAGATCATAGCATCCAGTCCTATTACTTCATGGCAAATAGATTGGAAAAAAGTGGAAACAGTGATAGATTTTATATTCTTAGGCTACAAAATCACTCCAGACGGTGACTGCAGCCATGAAATTGAAAGATGCTTGCTCCTTGGAAGAAAAGCTATGGCAAACCTGAGTTCAGTCACTCAGTCATATACGACTCTTTGCAACCCCATGGACTGCAGCATACCAGGCTTCCCTGTCTATCACAAAAATTTGCTCAAACTCAGGACCATTGAGTCGGTGATGCCATCCCACAATCTCATCCTCTGTTGTCCACTTCTCCTCCTGCCCTCAATCTTTGCCAACATCAGGGTCTTTTCCAGTGAGTCAGTTCTTTGTATCATGGGGCCAAAGTATTGGAGTTTCAGCTTCTGCATCAGTCTTTCCAATTAATATTTAGGAGTGATTTCATTTAGGATTGACTGGTTGGATCTCCTTGCAGTCCAAGGGACTCTCAAGGGTCTTCTCCAACACCACAGTTCAAAAGCATCAATTCTTCAGCGTTTAGCTTTCTTCATAGTCCAACTCTCACATGCATACATGACCACTGGAAAAACCATAGCATTGACTGGACAATTGGCAAAGTAATGTCTCTGTTTTTTAATATGCTGTCTGGGTTGGTCATAGCGTTTCTTCCAAGGAGCAAGTGTCTTTTAATTTCATGGCTGCAGTCACCATCTACAGTGACTTTGGAGCCCCCCAAAATAAAGTCTGTCACTGTTTCCACCGTTTCCCATTGATTTGCCATGAAGTGATGGAAGTGGATTCCATGATCTTAGTTTTCTGAATGTTGACCTTTAAGCCACGTTTTCACTCTCCTCTTTCACTTTCATCAAGAGGCTCTTTAGTTCTTCTTCGCTTTCTGCCATAAGGGTGGTGTCATCTGCATATCTGAGGTTATTGATATTTCTCCCGGCAATCTTGATTCCAGCTTGTTCTTCATCCAGCCCAGCATTTCTCATGATGTACTCTGCATATAAGTTAAATAAGCAGGGTGACAATATACAGCCTTGACGTACTCCTTTTCCTATTTGGAACCATTCTGTTGTTCCATGTCCAATTGTAACTGTTGCTTCCTGACCTGCATATAGGTTTCTCAGGAGACAGGTAAGGTGGTCTGGCATTCCCATCTCTTTAAGAATTTTCCACAGCTTGTGGTGATTCACACAGTCAAAGGCTTTGGCATAATCAATAAAGCAGATGTTTTTCTGGAACTCTCTTGCTTTTTTGGTGATTCAGTGAATGCTGGCAATTTGATCTCTGGTTCCTCTGCCTTTTCTAAATCCAGCTTGAACATCTGGAAGTTCATGGTTCATGTATTGTTGAAGCCTGGCTTGGAGAATTTTGAGCATTACTGTCCTAGGTGTGAGATGAGTGCAATTTGTGGTAATTTGAACATTCTTTGGGGATTTGAACATTGCCTTTCTTGGGAATGGGAGTGAAAACTGACCTTTTCCAGTCCTGTGGCCACTGCTGAATTGTCCAAATTTGATGGTGTATTGAGTGCAGCACTCTCACAGCATCATCTTTTAGGATTTGAAATATCTCAACTGGAATTCCATCACCTCCATAGCTTTGTTCATAGTGATGCTTCCTAAGGCCCACTTGACTTCGCAGTCCAGGATATCTGGCTCTAGGTAAGTGATCGATCACACCATTGTTATTATCTGTGTCATGAAGATCTTTTTTGTACAGTTCTTCTGTGTAGTCTTGCCACTTCTTCTTCATATCTTCTGCTTCTGTTAGGTCCATACCATTTCTGTCCTTTATCGAGCCCATCTTTGCATGAAATGTTCCCTTGGTATCTCTAATTTTCTTGAAGAGATCCCTAGTGTTTTCCAGTCTGTTGTTTTCCTTTATTTTTTTGCATGGATCACTGAGGAAGGCTTTCTTACCGGTGTTGTTTGGAACTCTGCATTCAAATGGGTATATCTTTCCTTTTCTCCTCTGCCTTTCACTTCTCTTCTTTTCTCAGCTATTTGTAAGGCTTCCTCAGACTACCATTTTGCCTTTTTGCATTTCTTTTCCTTGGGGATGGTCCTGATCCCTGTCTCCTGTACAGGGTCACGAACCTCTGTCCATAGTTCATCAGGCACTTTGTCTATCAAATCTAACTAATCCCTTGAATCTATTTGTCACTTCCACTGTATAATCATAAGGGATTTGATTTAGGTCATACCTGAATGGTCTAATGGTTTTCCCTACTTTCTTCAATTTAATTCTGAATTTGTCAGTCAGGAGTTCATGGTCTGAGCCACAGTCGGCTCCCAGTCTTGTTTTTGCTGACTGTATAGAGCTTCTCCTTCTTTGACTGCAAAGAATATAACCAGTCTGATTTCAGCAAACATAGCATATTAAAATGGGGGCAACATCACTTTGCTGACAAAGGTCCTTGTAGTCATATCTATGGTTTTTCCAGTATTCATGTACAAATGAGAGTATTGGACAGTAAAGAAGACTGAGCATCGAAGAATTTATGCTTTCAAACTGTGGTGCTGGAGAAGACTCTTGAGAGTCCCTTGGACTGCAAGGAGATCAGACCTTTCAGTCATGGAAGAAATCACCCTTGACTCTTGGAAGAACTGACTTTGTGTCTGAAAGTCTAATACTTTCCCCACCTGATGCCGAGAGCTGACTCACTGGAAAAGACTTGGATACTGGATAGATTGAGGGCAACAGGAGAAGAGGGTGACAGTGGAGGAGATGGTTGGATGGCAAAACTGACTCAATGGACATGAGTTTCAGCAAACTCGGGGAGATAGTGAAGGACAGGGAAGCCTGGTGTGCTACAGTTCATGGGATCACAAAACACTGGACACAACTTTGACTGAAAAACAACGAGACTAATTCTTTATATTACTATGTGCTGTCCTATATTACAATAAGATATAGTATGATCCTTCTTGGAACTTATTTAATTTGGGACATCAGATTATGGTTGTTATTCTTCATATCAATTTAGTAAGCTATAAACATAAAATGCTTTACTTAGCATTAGGCATAATTAGTATCATTGTCACTTTAAATCTGTTTTATTAAACTTTTATAGGAGTTTTGAAAATCGCTTTGGTTGAGTTTTCCACTATGAATAAGAGAGTCAACACAAAAGTGCTTTCATGTGAATATTGTATTTTATAATTCTAGAAATATCAAAGTTCAGTTCAACCCTTAAAAATGTTTCATGTTTTGAAAGCTGTGTGTGCTCAGTCACGCAGTCCTGTCCAACCCCTTGCAACCCCATGGACTGTAGCCCACTGTCCATCAAATTTTCTGGGCAAGAATACTGGAGTGGGTTGCCATTTCCTTCTCCATGAAAGCCATGAGAGTTAAGTAAACCAGTATATTTTGTAGTAGTTTAACAGCTGCCATAGGAGAAGGCAGTGGCACCCCACTCCAGTACTCTTGCCTGGAAAATCCCATGGACGGAAGAGCCTCGTAGGGTGCAGTCCATGGGGTTGCTAGGAGTCGGACACGACTAAGTGACTTCACTTTATTTTTTCACTTTCATGAATTGAAGGAGGAAATGGCAACACACTCCAGTGTTCTTGCCTGGAGAATCCCAGGAACAGGGGAGCCTGGTGGGCCTGCTGTCTATGGGGTCGCATAGAGTCGGACACGACTGAAGTGACTTAGCAGCAGCAGCAGCTACCATTTTTGTATGGCTAAATAATTTTAAATTTGTATATACTAATATAAATAGAACATTGAAAATAAAAATAAATATTTTCACTTATGTATGTCTCAGAAGGCATGTCATGAGTTTATAGCTTGTTATTGTAAAAGATACATGTTACAGAGTTTAAGAATATGAATCTGTTCTTACTATCTTTAAATAAACATTACACTTCATATCATGCTGTGAGGATCTTTGATGGTTGAAGATGTACCCTTTAAAATTTCTTAGACTGAAGGCTTCCTTCTGTACTGTGTCGTCCTTGCCTTCTCAGTACTTGTGTACAGCGCACCCTGTTTTCTGAGGAACCATAGGACTCTTTGAACCCTGTACATCTCCCTTCAAGGTTAGAAGCCACCGCATATAAGCAAGGATCTATGTCAGAGTCCAGTGGAATGACTTCATTCTGCTCTGTCTTGTTCATCTTTTCCCTGCTTTTCCCATTTTTGTTCACTGACTCGCCAAGAATCAGACCTGACAGAAGCAGAAGGCTGATGGCAGCCTCAGACCGCCGTGTGGTTGGGTACAGGATTGAGACTCACACCGCAGACTAGGGATCTGTCAGCCTTGCACCAGCTTCTGTTTCCCTTCCCGGTGTCGTCGTCTGCGTGTCCCTGTCTTGAGTTCTTCTGTGGTCACTTAGGTCAGGGGAGCTGTTTTCCAGTCCTCCTCTCTTTATTCATTGCTGTACCAGTTCAGGGTCTTCTCCCTTGACTTTTACTCTGTAGTGGCCCTTAGATATTCTGCAAGGATAGCCATAATATCTTGGTGTCCTATAGAATGGCCAGTGCTTGTATGGGGTTTAGTTTTGTGAGCTCTACCTTGAATGAGTTTGAAACAAAAACACGACTTCACTGAGACGATTTTTCAGTCTTCAGCAAAACACTAGGATGCTCTTCTTCATTGGGATGATCAACAGTTCTAATATTAGGCAGCACATTGCTCTTTTTACATAGTTATGATAACAAACTAAACTTCTTTTCATACTGCCTATCCAGTTTCTCTAATTTAGTATCTGGGAGAGAAAGAGCTGAACTTAGTTGTAACCTTTATTTAGCTGGCTGATTGCTAAAGTTATAGCCCTTATATATATATATTTTTGATGAAACTCATAAAAACTAATAAAACTTGAAGATTTTTAGCCTATGTCCTGTGGGAATATTGTGAGCTACACTCAGAGTTTTCAGAATCATATCTTTGTCTTTCATGGTAATTAATATTTAGATCTTTACTACATATGTTTAAGTTTTAAGTCGTGTTGACTACTGGAAAGGGAATATTTTTAATGGCAAGTTTTTCCATTCCATTTCCATATCCATTCCAAACATGCCAAATTTTGGCATATTTCCAAGTCTAAATTTGTGTATAACAGACTTAATATATATTAGGTATAATTTTTTACAGAGTATAAACTTTTTATGTACTTCAAAAATAGGTCATCTGTTTTACATATTTAAATATCATACAGTTTTACATTTTGTAATGATCATGTTCTACTAGGTAACTTATGTTCATTCAGTTCAGTTCAGTCGCTGAGTTGCATCCAACTCTTTGCGACCCCATGAACCTCAGCACGCCAGGCCTCCCTGTCCATCACCAACTTCCTGGAGTCTACTCAAACTCATGTACATCGAGTCAGGGATGCCATCCAGCCATCTTATCCTCTGTCGTCCCCTTCTCCTCCTGCCCCCAATCCCTCGCAGCATCAGGGTCTTTTCCAATGAGTCAACTCTTTGCATGAGGTGGCCAAACTATTGGAGTTTCAGCTTCAGCATCATTCCTTCCAATGAACACCCAGGACTGATCTCCTTTAGGATGGACTGGTTGGATCTCCTTGCAGTCCAAGGGACTCTCAAGAGTCTTCTCCAACACCACAGTTCAAAAGCATCAATTCTTCGGTGCTCAGCTTTCTTCACAGTCCAACTCTCACATCCATACATGACCACTGGAAAAACCATAGCCTTGACTAGACGGACCTTTGTTGGCAAAGTAATGTCCCTGCTTTTTAATATGCTGTCTAGGTTGGTCATAACTTTTCCTTCCAAAGAGTAAGCATCTTTTAATTTCATGGCTGCAATTACCATCTGCAGTGATTTTGGAGCTCAAAAAAAAAAAGTCTGACACTATTTCCACTGTTTCCCCATCTATTGCATTTTTCAGTTTCTTATATAGGATAATGTGAACAAATCAGGGCTAAATTATAATGCGTAGTTTAGATATTTTAATGGCAACTGTCCACATGTTTATACTTGAGTCCTATACAGTTTTGTGGCTCAGCCGATTAACTGTTAATTTACCCTTTGGCAGATTCATGAAATATTTGATTGTCAAGAATGTATGAAGAAATTCATTTCAGCTAATCAGCTAAAGCGTCATATGATCACCCACTCAGGTAAAACACATATTTTTCCATTTATACTGACATCAGTACAAAAGCTTCACCTTGTTATCTTTAGGAGCTCTGAGAGGTGGGTGATCAGGAGACCTGGCTATTAGTTCTGGCTTGGCCACTGACTGACCACGTAATTCTGAACAAATTACTTAACTTCTCTAGACCTTAGTTTATTTCTGAAGCAAATGTGGTTGGACTAAATGAAATAAAAAATCTTCAGATTTATCATTTAATTTGTTATGTACTCCTACGACTGAAGCTGAAGCTCCAATACTTTGCCCACCTAATGCAAAGAGCTGACTCACTGGAAAAGACCCTGATTCTGGGAAAGCTTGAAGGTGGGAGGAGAAGGGAATGACAGAGGATGAGATGGTTGGATAGTATCACCAACTCAATGAACATGAGTTTGACCAAGCTCTGGGAGATGGTGAAGGACAGGGAAGCCTGGCGTGCTGCAGTCCATGGGGTCACAAAGAGTCGGACGCCACTGAGCAACTGAACAATAGCAACAGATCCTCCTTGAGCCTTAGTTTCCATGTTCTTCATCTGTGTAAAGATATCCTACCTTTCAGAATTGCTGTGAAGGTTAAATGAGGTCATCTACGTACCTATGTACCCAGCAGAGTGTCTGACATTTAGCAGGGATTCAATAATTAGAGTCCCAACATTTCTAGGTACATTCATGTTGTAACCGAGGTACTAGTAAATGTTAATGAGAAATTAACAAATACATTTTGAGAATCTTAAGTTTTCAAAGCTGTAATTTCATTTTAAGCATGTTTGAATGATAAGTCTGTTATACAGACTTAAAAACATCCAGCTCTGAAAGTAACTTTTGTTTAACGAAGTCTCTGAAGTTTAGAATGTCTGTACTTTGAGGCCACTGAAGTCAGGATGTATTTGAATGGCCACTTTATCTGGAAACAGATACAGATATTTTTGGCAAATGAAAATAGAAGATCAAAAACCGGTGGCCTTCAGATATGCTTTGCTTGAAAAATCTAGTTGTCAACATTACATGGATATTGTATACATACGGGTTTTACACAGCAACCTAAGTGTGTAATTCCTGCTGAGGTTGGAAGCTTGGCCTCATGGGACCCTTGGCCGTGCAGGAGGCAGGTCTGTCCTTCACCTCCATCTCTGTCAGACCACTCGCCCTTCACGTTCGGAGTTGTGACCCTGACCTCAGCTCATACCAATCAGCAGGGTTTTCATCTGGAAGTAGAAATTCTTCCTTGAATTAAAACTTCATCTTTATACCTAAGCTACTTTATACATTTAGTTGGCAGAATATGTCAGTAAAAGAGCAAGCTCATGTTCCGTGAGTTTTGAGTTGGCTCATATATCTAACGGATTGGGTAACAGACTTTTTTCCAGTTGTTTGAATGATATTTTTGTTGACTTGTCTATAAGAATTAATAAGGCAAGGAAGGCTGTTTCCCTTTTTATCCTTTACCTGTATAGATATGAGATTGTCTCCACTCATTTTTTTTTTTTTTTACAGAAAAACGACCCTATAATTGTGAGATTTGTAATAAATCTTTCAAGAGGCTTGACCAAGTGGGTGCCCACAAAGTGATACACAGTGAAGATAAACCTTACAAGTGCAAGCTCTGTGGAAAGGGGTTTGCTCACAGAAATGTTTACAAGAATCACAAGAAGGTAAAAGCTTGTTAATGTTATAAATGTGTTTGCTGGTTGCCCGATACAGTTGTCAGTTGTTTATCTTTTAAAGAAGTTTTGACTGTCTGAGGCATATCTGAGGCTGTACATATGAAATAATTGGAGAATATCTTGCTTCTGCTTTCTAACCACTCAGGCCATCCCCACTGTGGCTTTGTATCTGTCTAAATTCTCTTCTGAAACGATTCTCCTAACAAGCAACGTGTTATCCAGTGTTTTCCAGCATTGTAATAATTGCAAAATCTTCTCTTCTTCTTTCTTTAAAGTTTGACACTCTTGTTCATATTACCATTTGGAAATCCTCTTTGTCTGTGGTGGCATTTTAGCAACTTTGCTAGGTCTTCTGCCAATTTCTCTGAACGCTTCTTTGGTCTCTGAGTTCCCAAAGGATTATCCTGGATGCTTTGGCTGTAGGCTTATTCTGAGTCCTCTATGTCAAGTACATCCATGAATTATGCTGCAAACTCTGTACTTATGAATTCCAAATGATTTATTTTGTTAATCTCATGCTTTAGGCTCGCACTTGTCACTACTTGTTTGATATATAACTGGGCATCTTTTTGACCTAATGAATTTAGCATGCTCCAGATAATGGTTTCCCTGGTGGTTCAGTAGTTAAGAATCTGCCTTGAATGCAGGAGACCTGGGTTCAATCCCTGGGTTGGGAAGATTCCCCTGGAGAAGGAAATGGCAGGAAGGAACTGACAGCCCACTCCAGTATTCTTGCCTGGAGAATTCCATGGAAAGAGGAGCCTAAGTGGGCTGTATTCCATAGGGTTGCAAAGAATCTGACATGACTGAGTGACCAACACACACACAGATAACTTCACTTTTGGAAGCGTCTGTTAATTTCTGTTAATGACAAAAGCCTGTATTTATCCCTATCTCTTTATTTAATTTTAACCCTTTTTTAGAATTAGTAGCTAATTCTTAAAGATTCTGCCCTCTCCATTGTCTGACCATCTTCATAATCATTGCTTTACCATTTTCACGTCCTGGTCATGTCTCATTTTCATCACTTTAATAGCCATTTCATTCAGCTTCTTGATATTTAATCACTTCTTACTTATTCAGACAACTAGATAAATTGTTCAAATCACAGCTCTATCACTCTTGTACTCTTAATATTATAAGTAGATTTCCAGCACTTACGTACAGTCTGTCTTCTTTTCCCTGTCACTCGGGGTTCTCTGCACCATGACCCCGGCTTCCTTTTCCAGCTTTATGTTCTCTTATTTTCTGCTTGAGCCATATCAACTCAGCATGACATCTCTAGCTTCTCAGCAGGATCTCTCTAGCTTCCTTCCTTTGTAGTAAAACCCTCAAGTTATAATCTCTTATTTCCTCTATTGATTTTGTTTGCATTTCCTACACTTTACCGTTACTCTAGTTCTTGTTTCAGAATGTTAGTTTTATCTAATCTATTTTCTGTAGATAGTAAATAATGTTTGAATTGAACTCAGGAAATTTGTGCAAAGACAGTCAACATCTTAGAAATGTGTGTTTAAATTTGTGATGTGTAAACACTTGCTTATTAATTTTGGTTGACATATTTCATGATGGTATTAAACAACATACATATATGTATTCAAAGAGCTTCTTACCTTTTTATTTGCAATATCCCATGTAATTTAGTTATTTTAGTATTTATTGGGGCTTTCCAAACATATAATTTTATCTGTTTTTAAATCATTTAAGAAGTTATAATATCAATTTCAGCTTCAGTCTAAAAAGAAAAAAAAGGCAGATTAATGAAAGAATAAATAGGGTTGATTGATAGTGTACCAAATCATCTCTGCCTAATTTCTTGCTGACTGCCCTTATGTTTAACTCAAGCGTTGTATGTTCAGAGGCAGGACCACATTCATTACTGCTCCTTTGGAATTACATGCCTATTAAAAATTATCTGGCTAGTTTCCTGCTCAGTTTTCTGGAACCCTCTTGTTCCTTTCTTTGATGAATCTGATCTCCCCGCATTTACAAGTTTTTCATAGTTTGGCTTGTATTATATGCCATATGGGAATTTGGCACAGGATCTTTGTACCATCTCTCATACTTTTAGCCATAAATCATATGAAAGTAGTAATGATGTCTTGGGAAGGATAGAAACAACGATGCCTGTAATTTCCAAAGTGGAAAGCACATTCGGTCCTTCTGCTGTGGACAGTGTGCTTCTCACCGTGTTATGATCCTAGCATGTATTTGGTGTGTGGACAGTGTGCTTCTCACCGTGTTATGATCCTAGCATGTATTTGGTGTGTGGACAGTGTGCTTCTCACCGTGTTATGATCCTAGCATGTATTTGGTGTCTGGACAGTGTGCTTCTCACCGTGTTATGATCCTAGCATGTATTTGGTGTGTGGACAGTGTGCTTCTCACCGTGTTATGATCCTAGCATGTATTTGGTGTGTGGACAGTGTGCTTCTCACCGTGTTATGATCCTAGCATGTATTTGGTGTGTGGACAGTGTGCTTTTCACCGTGTTATGATCCTAGCATGTATTTGGTGTGTGGACAGTGTGCTTCTCACTGTGTTATGATCCTAGCATGTATTTGGTATGTGGACAGTGTGCTTCTCACCGTGTTATGATCCTAGCATGTATTTGGTATGGTTACGTGAAAATGTCTAAAATATTTATCAAAAGTTATGGTGAAAGAAACAAATCAACCTTTTCTTCCATCATTATTCACTAATGGCCAGTTACAAAAATAAAAAGTAAAAATATGCAAGGAAAGCAGAAAAAAAGGTCATTAAAAGAACAGTCTTCATCATGTAACATGACCAAAGTTGGTTATTTTAAATGAATTATTCTTTGAGGTTTTGATTATGTAACTTGTGCATTTTTATTATAGCTATTTGATTTATTTAGTTGATTCTTTTACATATAGATTTGCATGAAAAGGGAATATTTCATTATGATTATGACAGTATGGCATGCAGTTTCAAAGGAGTGATTGTTTTATAAGGGGTGATAAGTGATGGGGAATGTTGAGCACTGAGAGACTTCTTTTTCCGTTTTAAGATAGGTTTTATTTTTTGTCAGATTAGCAGTCATCTTTTAAAAGATGCGCGTTTGTTTGTTTACTTCTGGCTGCATCTTGTCTTAGTTGTGGCAGGTGGACTCTTTTGTTCTAGTGCCCTGCTTTCTCTCTAGTTGTGGCAAGGGTTTAATTGCCCTGTGTCATTAGTTTTGCAACCAGGGATTGAACCCATGTTCCGACATTGGAAAGCAGACTCTTAACCACTAGACCATCAGGGAAGTTCTGAAGGAGTGATTTCTATTTCTAAATCTTAGTTACTTGTTCCGTCATCTTGGACTTCCCTGGTGGCTCAGATGGCAGAGAATCTGCCTATAGAGCAGGAGACCTGGGTTTGATCCCTGGATTGGGAAGATTCCCTGGAGAAGGGAATCACAATCCTCTCCAGTATTCTTGCCTGGAGAATCCCAAGGACAGAGGAGCCTGGCAGGCTACAAGTCCATAGAGTCGCAAAGAGATGGATACGTCTTTTTGCCAGTTATATAAGCTCAGTAGGTCAGAATTAGTTTTTCTTTTCCCTAATCCTCTGTGACAATCACTTAACCTTATTACAAGGTTAAATGAATTTTGTAGGGTCTACCTAAAATTAAGATTGTTTATCTGGACCCAACTATATTCTGTAACTTTTGAAATCACTATTGGACAGATGTCTTAGAACCACAGGAAACAGAAACTAGTTATTCTTCAACCTCCATTTGTCCCTATCAAAGTTAATGCAAAGCCAGACTGAGAGGAGTGGACAGTGCTCTCCTCCTCCTGTGGTGGGTGGCGTGTCTGGGTGGCCTGAACCATCTTGATCCTGGAACTGGTACTACTTGCTTGATGATGGAAATGAGTACAGAGAGGTTTTGTCCTGACTAAGTTCATAAACAAGCTCTTTGGGGGGCAGAGCTGCGTCTATTCAAATAAAAGACCTTTGTTCCTGACATTTTACATAACCTTCCAGGGATGAACACTAGAGGCCTATGAAGGATTCTGGTCACAGACCTCTCTGAAAATAATTCCATTGGGCATCTTTTATATTAATATCTCATCCAGTGATTTCCCAGTTCTGGGCCATGACTGCTTTGTGGGTCTTGAAATAATTTACTGGGTCATCAATAGCCACAAAAATAGAATAGAAAATATGAGAATAAGAGTCATTTAATGAAATAATACGTGAGTGTGTGAGTAGCTGTATATATGTATATCTTTTTGATATAAAAATTATATTTTGGGTCATAATCAAACAGTTTGAAAAACTCTGCAAGTCAGACTTTGCTCAGGTGATATTTTATTAAACCTTAAAAAAAATAGGACAAGTCTCTCCATAAAGAAATCATGGATTCGATTCTAAAACCATAATATGTAGCATACATTTTACATAATAAAAAAATGTTTGACAGTTAAGGAAGGTGCCAGGTTGTAGATTGAAAGACAGTTGTTCAGTTATTCCATCACAACCACTTTTTCCTTAAACTTGGCATCAAATTTCTCTTCTTCAAGTGAGCTGTAGGTGAAGTAGCTGGTGGCTCACTTAAGATAGTATATATCCAGAATCACCTGTTTTTGTGATCTAGAAAGCATGTTTACAGTGATGAGATGCTTAGACTAAGGGACATGTAGGAACTGAATCTGAAAGAGGGAAACAACAGATAGAGATGTTTCTCTGAAGCTTGTTTAGCTAATGGCAAATTGCTTACCATATTTAAGTTGTTTTTCTTAGATGGATATTGAGATAACATTGTATAGTTTCCAATGAAAACACCGTATGTCCTATAACTAGACAGTAAGCTTTGAAGACAGATGCTTGACACACAGCACCTACTGACCTTATTGTGCTTTGAATGTGGCAGACACTCTCTGAATGAATAAAGGTTTATGAAAAGATTATCCCAAATAAGATTTAATGTTCTTAGTTATAGTAGTTGTAATATGAGAAGTGATTTCTCTAAATCTATATTTGTAATATGTGTTGCATCAATTTTGCCATTCTGAGCACTCTCTTTCTTGACTTTATGAGCATACTAGAGATCAGTGATACACTGAAAAATTACTGTTGTATTCCTTCTGCACTGAGTTTATCAGCCCAAGATATCTAAGAACTCTTCAGACCTTTCATTTGAAGATAACTGCACTGTTTTAATTTTCTGAACCCTTTTCTGAAAGGCTCTGAGTTACATATTTGAAATGTAGCTCACTTACTGCCAAATCAGTGATGAACCTTTATCCTCTGAGGAGCTTTAACAGAGGAACCTCCCTCCCAACTTGCTTCTACTTCCTCCACTCCCCCAACCCCCAAATATTAACTGAAGAACCATCAGCTAAAGCCTGTACCTTGGTGCTTGCCAGAACAAAAGCATCACTTGTTCTTCAGAGCTTTCTTCCCCCTGGCTCCTGTAGGCACAAGGCCTTGCCTCCCAAACCTCTAGCCTCTGATTCTTGCCTGTGCCTGAAAGCTTCAGGCCGCCTCCTCACCTCCAGAGCTCAACCTATGTGGAATATCGCCTTTGCTGTCTGCTCTTTACCAGCCTAGCCGAGCCCAGGGTTCTGAGTTCACCTCACTTGACCTGCTTGATTGAGTGCACACCAGTAGCCTTCTTAAAACCACAAAGGGAAATATTCTGTTTTAAAAATTAATTTTGTCTTGCTTATTATCATTTGTAGCAGACATTGTATGAAAATAACCCCCAGAGGGCATGCATGAATGCATGGGTGGTCAGGTGTGCAGTTTAGGTGAGAATCCTGCCCACTGCATGTCAGTGAGGGCCTGGAAGGGACTGAGCAGGCTCAGCTGATGGCCCTGGCTTTCCCCAAGTATGGTAAAGACCATACCCTTGTACAAACTATTTGTTCATTATTATGCATCTGCTTCTATATTTAAAGGCTGGTGATCCTAGTACCTGGAGAATATTTTCTAGTCTTGAGTAAAATTCAGTGTTTATCCTCAGCATAAGGCCTTTGACATGCTTTAAGTCACTGTCATGGATTGGAGTAGGGCATATTAGAAATGGAAAGGTGTAAGTTAGAGGTGGTTAGGTGACTGAGTTGGCAAGGTAGGGAAGAAACTGGGAAAGGTGACCATTGAAATGAGAAAGGGAATAGGAGAAGACAGCCTGGAGTGTGAGGTTGGATGGGAAGTTTTCAAATGCAGTAATAACTTCAGAGCACCTCCTTCACCATAGTGAATGGCCAGGAACTTCCACTCTGCACGCTGGTGTTTCTGTGTAAGAGGTTGTTCTTTTGGGTGGAGCTTAGAAAAAAAAAAACTGGAAAATTCTTAAAGAGATGGGAATACTACACCACCTTACCTGCTTCCTGAGAAATCTGTTTGCAGGTCAGGAAGCAACAGCTAGAACTGGACATGGAACAACAGACTGGTTCGAAATAGGAAAAGGAATACGTCAAGGCTTTATATTGTCACCTTGCTTATTTAACTTATATGCAGAGTACATCATGAGAAACGCTGGGCTGGAGGAAGCACAATCTGGAATCAAGATTTCCGGGAGAAATATCAATAACCTCAGATATTCAGATGACACCACCCTTACGGCAGAAAGTGAAGAAGAACTAAAGAGCCTCTTGATGAAAGTGAAAGAGGAGAGTGAAAAAGTTGGCTTAAAGCTCAACATTCAGAAAACTAAGATCAGGGCATCCGGTCCCATCACTTCATGGCAAATAGATGGGGAAACAGTAGAAACAGTGGCTGACTTTACTTGGGCTCCAAAATCACTGCAGATGGTGATTGCATCCATGAAATTAAAAGACAGTTACTCCTTGGAAGAAAGGTTATGACCAACCTAGACAGCATATTAAAAAGCAGAGACATTCCTTTGCCAACAAAGGTCTGTCTAGTCAGGACTATGGTTTTTCCAGTAGTCATGTATGGATGTGAGTGTTGGACTATAAAGAAAGCTGAGCGCCAAAGAATTGATGCTTTCGAACTGTGGTGTTGGAGAAGACTCTTGAGAGTCCCTTGGACTGCAAGGAGATCCAACCAGTCCATCCTAAAGGAGATCAGTCCTGGGTGTTCACTGGAAGGACTGATGTTGAAGCTGAAACTCCAATACTTTGGCTACCTGATGCGAAGAGTTGACTCATTGGAAAAGACCCTGATGCTGGGGAAGATTGAGGGCAGGAGCAGAAGGGGATGACAGAGGATGAGATGGTTGGATGGCATCACCAACTCTATGGACATGGGTTTGGGTGGGCTCCAGGAATTGGTGATGCACAGGGAGGCCTGGCGTGCTGTGGTTCATGGGGTCGCAAAGAGTTGGATGCGACTCAGCGACTGAACTGAACTAAAAATCACTGCAGATGGTGACTGCAGCCATGAAATTAAAAGACGGTTGCTCCTTGGAAGAAAAGCTATGACCAACCCAGACAGCATATTAAAAAGCAGAGACATTACTTTGCCAATGAAGGTTCGTCTAGTCAAAGCTATGTTTTTTCCAGTAGTCATGTATGGATGTGAGAGTTGGACTCTAAAGAAAGCTGAGCACTGAAGAATTGATGATTTTGAACTGTGGTGTTGGAAAAGACTATTGAGACTTTTGGACCCTTGGACTGCAAGGAGATGCAACCAGTCCATCCTAAAGGAAATCAGTCCTGAATATTCATTGGAAGGACTGATGCTGAAGCTGAAACTCCAGTAGTTTGGCCACCTGATGTGAAGAGCTGACTCATTTGAAAAGACTCTGATGATGGGAAAGATTGAAGCTGGGAGAAGAAGGGGTCGACAGAAGATGAGATGGTTGGATGGCATCACTGAGTCAACAGACATGAGTTTCAGTAAGCTTGGGGAGTTAGTGATGGACAGGGAAGCCTGGCGTGCTGCAGTCCATGCGGTTGCAAAGAGTCGGACACAGTGGAGAGACTGAACTGAACTGGAAAAAACACTGCTGCCCATCTGGGAGAAAAGTATATTTAAATGTAAATGATTTTATGACACAGGTATCATTCAAGACCTTATTCTTTGCCTTAACATTAGACTTGGCGAGTGTTTCGGGTAGATTCATATAAAGCTATTCATTTTTTATGACCATCACTATTTGATACTTTAGTGAACATCCTTTTACATAAAACTTGGTAAGTTTGCCAAGAGTATTTATGCAGGTAGATCTTAGGTATGGAGTGGATAGGTCATATAGCAAGTTTACTTTAAATTTTGATCACTCCTGCCTAGCTGTCTTCTGAAAAAGCTCTGTTTTCACTTAGCAGTGGTGAAAGTGCCCTTTATCTGTGTCATCACAATTGTCTGTTTTGTCAGCCTTTTTTTCAGTCTGAAAATTGACAAGTGATATTTCATCACATTTTAGCAATAGCAGGTGTAATTCTATTCTTTTTATGTTTGTTTTCCATTTCTTCTGAGAAATGCTGGTGGGTACTCTTTGTCCTTTTTCTACTGGCCTATTTGGTTGTTTTTCATTGATTTCTAGGAGCCCAATAAAGATTAATATTAGCACTTTGCTGTTTTTGTTTGTAATATTTTCCCCCATCTATCAGCTTGCATTTTTTGAATAAAGAAGTTTTACATTTTTATATATTCAAGTATGACATGGATTGTGAGTTTATGACTTCTGAGTATAGCTCCTGAATTTTATGTCTTCTTTCCTTTTCCAAGATGATGCAAATATTCACTAATGCGTTTAAAAGTTTTGTTTCTTTTTTAATTGGTATTTTAATCCATCAATACTTTATTTTTAGGTCTGATGTTTGAAATATTGCTTCATAACCGAGCTATCATGATGAATGCCTCTCATATAAATAAATCTATTTTTGCACTCCATTCTGTCCCATTTAATCTGTATTCCCTTGCAATATCAGAGTATTTTAATAGTTGCAGTTTATAATGTTTTTTAATATCTTTTGAACAAAGGCTGATTTGTAGTTTCCCTTTTTCAAAATTCTCTTACATGGTGTATGGGAAAGTTAATATTAATAAGCAGACATCTTATCACCACTCCCTTTTTATCTTCCTGGAAATCAACATCGTATATTAAAAAACAGCTCCTCATGACAGAAATTCTTCATATATATGCTTTTTTTTCTTTTTTTTTTAAATTTTATTTTATTTTTAAACTTTACATAATTGCATTAGTTTTGCCAAATATCAAAATGAATCTGCCACAGGTATACATGTGTTCCCCATCCTGAACCCTCCTCCCTCCTCCCTCCCCATACCATCCCTCTGGGTCGTCCCAGTGCACTAGCCCCAAGCATCCAGTATCGTGCATCGAACCTGGACTGGCAACTCGTTTCTTACATGATATTTTACATGTTTCAATGCCATTCTCCCAAATCTTCCCACCCTCTCCCTCTCCCACAGAGTCCATAAGACTGTTCTATACATCAGTGTCTCTTTTGCTGTCTCGTACACCGGGTTATTGTTACCATCTTTCTAAATTCCATATATATGCGTTAGTATACTGTATTGGTGTTTTTCCTTCTGGCTTACTTCACTCTGTATAATAGGCTCCAGTTTCATCCACCTCATTAGAATTGATTCAAATGTATTCTTTTTAATGGCTGAGTAATACTTCATTGTGTATATGTACCACTGCTTTCTTATCCATTCATCTGCTGATGGACATGCTCTTGAAAATGATTTGGTTCAGAAATGTTCAGGGTAGAAAAAGCAGGAAGTAAAAAGAGTTCATTTTCCTCTGTTATTGTTAAATTCTCCATTACCAGTATATTTCTTATTTTTTCATGTTTTAAAAGATTTAATTTCATACAACCTTGAGATCCTTCCTTTATCCCTTCCATTTCTGTTCTACCTGAAATTCTGCCAAGCTTGGGTTGACTTGTTTTCCAGCCCAAAGGATCTATTAGAAGATTAAGTAAAAGAGGATTGAAAAAAAAGCTCAGGTTAGCCATAGCAATGGCACCCCACTCCAGTACTCCTGGCTGGAAAATCCCATGGATGGAGGAGCCTGGTAGGCTGCAGTCCATGGGGTCGCTAAGAGTTGGGCACAACTGAGCGACTTCACTTTCACTTTTCACTTTCATGCATTGGAGAAGGAAATGGCAACCTGCTCCAGTGTTCTTGCCTAGAGAATCCCAGGGACAGAGGAGCCTAGTGGGCTGCTGTCTATGGGGTCACACAGAGTCGGACACGACTGAAGCGACTTAGCAGCAGCAGCCATAGCTTAGACTTAGTGATTGTTGGTTACACCCAGAGAGGAAAAAAGAGAAAACTTTGAAAATAAAGTCTGTGACTCATAGACACGGGGGAGGGAGATTTAGCATGAAGGCAGCCAGTATAGTTATGTGAACCCTCAATACCCAAGGTAATGAATTTTAAGTAATGCAAAAATATTAGTGAGTAGGTAGTATAAATTTAGAAGGTAAGTTAAATGGAAATTTTTAACATTTTTTCAAAAGAGATACTCTTCTCTCTACTATAGCAATTTGTATTATACTAGAAAATACCACAAACCTGAACCAATGAAAATGAGAAATGTACAAATGAGAACTATATGTTATAATTAAGATATGCTGAAGTACAGTATTCTCAGTAAAAAATAGGCTTTGAACCTAATATCCCATATTGAATATTTAAAGTTAGAAACCATAATCAGTTTAGAATCAAGCTTTAATCTTTTGACTCAGTTTGCATCTGTGTTATGTTGAAAATAGCTTTGCTTAGTTTTTATGAAGGTTTCAGTTGAGACTATGTCCTCTAGTGATGTTGACAGAGAATTGGGTAGTGGTTTAAATATATGTGTGCATATGCGCGTGCACACACACAGGCGTTTTAGTTTCTATCCCAAATATTTGGATCCTGTTGTCATTCTATGTTCTCTTTATCTGTTACTTTCTAGGAATTTGTACTATAAGAAAACTATTTCCTGTAGAAGGACGGGTGTTAAATTTTAGGGTAATTTTTAGATGGGACTGGAGTTGATCCATTGTTGTGTATGTGTCTGTTTCTGCTTTAGGAATCTGTACTCATTTCTCTTTGGATGTCACATAAAGTTCAGTGCGTGATTACCAATTTACCTAGCCACGTTTCCTAGCAAACAAGTTGTCCACCAGAGAAGCCAGTATAGCTGCTGTGATTTCTTACATATGAGTTATAAACACGAGGACACCTACTTAATGCAGAAAATTCTGATTCACAGTTACTGTGATGCATCTGAAAGCTGTGTCTTCCTGAGTAAAGCTAAAGGTGTCTGTTAGCTGGACAGTTTCTGAAGGACGTGGTTGCTGTCTCCAGATATTCAAAGAGCTTCATTTTGAAGAGAGAATAACTTGTTCTGTATGGTGCTAGCATAGTTGTAGTAAGTAGTGGCCATATAGAGGCAGAACTTTTAAATTGAGGGTCAAACCCGCAAGCCTGAAAAGTCACATGTTCAACACCATGTTTGCTAGAGGCAGCCTTGGTTAAGAAATATGTAGGGGGGAAGTACCTTGAGTGGGACCCTTAAACTGCTACTCTCCAAGAAAGACTTCATCTGCAAGCCTGGGATTATTTCCTCTTTTCGCAAATTCCCTTTGCCTTGTTCAGGGTAGGTAGTTGGCCCTTTGTGTCTGCAGGTTCCACTTTGATGGATTGAATCGAACTGCAAATGGAAAGACTTTGGGAAAAAAATTCCAAAGTTTCCAAACAATAGAACTTGAATTTGCTGTGCACTGGCAACTATTTACATTGTATTGATATCAGGTATTGTAAATAATCTAGTGGTGGTGGGTTAGTCTCTGAGTTGTGTCCAACTTTTGAGACCCCGTGGACTGTAGCTTGCCAGGCCTCTCCGTCCTTGGGATTCTCCAGGCAAGAATACTCCAGAAAAATAAACGACCCAATCAAAAAATGGGCCAAAGAACTAAATAGACATTTCTCCAAAGAAGACATACAGATGGCTAACAAACACATGAAAAGATGCTCAACATCACTCATTATCAGAGAAATGCAAATCAAAACCACTATGAGGTACCATCTCACACCAGTCAGAATGGCTGCGATCCAAGTCTACAAATAATAAATGCTGGAGAGGGTGTGGAGAAAAGGGAACCCTTTTATACTGTTGGTGGGAATGCAAACTAGTACAGCCACTATGGAGAACAGTGTGGAGATTCCTTAAAAAACTGGAAACAGAACTGCCTTATGATCCAGCAACCCCACTGCTGGGCATACACACTGAGGAAACCAGAAGGGAAAGAGACACGTGTACCCCAATGTTCATCGCAGCACTGTTTATAATAGCCAAGACATGGAAGCAACCTAGATGTCCATCAGCAGATGAATGGATAAGAAAGCAGTGGTACATATACACAATGGAGTATTACTCAGCCATTAAAAAGAATACATTTGAATCAGTTCTAATGAGGTGGATGAAACTGGAGCCTATTATACAGAGTGAAGTAAGCCAGAAGGAAAAACACCAATACAGTATACTAACGCATATATATGGAATTTAGAAAGATGGTAACAATAACCCGGTGTACGAGACAGCAAAAGAGACACTGATGTATAGAACAGTCTTATGGACTCTGTGGGAGAGGGAGAGGGTGGGAAGATTTGGGAGAATGGCAATGGAACATGTAAAATATCATGTAGGAAACGAGTTGCCAGTCCAGGTTCGATGCACGATGCTGGATGCTTGGGGCTGGTGCACTGGGACGGCCCAGAGGGATGGTATGGGGAGGGAGGAGGGAGGAGGGTTCGGGATGGGGAACACATGTATACCTGTGGCAGATTCATTTTGATATTTGGCAAAACTAATACAATTATGTAAAGTTTAAAAATAAAATAAAATTAGAAAAAAAAAAAAAAAGAATACTGGAGTAGGTTGCCGTTTCCTTCTTCAGTGGATCTTCCTTATCCAGGGACTGAACCCAGGTCTCCTGCATTACAGGTGGCTTCTTTACGAGCTGAGGCACCAGAGAAGCCCACAAGCAATCTAGAGATGATTTTAAATGTATGAGAGGATGTGCATAGTTTGTATGCAAATACTGTGCCATTTTATCTAAGGGACCTGTGTATCCTCAGACTTTTGTGTCCTCTCGGTTCCTGGCGCCAGTCCCCTGCCGTCCGGAGGGAAGGATGTGCCATGGACTGTGGGCACGTCCGTAGTTGGTGCCTTGGGCTTATGGCTTTGTAATAATAAGTTGTGGCTTTCCAGCAATGAAAAGGCTGGGCTTGGCTCTTTGAGGCTGTCCTTCTATTCTGTGTGAAATGAGTTACCTTTTCCTATACTGAGCTTAAAGAAACTGATTTTTTTGATATTTCTTTAGGTTCTATTCATTTTTGTGAGGAGGAGTTCTTTTAAGGAAGCCAGTTGTAAGTCTTACAGTAAAAATTTAATCCACAGACCTTATAAATGACCAGATGACATAGGTTTTATGTAGCCTTAGGTTTGTTATGTGACCCAGTGGAACAGTAATATACTTACAATATGCAGACTTCAGTAATGAGATTTTTTAAAGAATAGTTTTAACACATATACCTCTGGAATATTTTTCCAGTTTTATTTTATCTCTTGGTGTTTTCTCCAAATTTGTCGTAGTTTTCTTGCTTTGCACATGACTGAAAGAAACGTCATTTCCAGTAACATTGTTAATTCTGGAGCAGTATATATCACTTATAATGAAAGGTATGAATGGGCCTGATAAAAATGTTAATTTGCTCTCATGAAATTAATGTTTGGTTTGAGTGGCTAGAAATGTGGTAATTTGTCAACTGCTTTATAAAATTATGTTATAAAGTTTCTGAAGCATTTTGAGACATTTTATCAAGTGTTATAAATAGTGCAACACATTTTCTTATGTACTTTCTACATCTGCAACAGTAATCAGACATGGGGCATAAAAGATGAATTTCATCTTACTACTTCATGGAGTAGTTCATTTGTTACATCATCAGATAGTGGTTTCTCAGTGACCTGGCATTTAAAAGGAGGATATTTTGTAACTCAAGGATAATGTGATTAATAAGTTGGTGGAAAGTTTGGCACTCTGTTAGATGAAAAATTGAAGGGTAAGACACCTTTTAAAAGGTATAATTTTATTTGGTAATTGTAAATGTTTCTTGGAGACAGACGTCTTCTATCAACAACTTACAGGCATAGTGATTCACTACGGCCTCACTTAAGTGAGACAGTGCTGAGACTTTCATGAGTTATGCCATCACAGCTCGGTGGTGTTGGGTGCTGGGATCTTTTTAACAGAGCTTATTCACCAGGCTCTGCACTGACAGCTTACTACTTGAAACATGCTGTTGACTTGAGACCAGTATCTAGCCGTAGAGGCTCTGGTTTGGTTCACATAGATCCAAGGCATCATGCTGTCCCCAGTTCTTTCATCATCAAGCAACTAAATTATATCCACAGGTTGTTTTGTCCTTGATTTGGAGAAAGAGAAAGAAAGGGTTGGCGTGGAACATATTTTTAGAAGATTAAAGCAACCCTGCTTTCCAGTGTGGATGCTTTAAAAATGAAAGTTTCCTTCTCTTTATACTGGCATTATGTACTTATTGTAGAAAAATTAGAACATCAAAGAAAGCTCTGAAGAAGATAGCAAAAATTCTGTCAATTACCACTGTCCACTTTACTATGAAAACCCTCAGAAGTGTTTTGTAAAACATCTTGCTAGACCCTGTTCTCTGTGAGTATGTATGTGCCATCAATATTATTCTATTAGATAATGCTTTGCATTGTGCTTTTGGCACTCAAAATATGTTATGGAGGCTTTTCCATATCAAAGAAAAAGTATTTATGTAACAGTCACTAGAATTTAGTTAACTAGGTTTATGTCTGTCAATGGACATTTATGAGTTTTCCTTTTTAAAAAAGTTGTGCAAAAATTGTCATATATATATATTTATAAAGGGAATTGATTTGTCAAAAGGTATACACACATTTATCATTTTGTAAATAGAGCCACACTACACTCATAAAATTTACATTCCTGTCTACCAGATGTGAGATTACTTGGTCTTACCCTTTAGTCAACACCAAATAATGTGTATTTTCTTCATGTTTGCCAGTCTCATAGACCACAAGTCATATTTTGTTTTAAATTTTTCATTCTCTAACTGCATTCATGGCTTGAAATACTAATACTGTATGTAATATGATATCCCCAAGTTTTATACCCATTGTGATGCAGATGTGAAATATTCAGCTGCCTGTTGACATCTCTTAATAGTCATCTGAAGGCGTCCAAAATTGAGCCCCTTATCTTTTACCCGAGCTTGTTCCTTTCCTGCTCTTTCATATATTAGTTAATGATTGATCCATACTACCACTGCTCAGGTCACAATTTTGGAGACATGCTTGCTTTTTTCTTTCTGTGTCTTATGTTTCATATCCAAGTCCCTCTGAAAGCCTGCTTGCTTTCATAATATATCCAGAAGCCTCCTACTTCTCTTCAGATTAGTGGCTACCACCCTGGTGTAGGTCTTAATCATCTCTTGCTTACTTTATTGCTATTGCTTCTCTGGTGTCTCTGCTTTTCCTTGTCTCCCTTGCACCCTCTTCTCAGCTCAGCCACCTTATTAGCATCCTAAATGTCAAGTGAATCATACCTCTTACCTGCTCAAAATACACTATATACATTTTGTGTCTCTCTCAGTGAAACACACAATTCCTGCAGGGGACTCACCATCCTCCATGATTTATCTCTCTGGATCCTTTTCCCATTTGTCTGACCTCATCTCCTCATTTCTGTGCATTGTCCTCTCAGCTCCCATCACACTCGCCTCCGTTGGTTTCCTGTCTGGAGCACCTCGGAGCCCTGGCCCAGCTCCCCCACCTCCATACTGCTGACATGTCATCCTCTCAGCAAGAATCCCCATGGCCACTGCTTAAACTAGCTCCCCGTTCTCTGAGACCTCTGCTGTCCTCCTGCCACGCTCTGTTTTTCTCTGTAGCGTGTGTCTGGTATTTCATCTTTTGTTAGTTGTTGTCTCTCTGCTAGCATAAGAGCCCAGTGAGCGCGGGGACATTTGCTTTTCTTTGCACAACTGTATCACAGAATATAAAACAAGACTGACGTAAAGTGCATGTTGTAGACTTGGCACAAAATAAATAATGAAAGACGTGTGAAGGGTGCTATTTGGAGGAGAGTCCTTTTGCCCTTTTGGAGGGAGATTTTTTGTTTTCTTTTTAATTTGTTGTAACCCTTTATATTAGCAATTTAAAACTTTTGGTTATGTTGCAGATTTTTCTTTGTCCCAAATATTTTTGCTTTGCAGTTTTAAATTTAATTTTTTCTCTCATCTGAATACCTGGATTTCTGCCATCCTTAGAAAGAATTCTAAATGTTCACTATTTTCTTCTAGTATCTTATTCTTCAGATTTGAGAAAACATCTGAATTGAAATGGGATTTGTCTCTTGTAACAGGTGGGGAAGAAGCACAACTTAATTTTTTCTGAATGTCTCAATTGCCTTACAACCATTTACTGAACAATCCAGTTGTTTAGTCACTAAGTCATGTCTGACTCTGTAACCCCGTGGACTGTGGTCTGCCAGGGTCCTCTGTACATGAGGTTTTCCAGGCAAGAATACTGGAATGGTTTGCCATTTCCTCCTCCAGAACAATCCAGTATTCTTACACAAATTTGAAATGTCATATTTTCCTATACTAAATGTTCCTATATCTTGTATTGTGAAACTCTTTGTTCTATTTTGTTGATGTATTTATTCCTTCCTCTCATTTAAATATCTCTATAACTAGTACATTTGAACACCTGTAGTTTATGCTGAGTTTTAAATATTTGTTCCTCCATGCTTTATGTGTATTTTTCATAGTCAACAAAGCACAACAGTCCCTTTTTCACTAACATTATGTTAATATCTTTAATATTATAATGTCCATTAGTCTAAGAAAATGTATAAATAGATATGCTGTAAATAAAGTGATTTCTCTTTAAATTATTCCCTTTGTTTCTATACCTCAAGTATCATGACACAGCCCATCAGTTGTATGCTTTACTTTAACAAGAGAACATAGTTCAGTTTTATATATATTAGCATTTATGAGCATTGTTATCTTGCCATCATCCATGGTAGAATGTATTTTTCTTCATGAATTTGTAACAAATGGGTGAATACTGATGTGTAATGGAAAACAGGGGAGGTGATAAGCTGTTTTTACCGTTGTTTTATTTTTTACCTAGCAGGTAGTTTTCTGTTGTTTGTTGTTTACACACATATTTTTGTCTGTCATGTAATTAATGGTGCTTACCACATGTATGCTGCTTGACATTTGGCACATTACTGAAACTTTCTGAACCTTAGTTTTCTCATCTATAATAGCATTTTATTTATTAAATTGCTGTTAGATTTAAGTGAAATAAATTCATGTAAAGTGTTTAGCATAACATTTGACTCAATAAAAATAATGTATTTTACCTGCTGTTAATTATAACATGAGTAAATGCTCTAATTTAATTCAGGGGAAAAGCAGCTCTTAGGACTGAAAATTATTTGAAGTTAGCGAAGTTGAGGGAAAGGATGGAAACAGCCTCCCTCACACCAGTTTCCTTTCTGTTGAAAATATTGGACCAGCATAAAGTCTGTCCAGTGGTAAAGGAGGTTTAGGCTTTAGAGAAATCACATGTCATTTCACTCTGCAAAGCAGATCTTGAGAAAGCTCATTGTGTATTTAGATTAGCCTTTGAGATTATAGGAACAATTTCTTTTACTGTTATCAAGTGTCTAATTAATATGAGAAGTTAAAAACACAGTTGTTTTTCTCCCGTGAACACAGCGTATTTGAGTTTCTGATTTTATGGAAGAATGTTCCGAGAAGAAACAGGATGTTGTCTGCCTTCCTCTCTCTCCTGGTTCCCATCGTGAATCCAGACTCTGGTTACTGTAATGACTGGTCATTCTAGAGCCTGCTGACTCAGGATGTCTTCCTTCTGCAGACCCACTCGGAGGAGAGGCCATTCCAGTGCGAGGAGTGTAAAGCTCTCTTCCGGACTCCGTTTTCTTTGCAGAGACACCTGCTTATACATAACAGTAAGTCACAATCCTGGCAGATGAAGACCAAAGGAATTGTAACCTATTAAAATGTAGACATCACAGAAGCAGAACTATAAAGTAGTTATGTAATCTGCTTTTGAACTTAAAAAATAAATGGATTACTGCCTTTCACCTTTTCTTCCTCTATTCTTGCTTTATTTTTGCAAGCTGAGATTAATCATTTTATGAGGCATATAATTTTATATCATTTTTCCCACTCTTTAAAGCTTGTGTATAAAAACATGTCATGGTCAATAAAATATCTTTGAAATTTGCTCTGAAACAGAAATTTATGTTCCCTTTTAAATGTAATTCTTAAGGGACTCTTTAAAACATGCAGATACCTGGCATGATTTTATTAGTTCACAGGCTTTTACAGTGGGAAAGAATCAGAGTAAATGTCTAGTTTAAGCTCTTAATTTGAGGGGAGTTGAGAAAATTGAGGCTCAGAGAAGCACAGTGATACACTCAGGGTTGCGCAGCATGTTGGGGGAGCAGGTGTAGCATTCAAGCGTCATTTAGTCTGCTCTGATTTCTTATTTCTTTTGGCAAGGGCATTTTTTTGAGAGGAAGTGAGAATTACGTTATTTACATATATACCGTGAAAGTGTGTCTAGCAGTTATACTGAGAGCTGATTTTAGAATACCACACTTTAAAGAAAATGTAATTGCAAAATGAACTTTTATAGTGAGTTGTGTTCAGATGTTAAAGTAACCAGAGATGTGTATCTCCTTTGCTATATATAAAGTTAAATAAAAATGGTATAACATAACTAATACTTACATGTCTTGCTTTTAATTTGAGTTGTTTAATCAGTAGAACATCCCCTAACATGTAATTTCTAATGCTGATTAAATTTTTAATATTTCTGAGGAAAGCAAAACAATCAATGTTGACATATTATTGTACAGATAAGATATTATCTTGGAAGAAATTTTCTCTGGTCAAGTCAAAGTATCTAAAATGTAAAATAAGAAGATCCTGAAGTTTCTATATTTATGGAGCGGTAACAGTTGTGATGGACTGCATCTTTTCCTGTGGAAAAGACAGTGCTGTGATTTCATGTCATTCTGTAGTCACCTTACAGCTCTGGAGAAGTTGTCAGCACCACTTTCCATTTTCCTTATAAGGAACAGCTATTCATTTAAGAAATAAATTTTGTCATTAACCCCAGAAATTTCCATCTCATTTCACTGTCATTTGATTAAGAGAAAACCTGTTATGAGCTGAAGGGATTTTAGAATAGGGATTCAGACAAGGGAATCTCATTTATATTGTTAAGACTTCCATGGCTGATCTTGGTCTGATGCTCAGGAAATTTTTTTTGATGGATGAAATTTCTTGTAGCAGCAAGAAGCCTTTACTTGAAGCAGATATTTTTGATGTCAGCTTTTTGGTTCTCACCCTCTTGAGACTGAGATGAAATGACTGAGTGTAGACAGTGCTTGTGCATTCTGTATTTCACATGATGCTGATCTTCTGGTCAACGCATCAATCAGAGGCTTTATGAAGCCACATCAAGACATTTAGCCAGGAAGGTCACCTTGGGTAATGGGTGAGCAAAGGTGTCTTTTAAGGTAAACATCACTTTAAGGCTAGTGAGCTGAAAGAGAGGGAAAACCAAAAATGGCTAAAATAGAGAGGACAAAAGACTAGATCTTGTCTTATCCAATATAAAAGGTACAGCCCATTTAACTTCAAAATATGAGATTTGTTTTAGAAACTTACATCTGCATTGTGGCTCCAAATATGAAGAATAAATTGTCATAATTATTTTGGACATTATTGTTATTTCCTAATACACTGAAGACCAAAAGGCAGGTTGCTAGCTTGCTTCTTGGTTTTAAGATAGGGAAAATTCCTGATAAATTTTAGGTAAAGAAATCTGATAAAATAAAAAAATCAGAAAAAATCTCACATGAGGATTTCAAAGTTCTGATAAACTTTTAAAAATCAGGAATTAAAATATGAAAACAAAAAGGTATGCACTACCTTGGTATAGCTTGATGAGATTTTTGTACAGGAACCAATATTTTGATTCACTTAATGCTTTAAGGGAAATACTTTCATAAGAGCAATCTTGGAGTATTTTTATCCAGTGCCTGAATAGATTTGGTATTGTTAACTTTTAGAGTCTTATGTCAGTTGTCCTTTCACTCTCACTGGTTATACATTTTATACAAATAAAATTTTAAATGATGAAAGATAAATGAAGAGAAACGAGATGACAGTAGTAACACCCTGCAACAAAAATGCAGAAAGGCAAGATACAAACACACCTCTCGAAGTCTGCACAGCTCATGTACAGTTTGGTGTGACTATTTCAGGTATCAAATTCAACAACTCAACAGCTTCCTTAAAGGCTTTGAGACTTTCAAGAGCCAAACTTCTGTTTGAAAAGATGAAGGGAAAGTTATTTGCTTTTTCCTTTTTATTTGCTTTTTCCTTTTTATTTTCTTTCTTTTTGTCCTCCCTTAAATTGATGTGAAGAGATGATGGAGTCTTCAAATTTCTAAATATATGCTAGTTAAAATGGAGTGGAAGGTAAAGGATCTTGGTTGAAATTGAGGTAATCTCATATTTAGGTCGGAGAAGGCGATGGCACCCCACTCTAGTACTCTTGCCTGGAAAATCCCATGGATGGAGGAGCCCTGTAGGCTGCAGTCCATGGGGTCGCTCAGAGTAGGACAGGACTGAGCGACTTCACTTTCACTTTTCATCTTCATGCATTGGAGAAGGAAATGGCAACCCACTCGAGTGTTCTTGCCTGGAGAATCCCAGGGACGGGGGAGCCTGGTGGGCTGCTGTCTATGGGGTCACACAGAGTCAGACACGACTGAAGCGACTTAGCAGCAGCAGCAGCAGTATATTTAGGTAAAGAAATTTACCAGCATATTTTGTCTTATAATGGATATAATTTGTGAATTTGGGCTATTATAATAGGTCTCTAAAAAGGGAGAATATATGCAAACACTAATCTGTCTTTATACAGGTTACATATGTTTTCTGACTTTTTGGGAGAGATCATTATCTTCTAATTGGGCACATGGATCAATTAAAATGTATTTAAAATGGACTTTAGACATAGCTTGATATGAAAGTTTAAGTCCTGCCATCTCCCTAAACATAGCTTTGGGAGTACTTGCCTGCAAGGGGAGGCTGTTTAATGCGAAGGTGAGAACCCTCCCAGGCACCCAGGGTTCCGGTTAGGAAAGGGTGGTTGCCTCTCTGGTATCCCTGCCTCCATGCAGGTGCCTCTCTGAGATGTAGCCCCCAGATGAGCACCTGGACATGGAAGCCCTTCCCCAGCCTTATCGCAGTGAACCAAGGACAGTGTTAGTGGGCTGAAGGAGAAAGGGGAGATGCAGCCCGCTCCTGTCCCGAGGTGTAGGACCCACTCTGACCTCCTCCTTCGGGGACTTCACACCAGCTTCCTGTCCGAGAGCCAGCTCTTCCCTGCCTCTGACGCCCAGAGGGAGAGTGGTGATGGGAGGGAACCTCAGGAGGGCCCGCAAGGCAGCTCACTGCTGAACATAAGTGTCTGTGCCCCTCACACTCAAGCCCCTTCCCTAGAAATACTGCCGTTGAAGTTCTTACAATCTTTAGAAAATTAGCGGATTTAGTCCCTACATCTTCCAGTTAAAGGCACCGAGAATCCAGTTAAAGGTTAAAGGATTCCCCCCTGCCCCCCACCTAATTGACACAGGGGATAGCAAATATTGGAACTGAAAAAGTTGTTGGAGGAATGACCTTTTATGATTACGATGAATTGTTAGAGCTGTAAAGCTCCGGTTTTGGAGAAAACAACACTAAATCCGGTAGACGTGAAGGGGTGTTAACAGCACCCTGTTGTTGCATCTGGTTCTGTAATTTGATTTTTCATTTCTAAGGTGAGAGGACATTCAAGTGTCATCACTGTGATGCTACCTTTAAAAGAAAGGACACCTTGAATGTTCATGTCCAGGTGGTCCACGAAAGACACAAGAAGTACAGATGTGAGCTGTGTAATAAGGCATTTGTTACACCTTCAGTGCTTAGAAGTCATAAGAAAGTAAGTAGAAACCTTCTGTGGCTTTGAAAGGATTATGTATTTTAACTGTACAGGTGTATGTGTTAATTATATGATAATCAATTTTAATCTATCAACACATTTACTCAGAACGACAAATAAGGAACCCATGATTGATACTAACTCTTGAGCGTGTGTCTGTTTTCTTCATTTCATCAGAAGAGAATATGTTTGAAAGCAAACCTAGATTTAGGTATGGTGCTGTGCAGTCCCAAGCTATGTCAGCTATGCTGACAGTTACACAGACTGCTCAGTGAATGGGAGAGTATTCACTTCTATACATTTTTTGATTAATGTAGGTTTCTTTTTTAAAGCTATTGAGTAGGACTTTTAATAGCTTTAGTTTTGAAAACTAGCTCAGATACTTACTGACAGATTATTAGACTGAGCTCTTCTGGGATTGGAGTGGTCCTTCTACATCTTGCATCTCTAGGACCTAGGGAAGTTCCTGGTACAGAACAGGGACGTGATAAGTATTTGTTCAATGCTAATAAAATGATGTTCATACTGATGGTGATTTGGAGATTTTTATAGTTGTGTTATCCTAATTACCTCCAGCAGATCAACTCTACTTGTTGATTAAATGCATTTTAAGTGTATTTTTAAAATAGCAAAATTCATACTATGGTTAATGAAGCTGAAGGTCTTAGTGTTGACTTTAGAAATGACTGTGACGTGTGCTGGCTTTCTGTTGCTCAGTGTGCCCTGCTGAATGAAGTTTTGAAGTGACTTCTGTCATTATAATGCTTATTTTGGTACCTATCCTTAATACAGCTGTTTCAAAAGGACTGAACTGAGTAATTTTCTTTTATTGCATCTTCAATGCTCAGTAATAATGATAGTCTTCTCTTTTCAAAACTCTGAAAAGAATAATGTTTTAACTTCCATTGATTGGATTACTTTTTCATAAATTTATTAACCTTTTGTTGTGTTTTAATCAATGAGAAAATGTAGTGAGTTTTCAAGAAAGATATAGTTTGTTTGTCTGCAATAACAGATTGTCATAGAATGTATTTACTAGTGCATTGTTCATTTTCGACTCCTGTATTTACCCAAATATTGTTCTCATATAGATTTGTTTCCATGCTTTCTTATCCATATTTAAGATTTTTAGTGTTATACTTTCAGTATCTTTTAATACCATCCAATCAAATTCTGCACCTAATAATACATATTTTTGAATTAAGCTGAAAGGAACATTTTAATTCTTTTCATTACTATTGCCTTAATGGCCTTTAATTTGAAACTTATACCAGTGAAGTACACGTAACTGAGTTATAAGTAAGGGAACAATGAAATACTTATGTAACAGCAAGAGAGATCCTGTGGATTTTATAAAGATATTACAAATTACTTGGTAGTTGCCTGTTTGGAATAATCCAGTGTTGAAATAACTACATTTTATAGCTGTATAAAATTTCTAAACAGTGTTACATTAATCAGAAAGAATGGCCATATTTTGCCCCTTCTGTCAGGGACTAAGAAGAACACAGGTCTGTTATATGTTAAAATGTTATACCATTTCTTTAAACTGAACCATAATGCGGACCATGGGAGTAACAGTTCTCACTGAGGTGTAAAGAATGTATACCTGTTTTGTACAAGAACTTGTAGGGAAAATGGAAAGTTAAGTGCCTGCCAAATGCGGAATCAAGGAGCCCTCTGTTGTAGACAGTATTATTGGCTGTTATGGCTGTCGATTAGACTGTATTCCTCAAACTTGCGAATAATACAAATCTTTTTCAATGGAGAAAACCTAAAGGACACTGAAGTTGATGAAGATATTTCATTTATAACTCTTTTACAAATTACAAATATTATATCCAAATATAGATCATAATTCAAAAATGAGAATTTATAAAGTAAATATCAACCAATAAGTTTATGAAACTGATTATATTAAGATTAACAATCAATTTGGGGCTTCCCTGGTGGCTCAGTGGTAAAGAATCCACCTGCCAATGCAGGAGATGCAGGTTTGATCCCTGGGTCTGGAAGATCCCCTGGAGGAGGAAATGGCACCCCACTCCAGTATTCTTGCCTGGAAAATTCCATGGAAGTAGAAGTCTGGCAGGCTACAGTCCATGGTTTCACAAAAGAGTTGGATACAACTTAGTAACTCAACAATAGCAACAATAGTCATTTTAATATGGAAGATGAGAATGTTTGGCTAGGTTTGTGATTCTTCAGGTTTATCAAGTTATGACATAAATGCTCCATCCCCTTTTCTGTATTCCAGCCAGCCTGTCTTTCCCTTCTGGGAACACATCATTTTTAAAAACTTTTCCTGTTCTTTTTACATTTTCTTGTTGTTACTGTTTAGTTGCTAAGTCACGTCTGACTCTTCGCAACCTCAATGGCAATTCAAATAATGATACTTCTAATAATTTGCATAAAAGCAAATGCTTCCAGACACAGGTCCTGGAAGTTCTGTTTTGTAATTGTTGTGGTAACCCAGATGATCCACAATATGCTTTTATTAACATTTGGGTTATCACTGAAATAAAAAAATCTAAAAATGATTTGAGAGAATGTACAGGAGGTATCTGAAGTGATTGCCTTCTCCTCCCTTCTTTTCCCTTCTCCTAAGTTTGAAAAAAACAATGAAACTTGAAGAGTAGCTCTGACCCCTCATTTATTGAAATGACTTATTTTGATATTGGTAGAAACACTGGTCACCTGATGAGATCGTGAGACAAGTTTTAAACATTCCATCTGCATCTTCTTTTGGGAAAGGTCACTCTTTTTTTTCTTTCTTTGAACTCTCACATTTTATCAAAACTGGCTTTTGATGATACTCATTCACCTTTTCTTGTGTGGTAGTTTTATGCTCAGATAAAAGATATGTTTAAGGCAACAGTGATCTTTGAGATTGGCTGTTCATTTAACACTTGCTGATTTTCAAGATGAAATCAGATTTATTCTTTTTCTTTGCTTTGTAGTAAAATCAATTCAGTCGAACAAACATGATGCAAGTAACAGAGTACTTTATTGAGATTAATTCTGTCTTCAAGCATTAAGTGCCCACGAAGAATGTGGAAAAATGCTTCTAAGGAAGTGTTTCTTGGCACAGTCAAGGGCAGCTGTAGCCCCATTTAGATTATGTGGTTTTGCTAGCATATACTAGTTTTGTATAACTTAATCATTTTTAGATGGGGGCTCCGAAAGCCTTAAAATGTAAACTGCAGAATTATTTTCAAATTTACACTAATGCATGATTCTAAGAGGTTTTTTTGAACCAGTGGGAATACCCATGATAAATTGTTTAAAATCTCATTGTGATATTAAATCATTTTAAAGAAACGTAATCCTGGGAAAAAAGGATTTACTGTTGTCAGAGGCACTTAATCATTTTTACCTAATTCTTTACATTTATCCTCAACCCTTTTTATTTCTTTCTGTTTAGACGCATACAGGAGAAAAGGAGAAAATCTGTCCATATTGTGGCCAGAAATTTGCCAGCAGTGGTACACTGAGAGTTCACATCCGTAGCCACACAGGTATGTGGGTTGTAATTGGTGATAAAGACAACACAAAGAAATCAATTCCTCCAGGATAAGGAATTTATAATTTTACAAAATGGCTCCAAGTTTAAGAATTATTCTTGACTGTTTTCTCTCTTACAAAGTTTTATAACATCTTGGTTCTTACTCTAGAAAAATTTTGAATAAGTATCCTTTCCCAAACTAAGTTAAATATCTAAAGTGGAAACTTTTTAATGTTTGTTTATGATATAACTGTTTTTTACTTTGTATACTAGGCTAATGGATGGAATAGGAAATAGCAGTTTCATAGAAGGCTGAGGGTCTCCTCTTAAAACTCTTCCTATAACTTGCATTAGATATGCCCTTTTAAAATGTTAGACGTCCTTGGAATGTGGTTTGAATGCTGTAGGATTTCGTTGAACACAAGGGTGATGTGACCACAGTATCTGTTATGCCATGAATTGCTTCCTAAAGGGTTTCTTCATTTCTTACTACTTCCTATGTAATTTCTCTCCTGAAAGAGGGCTGTGCCCTAGTGAAGGGTGAAGGAACATCTGAATACTCTTGAAAGAACTTTGTTTGGATTTTGTCTGTCATGTAGAGAAGTACTTGAAAAGACTTGAAAGAATGCTCTTAATTTGACAGCTAGATGTGACAGATGTATGTGACTCTTCAGGGGTCCTCAGTAGCTGGAATGTGTTTGGTAAACTGTGTAACCGGATTACATTGCTGAAGCTTTATATTCAGGGGCCACAGTATTTGACTTTATCATTGTGTCCCCAGCACCTAACTTAGTGTTTAGCACAGTAACTCTGTGGTGAATGAGAAAAAGTTAGTTTAGGCAGGTCGAAGAATCAATATGGTGATTATTATGCATAGATTGAAAAAAAAGGACAGCCGTGAAGCATGATTTCTTATTTTGTGGCATAATTTCTAATTTTCTGGCTAAAGCTGAAAGACCTAGGTCAGCTTAGTAGTTGTCATCTTCGAATAGCCTCTTAAATACCTTTAAATGAAATATGTGACCTAGAAGAGATGAAGTATTATACATGATGACTGTGGAATAATGGGCAGCCTAAAGAAGAAAAAGGGGTCTTCTTGCTTAGAAGTACCTAGAGAAAGTGAGGTTTTCAGGATGGCGTTCAGGAGAAGAATATAACAGAAAGCAGAGTAGGGAGAAGCAAAAAGGAAAGGGCATTAGAGAACCATGTTGAGGACAGGTGGACTTAAACCAGTGCCTGCGACTGTTAGCACCGTGTCCTTTGTACAGAAGAAGCAGGTGGATGATGGAGAGCGAGCAGAGAGCGCGCCGAAGCACTGAGCCCGCCTCTGTAGCCTGGCAGTGTGGTCTTTGATGCCACCGGGTGCCATTCTCTTCTGTGCATTGGAGGCCATGTGGGGTTGTGGTAGAGACAGGGAAGGGCAAGAGCGAGACCAGCCTTCCGTTGCAAATCAGTAATGCTTGGAACTGCGACTTTGCACCGCCATCCTGGAAATGTAACTTACGGTTTCCTTGGCAGATTTTATGTCTGTCCGTGTGTGCTTGTGTATATATTGATAATTTGTGTGTGGAAGGAGGGCAAGTAGGAAATGGGGAAAGTGTGTTATTTCTTCATATCATAGTATATAATGCCCTAAGCCATTACCGTCTAATTGAATTCCGGTTGGTATAGTATGTTTTTATTTTTCTAATATTTTATTTGTTTACTTGGCTGTGCTGGGTCCCAGTTGTGGCACGCAGAGTCTTTAGTTATGGCACGTGGGATCTCGTTCTCTGACCCAGGATGGAACCCGGACCCCTGCGTTGGGAGGGCAGTCTTAGCCCCTGGACCAGCAGGGAAGTCCCAAGTGCATTTTTGTTTGTTTGAATGACTTTGTTATTTCTGGCTGTGTGGGTCTGTGTTGCCATGTGGGCTTGTCTTTGGTGATGGAGAGTGAGGGCTACTCTCTAGTTGTGGTGCCCGAGCTTCTCACTGCAGTGGCTGCTCTGACTGGGGGGCTCGTGGTCTCAGGAGCTGCGGTGCCCGGGCTCTGGCACACAGACGTAGCTGCTCTGTGGCAGGTGGGATCTCCTTGGACCAGGGATTGAACCCATGTCTCCTGCATGGGCAGGTGGACTTGTTACCACTGAGCCACCAAGGAAGCCCACAAGTATGTTTTTAAAAGGCAGCGATAATTGTTCAGAATGCATTAAAATGTGTGTTTTAGCACAGAAAAGATGGATCCAATGATAGCTCAGCTGGTAAAGAATCCTCTTGAAATGCAAGAGACCCCAGATCGATTCCTGGGTCGGAAAGATCCGCTGGAGAAGGAATAGGCTACCCACTCCAGTATTCTTCTTCCTCTAGTGGCTCAGCTGGTAAAGAATCTGCCTGCAATGCGGGAGATCTGGGTTCGATCCCTGAGTTGGGAAGATCCCTTGGAGGAGGGCATGGCAACCCACTCCAGTCTTTTGGCCTGGAGAATTCCATGGACTGTATAGTCCATGGGGTTGCAAAGAGTCGGATGTGACTGAGTGACTTTCATTCATTCATTCAATCATAGAACACTAGATTATTCAAAAATATTGCATCCTTGAGAATTCCAAGTGCCTGCATTTTATTTTACTTGTAGGTATGATGGGCAGTGAAGAATAACCTTAAACAAGTAATTTCTTCTAAAAGTTTAATTAAAAAGTTGTATTAATAAGTTTTTGAGCTCTAAGAGTTCTGTCCAATAAAAATATTAAATAAATGTAGTGGTTTTTGTTGTCATATATTATGTTCTGTATTATATGTCATCTAAATAATACTTAATCATAACACTTTATACATGATCTGGCTATTTAAGTGTTGTACAGATTCTGTTCTATTGATTTCTGATCAAGAAAACAGGCCACCTGAATTCAGCCAACAGTGCTAAGGCACAGTCAGACACACATAAATTTAAATAAATAAAGTGAAAATATAAAGGCGGCTTATGTGTTTGTGTATGTCCACACAAATAGTTATGTGTTTATTTATGCTTGTTATTTACGAACTGACTTAGCACGCACATTTACTTATAACTAGATATTTTTTTTCTGCTTAAAATTGGACTCATCTTCACATTTTGCAGTGCTGCTTTGAGTCACTCTGATGTGAAGCCAGTGTTTTTGGTGACAGCTGCCTGGCAGCACGGCCGGGACTCTATTTGAAATGGTTGGTGCCAAGCAGTTTGTCAGTGACTGCAGAGCTGGTGTCTGGGTTTCCACAACAGTCCTGGCATGGATGTGTTTTTTTGTGTGGACAGATGTTGCTTTTGCTTGTTTTATTTGCTTTGTCCTATTCTCCAAATCTTATGCATCCATTTGCTCTTCTTGGAAGCTAGCTCAGTGACCAAATGAGTTTGTGTAGTTAGTTATTTTGCTTCTTTGATGATAAAGCTTTCCTTATTTTGAGTTCTGTAAATTCATTTTTTCTCTCCTTTTATTATTTTTTCTTACTAAATCACATGATTTAATTCAGCCCTTTCTCACACTAGATTTCGCAATTTACGTTTGTGCTACAGTGTAACAGGGGCGTGGGGTCACAGCCTATTCTATAGGAAGCATTTAGGTATGTACAGTTAGGGACTGTGCAGTGAGGTGAGGAGGACCCTGAGTGAAGATGGGTGGGACAGTCAGGACAGACAGCTGATGCAGCTCTGAGGAAGAAGGCACTCTGGATCATTGGTGCTCACACTTCAGCCTCAACTCTCCTTACCATCTTAGAAATCACTGGGGGCCTGGGAAGCTTCTATTTGTATGGGTTATATTTGTTTGTTGTTGTTTAGTTGCTAAGTCATGTCCAACCCTTTTGCAACCCCGTGGACTGTAGCCCATCAGGCTTCTCTCTCCTTGGGTTTTCCCAGGCAGAATACTGGAGTGGGTTGCCATTCCCTTCCCCAGGGGATCTTCCTGATGCAGGGATCAAACCCACGTCCGCTACATTAGCAAGTGGATTCTTTACCACTGAGCCACCAGGGAAGCCCAAATTGAGAACATTTAACAGTATTTGTTAATTTGTTAAAAATAACAACAGTACATCCATTACATATTTACATAAACAACACAGTTTTACAGAAAGTAGCTACATTTTCCTAGTCAGAAATAATTTAGTGAGAAGGGACACACTGTTGTACATCTCTGAAACTTTAATATCTGGTTCAAGAGGAAACAGCTAGGTTCCTATGTCTGTTTCTTAGTTCATCCTGCTGCAGCAAGTTCTTTTGGTCGCAGAATTTAAAGAAAATTTGGCCTCACACAGATTTACGGTTAGAGTTCTTAACTATCCTTTGTAAGTAATTCTGCATGTTGTTTATTACTACAGTAAAACTCAAAAAGTAGTAGTTTTTTTTTTTTTTTAAAGGCTTATATTGTGGAAATTCAAATCTCCTCAATGGGCTTCTCCTGTTTTGTTACTTTAAAATCCATTGGTGTGTCTTGTGCTTTGAATGATCTTTTACCCGCGTGTGATTCTGTAACATGATGCACAGATCATGTGGAAAGTGTTGGCTCACCGAGTTACATAGATCCTGCACACGTGTTAATGTCATCACTGATCTCATTAGACAAGTCTGAGTGTTCAGACGCCTTCAAGCATGGTAGCATGTACAGATTTTCCAAAATTCTGAATTTTGCTTTGACTACTCTAATTCTTACGTTTGGTAGGGCATATTTCCCTCCCTGCCTGCCTTTCTTCTTTTCTTTTGAAATGACAGACTTTTTATTAAAAAAAAAAAAAAGAAAGTTCACCATATACCCAAATCTGAATAACCATATTTTGTCATCATTTTGTTTCGAGTAAAAATGATGTTCCATGAGAAAAAAACTGTTAGTTCAGCTCATGAATCAATCATACAAGTGCTTTTTCTTGAGACAACTTTTCATATATAATATGCATTAAAGGAAGTTATTTCCCACTTCATAGCTAAAAATATTAAAACATGGTACTCGGGAGTTAAGGTTTAATAAAATTAATGTTAAGGTCTTAAAGGTTAAATATTAAGTTGTTAACTGTGGTTATTTCTTTGCATTTTAAATATGATAGATTAAATTTTCTTGATGATTTTCTGTATTTTATAATTTTTCTATAATTTTCTTGTGTAAGCAAAATATTTAAAGTATATTAATGTTATGATTATGCAGGAAACTTATCAGAATGTTCATGTTTAACTATCTAGGTATTACATATCTGCATCTTATTATCAAATGGACCAGCATGAAGTACATATAAAAATGCATTTTGAAAAGAGAAATGACAATGAGAAAGCAAATATGGTAATATTAAACCTAAATGAGGGTCTATAGTGTTCATTGAACCATTTTTCTAATTTTTCTTCATGTTTGAAAATTTTCATAATTAAAAGCGGGAGTGTTTTATTCCATGAGAACCAAGGAATGTACACGGATACCAAGTAGGGGCAACTGAGATCTATCTCTTGAACATCCAGCGTCACAGCTCACATCTTACTCATGCCTCCCTCTCCCTCACGGCCTGGCCCTTTCATCAGGGAATGCTATATTCTTTAAACATAAGCAGACTTCTGTTGTTTCATTTTTTTGCTTACAGTTGTATTGCTCAGAGAGAAGCCAGATTCTTCTGAAGGAACAAAATATCACTGCTTCATGCTTAATCATTTTAAAAAAGGAATTCCAGGAAACTTGCAATTCTACTGGATTATTCAGAAGTTTTTTTAAATACATTTGAAAGCATATGTATTCTTTAAAAAAGAAAATGTAAAGAATTGAAAGTAACCAGTCAAGCTGTTATCCTATTGGAGACCTTTCGGTGGTTTCCCTTTACCTTGTGCAGATGACATCCCTCGTGCTGATACTTGGCATCCCAGGGTCCGTCCCCTCCAATCTCCAGTTGAATGTCACTTTCTTCCTGGCATGTTACCTGTCCTTCCCTTCACTCCCCTCCCATCGTCCATTTTGTTTGATGAGTTAATTCTGTAGGAACTGGAATCATTACAAACAATTGTGTGACATATTACAGTCTCTTGCATTATGTTGCTTCTCACAGGAGATTTTGAGGCCTCCCATTGTTTGGTATAAATGGATATCTCTTCTCAGTTATGATACTAAACTTTATCTGTTCCCTGACTAGATTCTGAGCTGAAGGGCAAGACAGATCTGGCTTTTTAATCAAGTCTATTGAAGGAGGGAAGCTTTCTCAGATATTACCTGAGTTAATCCTTTCATAGCCAATGTGATAGGTTTCTCAGATCATTCCTTCTCATTTTCTAAATGAAGCTGAGATTCAGAGAAGCAAATGACCTATCCAGTCAGAGTAATAAGATTCAAATTCTTCTTACTTCAAAGTCTATTTTATTTTTGTGTTATCTCTTTTTTGCTACAAAGCTGTAAGCTGCTACAAAACTGTTATCACCACAAAAATGAAAAAAATTCAATAACTTCTTCAGTATATAAAGTTGAGAAGTGGAATTCTGGAAGTAGTGTTTTATTTCTGCAATATGGCAAGTTTATGCTTTAGAACCAAGTGAAAGGCGTTCTGATTTTTTTTTAAAACAACCATCACTTGTTCATTTACTCCATAGTCATCTTTAGAGTGGGCAATAACAGAAAATGATGATTAAATTTAGTTTCACCAGATTCTATTTTTCTAAATGACTTTATTTTTAGGGCAGTTTTAGGTTCATGGCAAAATACAGAAAGGTACAGAGATTTCTGCATCTACTTTCCCCACTCCACCCATGCGTAGTCTCCCCTACTATCAATATTCCCAACCAGAATGGTACATTTGTTACAATTGATGAACCTACACTGACAGCTTATAAGTCTTTAATTTACATTACGGTTCACTGTTGATGTTGTACATTCTTTTGGTTTGGACAAATGTGGATCCACCATTATAATATTCAGAGAATTTTCACTGCCCAAAAATTCATTTTGCTTTATCTGTTCATCCAACCATTCTCAACCCCTGGCAACCACTGATCTTTTTACTGTCTCCTTAATTTTTCATTTTCCAGAGTGTCATATGGATGGACAGATTACTTCTTTTATTTTTGTGAAATGACTTTATTTATAGTTGACCCTTTCATTTAGATGGATGTACATTTGAATGCACTGCAGTGTGATGAGATTTTTATAGAGGTAGTAGGCTTTTCATCATTTTTCCATTATGTTGAAGGAGTCAGTTTCATTTTGTTTTTATAGTATTCAAACTGTCCATCAGTATTTGGGGAAGCCAGTTTTCTTTGTTGTAACATTAGATAACACTGAGCTTTATGAAGAGGAAATATGACTTCAGTTTATCATTCTTTCCAGTTTGGCAGTTGGTAGCTTTCATCATTTCCTATCTGATTCAGGGACACTTGCTTTGTGTAGCATGAAATGCAGTTTTCTTCATGTTAATTTTCTTAGAACAGGTTTTATTTTATTGACTCGTGCCTGTGGTCATTCTATCAGGCAGTGATCACTTAGCTGTTGGATTACTACTGGTCTTTTAGTGCTGGGAAGAATCTTAGTATTTATGTCTCTGTTGTATTTTTTTCTTAATGTTGTTGTTGTTGCTCAGTTGCATCTGACTCTTCGTGACCCCATGGACTGCAGCACACCAGGCTTCCCTGTCCTTTATTATCTATCAGAGTTTGCTCAAACTCATGTCCATTGAGTCGATGATGTAATCCAACCATCTCACCTTCTGTCATCCCTTTCTCCTTCCCTCAGTCTTCCCCGGCATCAGGGTCTTTTCTCATGAGTCAGCTTCCCACGTCAGGTGGCCAAAAGTATTGGAGCTTCAACATCAGTCCGTCCAATGAATATTCAGGTTTGATTTCCTTTAGGATTGACTTGTTTGATCTCCTTGTAGTCCAAGGGATTCTGAAGAGTCTTCTCCAGTACCACAGTTAGAAAGCATCGATTCTTTGGTGCTTTAGGCTACTTTATGGTCCAAATCTCATATCTGTACATGACTGTTGGAAAAACCATAGCTTTGACTATATGGACCTTTTTCAGCAAAGTAATGTCTCTGCTTTTTAATATACTGTCTAGGTTAGTCATAGCTTTTCTTCCAAGGAGCAAGCGTCTTTTAATTTCATGAAGAAGAGAAGCGAAAAGCAAAGGAGAAAAGGAAAGATATTCCCATTTGAATGCAGAGTTCAAAAGAATAGCAAGAAGAGATAAGAAAGCCTTCCTCAGTGATCAATGCAAAGAAATAGAGGAAAACAACAGAATGAGATGTTCCAGATGTTCAAGCTGGATTTAGAAAAGGCAGAGGAACCAGAGATCAAATTGCCAACATCCGCTGGATCATTGAAAAAGCAAGAGAGTTCCAGAAAAACATCTACTTCTGCTTTATTGACTATGCCAAAGCCTTTGACTGTGTGGAACACAATAAACTGTGGAAAATTCTGAAAGAGAAGGGAATACCAGACAGCCTGACCTGCCTCTTGAGAAACCTGTATGCAGGTCAGGAAGCAACAGTTAGAACTGGACATGGAACAACAGACTGGTTCCAAATAGGAAAAGGAGTACGTCAAGGCTGTATATTGTCACCCTGATTATTTAACTTATATGCAGAGTACATCATGAGAAACGCTGGGCTGGAGGAAGCACAAGATGGAGTCAAGATTGCCAGGAGAAATATCAATAACCTCAGATATGCAGATGACACCACCCTTATGGCAGAAAGTGAAGAGCAACTAAAAATCCTCTTGATGAAAGTGAAAGAGGAGAGTGAAAAAGTTGGCTTAAAGCTCAACATTCAGAAAACGACGATCATGGCATCTGGTCCCATCACTTCATGGGAAACAGATGGGGAAACAGTGGAAATAGTGTCAGAGTTTATTTTTTGGGGCTCCAAAATCACTGCAGATGATGATTGCAGCTGTGAAATTAAAAGACGCTTATTCCTTGGAAGGAAAGTTATGACCAACCTAGACAGCATATTAAAAAACAGAGATATTACTTTACCAACAAAGGTCCATCTAGTCAAAGCTTTGGTTTTTCCAGTGGTCATGTATGGATGTGAGAGTTGGACTGTGAAGAAAGCTCAGTGCCAAAGAATTGATGCTTTTGAATTCTGGTGTTGGAGAAGACTCTTGAGAGTCCCTTGGACTGCAAGGAGATTCAACCAGTCCATCCAAAGGAGACCAGTCCTGGGTGTTCATTGGAAGGACTGATGCTGAGGCTGAAAGTCCAATACTTTGGCCACCTGATGCGAAGAGCTGATTAATTGGAAAAGACCCTAATGCTGGGAGGGATTGAGGGCAGGAGGAAAAGGGGATGACAGAGGATAAGATGGCTGGATGGTATCACCGACTCAATGGACATGAGTTTGAGTGAACTCCGGGAGTTGGTGATGAACAGGGAGGCCTGGCGTGCTATAATTCATGGGGTCACAAAGAGTCAGACACAACCGAGCAACTGATCTGAAGTAATTCTTGGCAAAATACAGTGATTTGCTAAGATTGCATAATTTATATGTGATTCATCTTGAATGAAACTTGAGGCTTAAACTTTCTCCAGTGTATCACATTGCTGGTATTTTTATTTCTTATTCTTTTCCGTGCTTCCTAACCCTTAGTATTACTCTTGAACTTACCCTAGAATTATATTTCTTCCATAACTCATAGTGTTGAATGATATTATTATGTTGATAAACAAGCAGTTGAGGATAAAGTCATCTCATCTTGGAAGCTTGAGGGTCTGTAGTTTGTTATTTATTGTCTAACTGAGATCTTTAAATATGGAGAAACTTCTGTGTCATATAATCAACCATCAGCGATACTTTGTTTTTTCGTACCTGGTTCATATCCAGAGCTTCCCTGGTGGCTCAGACAGTAAAGAGTCTTCCTGCAATGCCAGAGATCCTGGTTCGATCTCTGGGTTGGAAAGATCCCTTGGAGAAGGAAGTGGCACCCCACTCCAGTACTCTTGCCTGGAAAATCCCATGGATGGAGGAGCCTGGCAGGTTACAGTCCATGGGTCTCAAAGAGTCAGACATGACTGAGCGACTTCACTTTCATATCCATATCCATATCACTTTCATAGCCAGGATCCGTGGCTCATACGGGTGAGTCATATGGCTCATGGCATTCATATGGGTGAACCATGGATACTCTGTGTTCTGATAGATTACATGTTTTCAAATTCCATTTTTTTGATTTCCTCCTTTTATGAGCTTTTATAAATTGCTTAACCTCTTCAAATCTTAGTTTCCTCACCTGAAAAGCAGGCATAATAAAAGCACTGACTTTATAACATGTTTCAAGGTACAGATTAAAGTGTAGGCAGAGAACTTTGCACAGTACCTAGCCTGGTGTGAGCTTGCTGTCATGTGATCTGTTGCTGCCAACTGTGCTGTGTTTTGTTGTTGTTTTTCCTACTTGTATTTAATCACAAATAGATTCATACTCCCTCAATATACTCTCTAACCCTCTAGTCCCAGTGTGGTCATCAGCATCTTTTCGTAACCTTTAGCAGCAGCGTATAGATCATCTCTGGAACACGGATGAGGGTTTGCTGTCAGACAGCCTCGTTTGAGTGAGTGAGTGGTGCGTGGACTGGGTTGCCTTCATCGTTAGCGAAGGTGAGTGTTTAGGTCCGTGCCTGGCAGGCAGCTCTGTAATTTATCATCCAGCTTTCTATGCTGGACTGACAGAGATGGCACTCTGAGGGTCAGCTGAAATAGGAGAGCACGTTTTCCTGTTGGTTTATAGCTTCTTAGGGTCAGTGAGAGCCAGGGTTAATTCCACAAGGTAATCCACGGACTGTGACATGAATTCCATCAACTGTTCATAAGTTACGGAAGAAGTTCTAGGAACTGCTTTTGGGCCTTTAAATCTCTGGGCCAGAAGGTTAATTACTTGCCTGCAGTTCCTACCAGCTTTCCATGTTAATAGATACCGGCTGTGTTGGCCCTTCTGTTCTGGTCTTGCTTGAATACTGTTATTTGAACGTAGTAATAAATCACTGTCTTAGGAAATATTTAATTTTTTGGTAACTATCTGCTATCATCTTAGAAATACAAAGAGTTGGTATATTACGGTTTGATTATGCTTGGATTTTTAGCCACTTTTTCTTCTCTAATAGTTTTTCCAGTGCAATTTAGCATTCTTTGTAGAATACTTCTTCAAAGTTATGAAAACAATAGGTATAACTAATTATAAGTAACTATAAGACAGTGACAATTATTCATAAATAAAAATAGACAAAAAAGACACTTATACACAGATGAAAATTTAAACATGTCTTTTCACATTTTTATAATTAAATAACCTCTGTATGTTGAGAGAGAATTTATTTTGCTATATTTATTTTCTAAGTGGTTAATTACTAATATTAGGCCAAACTAAATATTCTTTTACTTACAGGTAATCTAAGAGTTAGCAGAATAGTTGAGTGTAGAATCTGCATAGGAATAAAATTTCCTCTTCATCCCCATCATACTTCAGAGATTGATGTTGAGAGCTTCAGACTTTTCCTAAGAGATCTTACTCATAGGTAAAATCTTGAGCTGTATGTTTAATTCTTATTCTCTCAGTGTGATTTTGACACTTCAGATAATTTTTGATCAACCACATCTGTGGAATAAACCATTTTCCCTTTATTTGTTGTTGTTGTATTCATCTCTTCCCCCGTTGACTTTGAGCTAGTAACAATCATATATAACAAGTGAGAGAGACATTCATTTTGACTTTGAATAGTAATGTGATTTTTTTTTAACTTTTTTGAAAAAATATCAAAGGCCTTAGTTTTTTTAATGCAAAGATTATAATGCTCATGTCAAAGTCACAGGCATCCTATCTTAATAGGAGGTACATAGGAAAGAGGGAGGGAGTGACAAGTGTCTTGGAATAGAATGTGATGAACAGTTATCAAATGAACAGCACAGTCACAGAGACTCTGGTAAGAGGGATCGTTTAAAATATACCATAATTTATGTAACTCTATTTTTATTATTTCTTTTTTCTTTGCTTTGTTGGGACCCTCAAAAATGAAAGTGGCCTATGCAACAGTTTTCACTGTTGAAACTGTAATTCAGCATCTTTATTGGTAAATTATTAGCTAGTATTATCAATAGCTGCTGCTGTTAAATTTAGAACGCAGCATATTCCTTTAGGAAAACCAAAGGAGACTTTATTTCCTCTGATATATGCTTCTTCCTACCATTGCTACCATGCCAACTCCCCACCCCCACCCCATCCCCCCAAGCAGCTGCTCTCCGTGCTGTTTTTCTGTAGCTCTGAGTTGTGCCTCAGGCCTGAGGAAGGTTTTATATCTTTTATAGATTTTGGATAAGAGAAGAGTTTCTGGGCTTCTTGCTACTCAAAGTTTTATACTCTTGATTCGTCCTTGCTGGCACTGAAACAGGAAATCCCCTCTGTGTGCAGGCACCTAAGGTTTAACTGCTTCATCACTTCATGACCACTGTTTGCAAAGTACGCTCTTAAATACTGGGTTAAATAAAACTTGGGGGAGAAATTCTTAAAAATGGAAAACTACTGGGTAAAAAGATGCATGGTTTTCCACCAAAGTCTGACTCCCTTATAACAAAACCAAATCAGTGGTTACCTTACTTTACTTAGTGACCTTACTGTAAAGTGTCTCATGTATCAGTGTAGAGAATTCACGTAGGAGTTTTTCTTTCTTGGTCAGAACCTTTAAAACTTTCTTAGTGTCTGGATTGTTTCCGATGCTTCTGCTGTTTGTGGAACAACCTGCTTTGCTTCTGGCAGCACTCATGTCAAGGACCTCAGGAAGGTAGGTGTCTTGGACCCTTCAGACAAATCACACAGAATGGGTGACATTTGTATCTGTTTCCTGCCCAAGCCAGGGCTTCTTGAGTAGGAAACCTTTTACTTTTTCTTCCTGGTTAATTGTATTTTTAAAGTATTTGTGAAGTCTTGTCCTTTTTTGTTTTGCATCTCATATCCTATTTTGTTAGCATCAGTAAAACTTTTTGTTTTGCCCTCAACCGATATATAGGTCTGGCTTCTTTTTATTTTGGACTAGAAAGTTAGAACATGGCTCTCCTGTTTAACTTCCTCCCAGTGAACCCCGCCTCACTTGCTTTGCCATCTTTTCAGAAATGAACTGTTGATACTGAAACTGAAGTTTCTTAAGGAAGAAAAAATGCATCTTTTACTTTCTTGAAGTGCTGTAGAAACTTGCATTTTTTAAAAAAAAGACTCGATTTGTTTTGGTTCAGTATTTTGGGACGCAAAGGTCCCCCTCGGTCATCTTTCGATTTTTACATTTTATGGGCCACTTCATTACAAATAGTGAACTCTTTAAACTTTAAAAAGTCCAGCAATCCCACTGCTGGGCATACACACTGAGGAAACCAGAAGGGAAAGAGACACGTGTACCCCAATGTTCATCGCAGCGCTGTTTATAATAGCCAGAACATGGAAGCAACCTAGATGCCCGTCAGCAGATGAATGGATAAGAAAGCTGTGGCACATATACACAATGGAGTATTACTCAGCCATTAAAAAGAATACATTTGAATCAGTTCTAATGAGATGGATGAAACTGGAACCTATTATACAGAGTGAAGTAAGCCAGAAAGAAAAACACCAATACAGTATACTAACACATATATATGGAATTTAGAAAGATGGTAACAATAACCCTGTGTACGAGACAGCAAAAGAGACACTGATGTATAGAACAGTCTTATGGACTCTGTGGGAGAGGGAGAGGGTGGGGAGATTTGGGAGAATGGCATTGAAACATGTATAGTATCGTGTGTGGGACGAGTCACCAGTCCAGGTTTGATGCACGATGCTGGATGCTTGGGGCTGGTGCACTGGGATGACCCAGAGGGAGGGTATGGGGAGGGGGGAGGGAGGAGGGTTCAGGATGGGGAACACAGGTGTGCCTGTGGTGGATTCATTTCGATGTTTGGCAAAACTAATGCAATATTGTGAAGTTTAAAAATAAAATAAAAAAAAAAGAATAATAAAAGAAAGTAGAGTATCTCTAAATACTCAAGGAGTAAATGTCAAGTTCAGATTTGTGTTGTCTTTCTAAGATGACAGTGAAATTCCACAATATTTGATTAATAGCAGCATCCCAGGAGTAACAGTTTGGGGTTCAGTGAAGTGGGGTTTTGTGACTCTTTTGGCTACAGAAAAAAAAAAGTATTTCAGTTCATAGAAAATTGCCAAGAATGAATTTGAGCTACTCCTGTTTCTCAGTGTAGCATTTTACTTCTCTCTATACTGTACTGCTAATTTATTAAATTTCTCCATTGGTTAAAGGGATTAAAATGGTGAAATTGGAAAAGTGCTTGGGTAATGGTTATACAATTCTAATTTTTGGTTTAATTTTCATTTAGAATGAGTCACTTCGATGTTTTGTAACAATTTTGTTAATAGAAATATAAGAAATATAATTCATAAATAGAAAAATAAGCCAATCCTGTGATATTCATGGAAAACAAATAGCAAGTTTTAAAGAATTCCCATATATATATGTTAAAGTTCAACCATGTGGAACCATCTGACAGTATTTTTCATGAAACATACACTTCTGAGGCTTGCTTTCTTCATTTGAAATTGCCATCTCCAAAACTTGATTTTTGTTAGAGAAATAAAAGTAAAAATTAAAATTATGACTCAAAACTCCTTAAACATTATTTAATTCAATTATTTAAATATTATTTAATTTGAATTCATCAAAAATGAGAGTTTGACCTTACTCCATCTTAAATTATATTTTCTCTGTATATATATCTTTTCATGTTTTCAGAGTTATGGGAATTCCTGAAATCTATATAGGTATTAAAAAATATACTGATAAAATAAAAGTTAAAGTTATTAAAATGCTTCCTGGAGATGGTTTATTTTGATTTTAATAAAAATCTCTTAGAACATTTGTTGACGTTTTATGCTTGTTTAAAAATCTCTAAAACTGTGGGGCTCATTAGCTGTACACTTTTTTAAAAAAAACAGTATGGTAAAATATACATAACATAAACTTTATCATTTTAAGCACTTTGTTCTGTACATTTTAATTTTCAGATGTCCAGATTATTAAGTCTTTTGCATTCAATGTGTTTAGTGGCATTAAATAAAATTTGATAAATTTCTGATAGAGTGATCAAGTTCGTGTCTAAATTTAAATCCATGGTCTAAATTTAAGAATATCAAAATATCTAATATAGGTATATTGAAGTTTGCAAGATTTTTATTTACTAACTTTTGTTGCATAAATACAGATCTTTAGAAAGGACTTGTCAAGGTGGACATTGGAGTGATTACGTAGCAGTAGATGGATATTCAGTGATTCGGTGGCTTTAAGGCTTTTCCGTTTATCATGAAGTTTCATACTAACCTGAATTCCCTTCACAGATTTTAAGATTCCATTTTATTTTACTTTTTTTTAACTTTCTATTTTGTATTGAGGTATAGCTAATTAACAGTGTTTTTATACTTTCAGGTGCACATCGAAGGGACTCAGCCATACATATATATGTATCCATTCTTCCCCAAACTCCCCCGTTTTAATATTAGCATGTTAATCCTTTAGTGAGGCCTGGAGTTCTTCTGATGTCTTTATAGCACAAAAAATGGTAAAGTCAATAAATTATAATCCTAATGGCATACATTAAACAAACAACAATGGCATATATTAAACTAGAATCAGATTTTTCCTGTTGTGTTTGACCATATGTGCCAGTGAATGGTTTTGGTCATAGTGTGTTTTCTTTGTTAAAGATGCATGGTAGTGTGTTTGGGGACCAGGCGAGACTCTGGGTACTTCATGTGGCATCCATATGTCCCCTTTTCATTACCACCAGCTGCCTTTGCAAAGCCATCTGCAGTTTTTGGAGTTCTTTTCTAAATATCCACACTCACCCCCTTTGTGTATTTCAAGTACTTTTAGGCTACGTCCATCTCAGATGTGGCAGCAGTGGGAATTTGGGGGAACCCATTTCAAGTCCAGTAAGTTAAAAAGCTTGTAATTCTACAATAAATAGTTACAGAAAAAGTCACTTAAATTGGCATCAAGAAATTACATTCAGTTCTTTTACCTTTCCTAATGACCTTTCCTAAGTTCTTTGCCTGTCCTCACCTACCAGAGGTCTTTCTTCAATCCATCACCTTGTTTTATTTTCTTCTTACAGTGTCAGTATCTGAAATTATCTTGTTTTTTCTTTACCATTTTCTTGTCTTATTACACTAGTAAAATTGAAGAGGCAGTGATTTTGTGAATATATTCGCAACTGTGTTCTTAAAGCCCAGGGCAGTAAATAGAAGATGGTGTGTGCTCAAAAAATGTCTATTTAATGAATGAATAAATTAGCTTCCAGGATTATCTACTTTGTGACACCTGTTCAAGTCAACTTAAAATCAACCTTCTACAGTTGTCATCATGTTTGTTTGTGTTCCTTGATGTGTTTGAAGAAAACAGAAGTGGACTTTAATGATATTCAGTGTCAGAATAATTTAAAGAAGCAAAATGCAAAACGCTCATCTATTTTCCTTAGTTAAGTGAAAACATTTTGCTGTTAGATATGCTTCAGTATTATTCATGCTACTACGCTCATTGAATCTTAGCTATTGGTAGCTAAGTCTCATAATGTAGTATGGGATGTTTGCCAATACTATTTTTCCTTTCTAAATGTTGAAGGTAGTTACTTAAATGTGGTTCTCAAGGCGTAGTTCAATATTATGTCAGTATGTGCATCCACTTGGGATCTGCTTTGAGATATAACATGCATTCCTAGCCTGCCCCTGACTTTTTCCTGATGAGCTTTGATAACTAAAGGAATGCCTCAATCTCCCAGTCAGAAAGATCTGGTCAATGTCAGCTGTAATTGCAAGAAGCAGAGTTTTTGACAGTAACTTTAGAAACTCTAACCTCATTTATATAAAAACTAGCCATATTATTAATTTATGTGATGGTCTAAGGGTTAAATATTAAGCATTAAAATTCTGATTCTACCGTTTAACAGCTGTGTCATCATGAACAAATCACTTATCTTCCCTGTGCCTTACTTTCCTCACTTGTAAACTCAAGCTATGAATTCCTAGATCATAATGTTGTTACAAGAAATAAAATTACTAATTTACCTCAAGTGTTCTGAACAGTATGTTTCAACCATTACTTTTCGATTTAGGTTGGTTTTTAGCTCAGTTTTTTTTTTTTAGCTAAGTTTCAGATGAACTAATTTTCATGTTAGTGAGAATTTGAACATTGCTATTAACTTATGCAAAATGTGAACAGTCAGTCTTCAAATCTACTAGAGATGTTTAAAAATAATCATTGTTTGGATTCACATCATATTGTACGTCAGAGCTTATATACTGGCAGTGATAATGTAAGAAAGAAAGATCTATATTCTTAGAGTTAACCAAAATTGAAGGATAATTTCCACTCACACCATAATAATTTTATGTGTAGACAAAAATATTTCCTGGAAACATACTCATCACAGTACTTGCAATAATGACAGAAAATATCACATGCATAATGTGAAAAAAACAAAACCTAGAAATAACAGCTTGTCTTTAATTTGAAAGTTAGACAAATGGCTTTAATATTTAGCAGCATGTTGGCTTGTACAGGTAACATTCAGCTTCTGATTGTATGAGAGAGCAGATAGCTTTGTTCATGGAGTCTGAGAGAGGCAGGATTGCTTTAAACATGCTCCAACCAAAAGGGTGACAGCTTAATGTAGTCTGTCAAGGCTGATTCTCAAACCACACACTCTGGTTTTTAAATGAATTTATCAAAGCCATTTACCCAGTGACAGCCTTTAAAACTGGAGTTAAACCCTGGGGTGGTAGAATGAGTGGAGTGGAACTTACTCTGTACCCAGACCTGTCAGCTCAACATTGCAGGATCTCAGGGTTGGAAGGAGGTAGAAACACTGATAGTCTAGAGTACTGGTTTCTCTTCTGAGCATTCTACTTAGGTCTCAGGGACAGCAGACAGAGAGACATCAATAATGATAATAATTGCCTCCATTATGAACAAGGTGATTCTATGAGTTTGCTAGTACTGCTGTAACAAAGCACCGCAAACTGAGTGGCTTAAACAACAAAAATGTATTGTCTAATACCTTCTGTTATGGAGGCTAGAAGGCTGAGATCAAGGCATTGGCATGACCTCACTCCCTCTGAAGGCACCAGGGAAGCATCTGCTCCAGGATTTTCTTTTGGCAGTTCTGCTGCGGCAGCGTAACTCCACTCTTCACAGGGCCTTCTCCCTGTGTCTCTGTCTCTTCATGGGTATGTTCTTGTATGGACACCAGTCACATAAGGTTAGGGATAACACAACTCTAGTGACATTTGCAACAGCCTTATTTCCAGATAAGGTCGTTCTGAGGTGCTGGAATTAGGACTTTAATATGTGCATTTTTTTTTTTTGGAGGAGGGGAGCACAGTTCAATCCGAAATAGGTGGCCATACATTTTTATTGTCCCAACTGGATCAATTGTGTCAGTGAAAAGGAGTGCTATTAATAGTTGTTCCATGTTTGCCGACACAGAGAATGCCTTAAACAAACATGAATGTTTGGTCAGAATATCTTGGAGATAGGTAAAGTTTATTCCATTTTTCAGAGGTTCACTAAGGTTGCATGGCTTCCCCAGAGTTACACCTAGAAGAGGATGAGCAGTATTCAGACTCAGAACAATCAGACTATAGAAGAGGAGAAAAAGCTCATGTCTGTAGTGGAAACTTCTGCGTTATGACACCAGTTAAAATAGGGAATTAACTTGTTTTGCCCCATTCTCTAAAATTTCTTAGCATTTGTTATCTCATTTTCCTTGCTTAATCAATTTTGGCTGTCATGAAAGAAAATAATAATTTGATGTGTTTCATTAAGTTTAATTCACATAACCAACAACTATAAATCTTTGATTCTTTCATATTTTTCTGGCTATTCTATTTGTATTTGGAGAGCAATCACACACATAAAGTTCTGTCTTTGATACAAAGAGAATAGCTATGAATATTAAGTTAATTTATGATTGCTAAAAATTTCTGAAACATCTTTACCAACAATTTTACTGTTTATCATGCTTTATCTGTAATCTAGATTAATTTAATTGTTAATAGATAAGGAAATATTTTAGCACTCTTCTTAAGAAAATTGAAAATCTAAAATGTAAAAGATTTTACATTGAAAATATAAAAAGTTACTTCCTTTTCATACTTTCTGAAGAAGGAAATAAAATTATCTGGACTTCTGTGATATAGGAGTTACCTCCATGAGTTACCTCCATGAGCATTAGCAACTTGCTCTTTTCTTCTAGTCTTTTTTCAGTGAGTTTGCATTGTTAAAGTTCAGTGATTACAAAATCAATAAATGATAATTTCTGTTATTACTTCTGTCACTGATGCTCTTACTATTATGGCTGATGCTATGAATATTTTTTTCATTCTTGTTGTTGAAAAAAAAATTTACAAATATCAGAGAACTGAAAATAATAAAACTTAAGAGATTAGATGTAGGGAGAAGTAAGTAAAAAATGGCTATTTAAGTTTCTCATTTGGTAAGTGGATGAATGTGGTATAACTAATCAGGACAGGACACACAGGACACACAGTGGCGGAGGATAAAGTTCATTAATGCTGAATTTTAATTGTTGGTGAAATATACAAATGAAGGTACCCAATGGGTATACAGATAGCTCAAGATAGGAGCTCAACAGAGATCTGGAATGAAGATAAACATATGCTATCATTTTAGGGTTAAAATAGGATTATCTTTTCCTAGTTGTTCAAATAAATTGGACCCTACTAAGTCTTTTTTTGTGTGTGTGTATGAAAAGCCACACCTACCCAGGTTCACAGCCATAATAAAGTCAAGAACTCTCAGTCAATTTACTTAGTGCAAAAGTTGATTTTGTCTCCCAGAAAAAAATTGGTAAGCCTAGATAGTTTGTTGAGTTCTGTTCCAGTCTGTGCCGCCTTTGTTATTTTTAGGTTTTTCTTTCTTCCTCCTCGAGTGGTTGTCATTGTTTCACACTGTCCACTTGAGAGAGAGTTCAGAGGGAGTGTCCTGGGTCTGTCTCAAGGAGAGGCTGGGGAGCTGCTGAGCTGGAGACTCTGCCCCAGTTATTTGCCAGTGACGTTACTGTCGACAAGGGTTCAGAGAGCAGGGCGAGTCCCCCTGTGCCTCAGGGCCTCCAGTCCCAGGAACGTGGCTGGACACTTTGTAAAGCAACTGGGCAGAGGTCAGGCAAGGCCGTGACGAGAAGGGACCATTGGTTTAAGCCCCAAGAAGCTCATTGTCGACCTGGTGGACATGTTCACTGGCGTGACTCAAGTAGTCTGTGCTTGAATGAGACTGAGTGAGAAGAGAATCTAATGGGATGTAAGGGAGCAGAGGACCAGCATACTGCTTGTCCAAAGGCCTGTCTCTGAGGGGGAAGGGGAGACAGAAATTTTACATGTGCTGAAGGCACATGTTTTATTGTATTGATGTCTGCTTGCAGCTGGGATCTAGCATCCTGTCATGTAAGTACATTCTCATTTCTTCATACTAGTGATTTTGAGTTCCTGTCCATTCTGAATAACTAAGCTTTGACAAGTGAGTAGCTTCACATTCGTCCTGGAGATTAAATTTTGTCATATTTTTTATTTTATTGTTTACAGTAAAACTTTTTAGAAATTGTGATGTGGATGAGTATGCTTGCTTGTTTTAAAAAAAATGGGTTTAGCTGTTTTCTAGATATAACCTCTTCTCACTTGTAATAGAAAGTATGAATCACTTATTATTTAGTTTAACCAGTTCTGTTTAACATATATCAGATTTATTAAATCCTTTTAAAACTCATAACCTTATTGAGGTAGACTATGAAATCTTTTTTAAAAAACAAAGTATCAGTGAAACAAAGATCCCTATTATGTTCAGTACAGAGTGCATTGATGCAAAATCTTTTTAACAAATTCTTACAATTAGGAGATTTAATTTGGTCTGAAATATTAAAAGGAAAGGGCTTTCCTGGTGGCACTAGTGCTAAAGAACCTTCCTGCCAGTGCAGGAGATGTAAAAGATGCAGGTTCGATCCCTGGGTCAGGAAGATCCCTTGGAGGAGGGCACGGCAACTCACTCCAGTATTCTTGCCTGGAGAATCCTGGGCTCCCAAGGAGAATCCCAGGCTCCCGAGGAGCCTGGTGGGCTACCATCCATGGGGTCACAAGGAGTCAGGCTTGACTGAAGTGACTTAGCAAAGGGAGTGAGCCTGCTGCTGGTAAATGTGGCTGGTATCTGAGTGCAAGAAGTGCTCCGGGCTCACTGCCTCTCCACAGGAGGGACAGCTCTTCCTCTGCCCTGAAGTGCCCCTGGGGTCGCCTGGCCCTGCCTGAGTCTCTTCTTGGCCATGCACTAGTGTTTGCGAAGGCCTGGTGCAGGAGGAGTGATAGTACGTGCCTGCTTTGCTGCTGTAGACTTTTCTGACAGGAAGCCTGCCTTTATCTTGTAGGTGAGCGTCCCTATCAGTGCCCTTACTGTGAGAAAGGATTCAGTAAAAATGACGGCCTGAAGATGCACATTCGTACTCACACCAGGGTAAGAATATTCTATCTCATTTCTTAAAAGATCCACACTTACTTTAAAGATATTTAACTTTACCTGAGAAAGCAAAGGTGGTAGATCTGAAACTTTATGTTTGTGGTGAATATTTAAGGATATCTTTTTTTTTTTTTAAAGACATAACAATGAAAGACACAAAAATCCAAATCCCCAGAGCCTTCCCATTCTTTAAATTGTGAACTAGTTCTTAGGAGTAACAGGAGTTACGACTGTCAAACAGCCAAGTAAGTGAATGTAGCCAAGTATTTGCCAGAAATGCAGATGCCAGCCCTTCCCAAACAGAGGTGCACCTGTCAGCCTGTGACCGTTAATTAATGTATGTGAGCAAGTATATTTGCAAGAAAGACGTTGAAGACAATTTGAATTATCCTGGGAGGTGGCAGACAAGGAAGCTCCTGTCTCTGCAGGGTGTGCCCGGTGCTGTCCTTCGTTCTTTTTCCAAGGGTGCCCTTTGTGTCTCTGCTGTCAGCACCTCTCCCTGATCATTGTCATTCTGTGATATACAGCTTTTTCAGACCCCAGCCTCTGCATCACATGCTAGAAAAAAATGGGAGCAGCTCACCCTCTGTCTAGCTGCCTTTCTTAGCTCACTCTTCAGTTTAGGACACCAGCTTTACATGGACTTCCCACTTGAACATTTGATGTTGTTTTTAAATAGCTCTTCTTGATTGTGCTCTATCCATCTTTTTCACTGCATTACCTTTCACACAGTTCTTTTCAGTTCGGCCTTTTAAAAGTCTTATGGTCTGTATGTAACTGCCAATTTTTTTCTGATTTTGAGAGATGTGCCTAATCCCCTTAAGAGCAGTTCCAATTTAGGCTTCGCCTGAATTCATTTTTTACCTTAGCTGTAAAATAAGAACTTTAGAGGAAACAAATAATGATATCCTTGCCAGTGTAATAATATTCCAGCTTTCCACTTTAGTTCTGTAGGCTATAAAAGATAACCTCTGAGGTCCTGTTAAGAAAACACTCCTCTTGTGTTCATGGTGGAGAAGGTAAGCAGCTTCTGTGCTCACTAGAGTAAATCCACATTGGGTTTCTCATTCTGATTTAAAATACAGTACTCATATTATGTGGATATTTGGAACTGGAGTAACTGCTAAGTACTTCATAGACAGTGAAGGGTTAGATAAATATTACTCCTCTTAATATGGCTTATGTACATATTCAACTATTTATTACAGAGTGAGCACTATTAAAGAGGTTTAATGTTGTTTAGGAGGTTATTCTGTGTACGTGTAGTTGTTACAATAGTGCCAATAATGTGTTTTAGACCAGAGCAAAAGAGTGCTAATTCCTTTTATCAAAACCAATGATGTTAACCAAAACCTGGGCCTTATGAGTGCATGTTAAACTGTTTTACAGAGTTATACCTCAGAAAAGGATGTTTGGATTCAGGGGAAAAATACCTTTTGGGTGTTCTCAAGAATGGGCAATATTTCCAATTTAAATAATATGGTTTTTACTTTGTTTATTCATGAAAATAATACTAATAGTTAAATACAAAGGCCAGTAATCACATGTCAGGTACTGTATTTTAGATGTTCAGGTTTATTGATTCACGTAAGCCTCACAACAGTTCGTGAATGCATTCAACCTCAATGAGGTAGGTATTATTGTGATCTGTTCTTTTTTAAATATGTTTATTTTTAATTGAATGATAATTGCATTACAGTGTTGCATTGATTTCTGCCAAACATGAATCAGCCATAGGTTTACCCATGTCCCCTCTCACTTGAACCTCCCTCCCACCTGCCTCCCTACCCTAACCTTCTAGGTTGTTACTGAGCCCGGTTTGAGTTCCTGAGGCATACAGCAAATTCGCATTGTCTGTCTGCTTTCAGTTCAGTTCAGTTCAGTCACTCAGTCGTGTCCAACTCTTTGTGACCCCATGAATTGCAGCACACCAGGCCTCCCTGTCCATCACCAACTCCTGAATTTCACCCAGACTCACATTCATCGAGTCAGTGATGCCTTCCAGCCATCTCATCCTCTGTCGTCCCCTTCTCCTCCTGCCCCCAATCCCTCCCAGCATCAGGATCTTTTCCAATGAGTCAGCTCTTCCCATGAGGTGGCCAAAGTACTGGAGTTTCAGCTTCAGCATCATTCCTTCCAAAGAAATCCCAGGGCTGATCTCCTTCAGAATTGACTGGTTGAATCTCCTTGCAGTCCAAGGGACTCTCAAGAGTCTTCTCCAACACCACAGTTCTAGTAAAGTATGTTTCCGCGTTACTCTCTCTACCTCCCACCCTCTCCTTCTTCCCTGCCCACCTGTGTCCATGGGTCTGTTCTCAGTGTCTGTGTCTCCACTGCTGCTCTGCAAATAGGTTCATTAGTACCATTTCTCAGGATCCCATGTCTATATGCATTACTATACGATAATTGGTTTTCTCTTTCTGACTTACTTCCTTTTGTTTAATAGGCTCTAGGTTCATCCACCCCATTAGGACAGACACAAATGCCTTCCTTTTTATGGCAGGGTGATATTCCATTGTATATATGTACCACAGCTTCCTTATCTATTTGTCTGCCAATGGACATCTAGGTTGCTTCCATGTCCTAGCTATTGTAAATAGAGTTGCAGTGAACATTGGGTTATATGTGTCTTTTTCAATTTTGGTTTCCTCAGGGTATATGCCTAGTAGTGGGATGCCTAGTAGTATATGCCTAGCTGGATCATATGGTGGTTTTATTCCTAATTTTTTAAGGAATTGCCATTTTTTAAGAGTTGCTAACTGCTCTCCTTAGTGGCTCTATCAATTTACATTCCCACCACAGTGTAGGAGGGTTCCCTTTGCTCTACACCATCTCCAGCATTTATTGTTTGTAGACTTTATGATGATGGCCATTCTGACCATTGTGAGGTGATAGCTCATTGTAAATTTGATTGGCACTTCTCTTAATATTGAGTGATGTTGAGCATCTTTTCATGTGTTTGTTAGCCATCTGTATGTGTTCTTTGGAGAAATGTCTGTTTAGGTCTTTTGCCCGTTTTTTGATTGGTTGTTTTTTTTTCTGGTATTGAGTTGTATGAGCTGATTGTATATTTTGGAAATTAATCCTTTGTCAGTTGTTTCATGTGCTATTATTGCTCCCATTCTGAGGGTTGTGTTTATTCCTTGTTTATAGTTTGCTTTGCTGTGCAAATCTTTTAAATTTAATTAGGTCCCATTTGTTTACTTTTGTGTTTATTTCCATTACTCAAGGAGGTGAATCATAGAGGATCTTGCTGTGATTTATGTCATCGAGTGTTCTGCCTGTGTTTTCCTCTAGGAGTCTTATAGTTTATGGCCTTACGTTTAGGTCTTTAATGTGTTTTAAGTTTATCTTTGTGTGTGGCATTAGGAAGTGTTCTAATTTCATTCTTTAACATGTAGCTGTCCAGTTTTCCCAGCACTGTCTACTAAAGAGGCTGTCTTTACCCCATTGTATATTCTTGGCTCCTTTGTCAAGAATAAGGTACCCATAGGTGCTTGTGTTTATCTCTGGGCTTTCGATCTTGTTCCATTGGTTTCTGTTTTTGTCCCAGTACCATACTGTCTTGATGACTACAGCTTTGTAGTATAGTGTAAAGACAGGAAGGTTGATTCATCCAGCTTCATTCTTCTTTCTCAAAATTGCTTTGGCTATCCGGGATCTTTTGCGTTTCCATATGAATTGTGAAATATATTGTTCTAGTTCTGTGAAAAATGCCATGGGTAATTTGATAGGGATTGCATTGAACCTGTAGATTACATTTGGCAGGATAGTCATTTTCACAGTATTAATTCTTCAACCCAGGAACCTGAAATCTCTCTCCGTCTATTTATGTTGTCTTTATTTCATCAGTGTCTTATAGTTTTCTGTTTACAGCACTTTTGTCTCCTTAGGGAGGTTTATTCCTAGGTATTTTATTCTTTTTGTTGCAATGGTAAATGGTATTGATTCCTTAATTTCTCTTTCTCATATTTTATTGTTAGTGTATAGGAATGCAAGTGATTTCTGTGTATTGGTTTTGTATCCTGCCACTTTGCTAAATTCACTGATTAGCTCTCGTAATTTTCTGATGGTATCTTAAGGGTTTTCTATATGTACTATCATATCAGCTGCATACGGTAAGAGCTTTACTTCTTCTTTTCTAATCTGGATTCCTTTTGTTTGTTTTCCTTCTCTAATTGCCATAGCTGCTGCTGCTGCTGCTAAGTTGCATCAGTTGTGTCTGACTCTGTGCGACCCCATAGACAGAAGCCCACCAGGCTCAGTCCCTGGGATTCTCTACGCAAGAATACTGGAGTGGGTTGCCATTTCCTTCTCCAATGCATGCATGCATGCTAAGTCGCTTCAGTCGTGTCCGACTCTGTGCGACCCCATAGACGGCAGCCCACCAGGCTCGGTCCCTGGGATTCTCTAGGCAAGAATACTGGAGTGGGTTGCCATTTCCTTCTCCAATTGCCATAGCTAGGACTTCCAAAACTATGACATATAATAGTATAAGAGTTGGCACCCTTGTCTTGTTCATGATCTTAGAGGGAATGCTTTCAGTTTTTCACCATTGAGAATAATGTTTGCTATGGGGTTATCATAGATGGTCTTTATTATATTGAGCTAAGTTCCTTCTATACCCATTTTTGAACAGTTTTTTTTTTTTTTATCATGTATGAGTATTGAATTTTGTCAAAACTTTTTCTGCATCTGTTGAGATTATCATATGGTTTTTATCTTTCAGTTTGTTAATATGGTGTATCACATTGATTGATTTGCATATATTTAAGAATCCTTGCATCACTGGGATAAACCCAACTTAATCATGGTGTGTGATCTTTTTAATGTGTTGTTGAATTCTGTTTGCTAGAATTTTGTTGAGAATTTTTGCCTATATGTACATCAGTGATATTGGCCTATCATTTTCTTGTTTTCTGTTGTCTTTGTCTGGTTTTGGAATCAGGGTGATGGTGGCCTCATCAAATGAGTTTAGAAGTGTTCCTTCTTCTGCAATTTTGGAAGAGCTTTAGAAGGATAGGGATTAGTTCTTCTCTAAATGTTTGATAGACTTCACCTGTTAAGCCGTCTGACCCTGGGCTGCTTTTTTGGGGGAAATTTTTTTTTTATCACATTTCAATTTCTGTGCTTGTTACTGGATTGTTAATAATTTCTATTTTTTCCTGGTTCAGTCTGGGAAGATAGAACTTTTCTAAGAATCTGTCCTTTTTTCCTAAGTTGTACATTTTATTGACATATAGTTGTTTGTAATAGTCTCTTATGCTCCTTGGTATTTCTGTGTTGTCTGTTGTAACCTCTCCTTTTTCATTTTTAGTTTTGTTGATTTCATTCTTCTCTTTTTTTTTCCTGATGAGTCTGGCTAATGGTTTGTCTTTTTTTTTTTTTATCTTCTCAAAGAATCAGCTGTTTGTTTTCTTAACCTTTACTGTGTTTCCTTCATTTATTTTTCATTTATTTCTTCTCTGATCTTTATGATTTCTTTCCTTCTACTAACTGGGTTTTTTGTTGTTTTTGTTGTTCTTTTTCCAGTTATTTTATATGTCAAGTTAGGTTGTCTGACGTTTTTCTTGTTTCTTGAGGTAGGATTGTATTGCTATAAACTTCCCTCTTAGAACTGCTTTTGCTGCATCCAGTAGTTTGAGTTGTTGTGTTTTCATTGTCATTTGTTCTAGGAATTTGTTGATTTCTCCTGATTTCTTCAGTAACCTGTTCATTATTTAGAAACATACTGCTTAATCTCCATGTGTTTGTGTTTTTTGTAGTTTTTTCCGCTGTGATTGATATCTAGTCTCATAGTGTTGTGGTCAGAAAAGATGATTGATATGATTTCATTTTTTTTTTAATTTACTGAGGTTTGATTTGTGACACAAGATATGGTCTGTCCTGGAGAATGTTCCATGTATACTTGAGAAGAAAGTGTGTGTGTTCTTCTGCATTTGGGTGAAAAGTCCATAAGACATCAATTAGGTCCATTTGGTCTAGTGTTTCATTTCAGGTTTGTGTTTCTTTATTAATTTTCTGTTTTGATGATCTGTCCATTGGTGTGAGTGGGGTGTTAAAGTCCCCTGCTATTATTTTATTGCTGTCAATTTCCCCCTTTATGTCTGTTAGTGTTTGCCTTATGTATTGAGGTGCTCCTGTGTTGGGTGCACAGATATTTACAATTGTTATCTCTTCTTGGATCGTTCCCTTGATCATTAGGTAGTGCCCTTCTTTATCTCTTAATAATATTCTTTATTTTAAAGTCTATATTGTCTAAAGTGAGAATTGCCACTCCAGCTTTCTTTTGATTTCCATTTGCATAGAATATCTTTCTCCATCCTTTTGCTCTCAGTCTATATGTGTCTCTGGGTCTGAAGTGGATCTCTTGTAGACAGCATATGTATAGGTCTTGTTTTTGTATACATTCAGCCAATCTGTGTCTTTTGGAGTGTTTAATCCATTTACATTTAAAGTAATTATGTATGTTCCTATTGGCATTTTCTTAATTGCTTTGGCGTTGTCTTTGAGGGTCTTTCCTTTCTCTTGTGTTTATTGCCTATATAAGTCCCTTTAATATTTGTAGTAAAGCTGGTTTGGTGGTCCTAAATTCTCTTAATTTTTGCTGGTCTGTAAAGCTTGTGATTTCTCCATCAATTCTGAATGAGATCCTTGCTGGGTAGAGTAATCTTGGTTGTAGACTTTTCCCTTTCTGTACTTTAAATATATCCTGACATTCCCTTCTGGCCCGCAGAGTTTCTGCTGAAAGAGCAACTGTTAATCATATGGGTTTTCCCTTGTATGTTACTTGTTGCATTTCCCTTGCTGTTTTTAATATTCTCTTTTTGTGTTTAATCTCTGTTATCTTGATGAGTATGTGTTCTGACATGTTTCTCCTTGGGTTTATCCTGTAGGGGACTCTCTGCACTTCTTGTCTTGGACTTGACTGTATTTCCTTTCTCATGCTGGGGAAGTTTTCACTATAATCTCTCCAGAAATTTTCTCAGTGCCTTTCTGTTTCTCTTCGTCCTCTGGGACCCCTATAATTCAAATGTTGGTGTGATTAAAGTTGTCCAAGAGGTCTCTGAGGCTGTCATTGATTCTTTTTATTCTTCTTTTATTCTGCTCTTCAAGGATTATTTCCATCATCCTGTCTTCCAGCTTACTTATCTATTCTTCGGCTTCTGTTAATCTACTATTGATTCCTTCCAGAGTATTTTTAATTTCAGTAACTGAGTTATTCATCTGTTTGTTTATTCTTTATTTCTTCTGTGTCCTTGGTAATTGTGTTAATTGTGTTGATTGCTTCTTGCATTTTCTCCATTCTATATTTTACTATCATTACTCTGAATTCTTTTTCAGATAGTTTGCCTATTTCCTCTTTGGTTGCTCTTGAGTGTTTTGAGTTTGTTCAATCATTTGCACAATAATTCTTTGCCTTTTCATTTTCTAAAACATGTATTGTGTCTAAGATCTTTCCTCAGGCTTTGAAGTTGGATCCTTTCTTCCTTTTGGTTTCTGCTCTTGGTGGGTAGGGTTGGTCCAGTGGTTTGTGTAGGTTTTTGTTGGGTGTGACTTGTGCTCTGTTGGGAGGAGGTAAGCTTCCCCCAACTCTGGTGGGCACAAATATGAGGTGGTAATCCCTTGTGCCTAGGGTAGGGGTCTTCTGCCTCAGTTATCCTATCTTCTGCCTCCGTTATTCTACTGTTGGCCCCCTCCAGAGTGTTTTTGATCTTATTTATTGCAGTATTCATTATATATTGACTCTTTTTTATTTCTTCTAGGTCCTTGTTAAACCTTCCTTGCATCTTCTCGATCCTTGTCTCCAGGCTATTTATCTGTAACTCCAATTTGTTTTGAAGATTTTGGATCATTTTCACTATCATTTTTCATAATTCTTTATCAGGTAGATTCCCTATCTCTTCCTCTTTTCTTTGGTTTGGTGGGCATTTATCCTGTTCCTTTACCTGTTGGGTATTTCTCTGCCTCTTCATCTTGTTTATATTGCTGTGTTTGCGGTGGCCTTTCTGTATTCTGGCAGTTTGTGGAGTTCTCTTTATTGTGGAGTTTCCTCGCTGTGGGTTTGGACAGGTGGCTTGTCAAGGTTTCCTGGTTAGGGAAGCTTTTGTTGGTGTTCTGGTGGGTGGAGCTGGATTTCTTCTCTCTGGAGTGCAGTGAAGTGTCCAGTAATGAGTTATGAGATGTCAGTGGATTCCGAGTGACTTTCGGCAGCCTGTATATTGAAGCTCAGGGCTATGTTCCTGTGTTTCTGGAGAATTTGTGTGGTATGTCTTGCTCTGGAACTTGTTGGCCCTTGGGTGGTGCTTGGTTTCAGTGTAGGTATGGAGTCGTTTGATGAGCTCCTGTTGATTAATGTTCTCTGGAGTCAGGAGTTCTCTGGTGTTCTTCAGGATTTGGACTTAAGCCTCCTGCTTCTGGTTTTCAGTCTTATTCTTACAGTAGCCTCAAGACTTCTCCATCAATACAGCACCAATGATAAAAAATCTAGGTTAAAGATGATAAGTTTCTCCACAGTGAGGGACACCTGGAGAGGTTCACAGAGTTACATGGAGAAGAGAAGAGGGAGGAAGGAGACAGAGGTGACCAGGAGGATAAAGGGGGGAATTAAAAGGGGAGAGAGCAAGCTAGCCAGTAATCACTTCCTTATGTGTGCTCCACAGTCTGGACCGCTCAGAGATGTTCACAGAGTTATACAGAGAAGAGAAGAGGGAGGAAGGAGACAGAGGTGGCCAGGAGGATAAAGGGGGGATGAAAAGGAGACAGACAGATCCAGCCCGTAATCAGTTCCCTGTGTTCTCCACAGACTGGAACACACAAAGAGATTCACAGAGTTGGGTAGAGAAGGAAAGGGGGAGGGGAGAGATAGAGGTGACCTGGTGGAGAAAAAGGCGAGTCCAAAGGGGAACAGAGCAGTCATGCCAGTAATCTTGCTCCCAAGTAAAAATGGGTACTGAAGATTGGGTTCTTAAAGGTACAGAATTGATAACAAATACCAGAAAGCAAAGATTAAAAATCTAGAGTACAGGCTGGATTCTCAAAAATACAATATTAAAGAAAAAAAAGTGCTATAGCAGGACTGTTGACAGAGTGTGTGTCCATAGACTCCTTCATCATACCAGGACAGAAAACCTTTAGAATGCGTCTTGATAGGAAGAAGTAGCTGATCTTATATAGATCACTACAAAACAAACACAGCAAGAAACGAGCAGATGGTGCAGAATTAAGAATCAGGATGATTAATAAAAGGTCTATAAAGGATGAGGTTGAAGAAAATTCCCTCTGCACATGCGTGGTTAAGGATTTCAGCAAGACTGAAAGTAAACATCACAGCTTTACTGTCTGTAATCTATGCTATTCTTATTCATGTTTCAGTGAACTCTCTAATAAACTGTACACATTAAAATAAAAAAAAAAAAGACAAAGTCACAAAAATTATGAAATATATATATATATATGAAGTTTGATTAAAAAAATAGGGTTTTTTTTTTTTTTTGCAAAGTAATAGTAGGTTATAAAAATGAAAATTAAAGGAGTAATAGAGGACTTAAAAATTAAAAAAAAATTTAAAGAATGATAATAGTAAAAGTATATCTAGGACTTTCTCTGGTGCTGTGGACAGTGTCGGGTCAGTTCATTTTCAGATAGTTCCTTGATCCAGCTTATACCTCTCAAGAAGGCCGCTTCCTAGGTAGTCGATGCTAACTACAGGGTTTTAATCTGTTGAACCTGTCACTTCCAAGGCGGTTCCCTCTGTTTATTTTAGCTTCTTCTGTTTCCTGGTCTCTTCAGTGTCTAATTTCCACCCTGACACAAGGGGGTGGTGGTAGACACTTTTTAGGCTCACTTGTTCAGTGGTGCTGTGGGGAAGGAGGAACACTGCAAACAAATATCACTGGCATGTGTGGGGAGTGCTCCCAGTGTCTCGGCCACACTGGACCTGCCCCGACTCACAGCGCATGTGCCCTCTGTCCACACTGTTCAGGCTCTAGGTTGCTCCACCAGGAACTGTCAGAAGCCAGCCCTGGGCTGCATGCACCTCCCAGGTCTAAACCGCTCAGGTTCAGGCACTCGGGTACTCCTTCCTCAAAGGCGCAGACTTGGTTGGGCCTGCGTTTTATGCCCTTCCCAGGTCCAAGCAACTCAGGTGACCAAGCGTTTGGCGAGTGCAGTCGCTGCGATGTATCAATTCCCCTGTCCCTGCGGATCGGTTTTCTGAGCATACAGCTGGCGCACCTTCTCAGGTGGATGTCAACCGTCCAGAATCCCAAGAAGTCTTGATTAGCAATGAAGCCTGCTTGCAGTTTTGTAGATAATGCCTCTCTGGGGCCACGATTGACCCCTTCCAGCTCTGGCTGCCCTCGCCTGCCTGTCTCCGGCAGGGGATGGGCCGGTCCACAGCCGGCTAGCTCTAGTCAGTCCTTTGTTCTGTGAACGGGCCTGGCAGTGTCCTAGGTTAGGGCTTTTCCTGGGGTAACTATCCCACAGTCTGGTTTGCTATCTCAAGTTAGTTCCCTTAGATTCCCCTCAGGGCATTCAGGCCATGTCCTTACCCTAGGCAATGCAGCTCACGCCTCCCTGCCCAGCCCCTGCTTGCTAGTGGCGGATGCAGGCGTCTGCGCTGCTTCTCCACTGGGAGTTACCATTGGACATGTAATCTGTGGGTTTTAATTATGTATTTATTTTTCCTCCCGGTTATGTTGCCCTCTGAGGTTCCAAGGCTTGCCACAGATACTCCGGTGAGAGTGTTTCCTGGTGTTTGGAAACTTCTCTCTCTTTTAAGACTCTCTTCCCAGGACAAATCTCGTCCCTGCCTCTTTTGTCTCTCTTTGTATCTTTTATATTTTTTCCTACCTCCTTTTGAAGACAATGGGCTGCTTTTCTGGGCACCTGATGTCCTCTGCCAGCATTCAGAAGTTGTTTTGTGGAATTTACTCAGCATTCAAATATTCTTTTGATGAATTTGTGGGAGAGACAGTGGTCTCCCCGTCGTGTTCCTCTGCCATTTTAGGACCGCCCCCCCAACTCTCATATCCCTATATCATACTGGAAAAAAAAATAGCTTTGACTATTTGGACCTTTGTCCGCAAAGTGATATCTCTGCTTTTTAATATGCTATCTAGGCTGGTCATAGCTTTTCTTCCAAGAAGCAAGTGTCTTTTAATTTCATGACTGCAGTCACCATCCATAGTGATTTTGGAGATCAAGAATATAAACACTGTCACTGCTTCCAGTTTTTACCTGTCTATTTGCCATGAAGTGATGGGTCCGGATGCCGTGATCTTAGTTTTTGAATGTTGAGTTTTAAAACACCTTTTTCACTCTCCTCTTTCAGACTTCATCAGGTGGCTCTTCACTTCTTCGCTTTCTGCCATAAGGGTGGTGTCATCTGCATATCTGAGGTTATTGATATTTCTCCTGGCAGTTTTGAATCCAACTTGTACTTCATCCAGCCCTGCATTTCTCATGATGTACTCTGCATATGAGTTAAATAAGCAGGGTGACAATATACAGCCTTGACAGTCTCTTTTCCTAATATTGAACCAGTCCATTGTTCCATGTCCAGTTCTAACTGTTGCTTCTTGACCTGCATACAGGTTTCTCAAGAGGCAGGTCAGGTGGTCTGGTATTCCCATCTCTTGAAGAATATTCCACAGTTTGTTGTGATCCACACAGTCAGAGGCTTTAGTATAGTCAATGAAGCAGAGGTAGGTGTTTTTCTGGAATTCTTTTGCTTTTTCTGTGATCTTGTGAATGTTGGCAATTTGATCTCTGGTTCCTCTGCCTTTTCTAAATCCAGGTGTACATGAAGTTCTTGATTCACGTACCTTTGAAGCCTAGCTTGAAGGTTTTTGAGTATTACCTTGCTAACATGTGAAATGAGCACAATTGTGTAATAGTTTGGCATTCTTTGGCATTGCTTTGAGCATTTCTTTGGGATTGGAGTGACAACTAACCGTTTCCAGTTCTGTGGCCACTGCTGAGTTTTCCAAATTTGCTGGCATATTGAGTGCAGCACCTCAACAGCATAGTTTTTTTTAGGATTAAAAATAGCATCACCTCCACTATTTTTGTTCATTGTGATGCTTCGTTAGGCCCACTTGACTTCACATTCCAGGATGTCAGGCTCTAGGTGAGTGACCACACCATTGTGGTTATCTGGGTCATTAAGAGCTTTTTTGTACAGTTCTTTTTTGTATTCTTGCCACCTCTTCCTTTTTTTATTTTATTTTTTTAAATTAATTTATTTATTTTAATTGGAGGCTAATTACTTTACAATATTGTAGTGGTTTTGCCGTACTTTGACATGAATCAGCAATGGTTGTATATGTGTCCCCCCATCCTGAAAACCCCCCTGCCTGCCTCCCCATCCCACCCCTCAGGGTTGTCCTAGTGTACCAGCTTTAAGTACTCTGTTCAATGCATTGAACTTGGACTGGTCATCTATTTCACGTATGGTAGTATACATGTTTCAATGCTATTCTCTCAAATCATCCCACCCTCAGCTTCTCCCACAGAGTCCAAAAGTCTGTTCTTTATATCTGTGTCTCATTTGCTGTCTTGCATATAGGGTCATTGTTACGATCTTTCTAAATTCCATATATATGTATTAATATATTGATTGGTGTTTTTCTTTCTGACTTACTTCACTCTGTATAATAGGCTCTGGTTTCATCCACCTTATTAAAACTGATTCAAATGCTTTCTTTTCAATAGCTGAGTAATATTCCATTGTGTATATGTACCACAGCTTTCTTATCCATTCATGTGCCAGTGGACATCTAGGCTGCTTCCATGTCCTGATTATTGTAAACAGTGCTGTGATGAACATTGGGGTACACGTGTCTCTTTCAGTTCTGGTTTCCTCGGTGTGTATGCCCAGCAGTGGGATTGCTGGGTCATATGGCAGTTCTCTTTCCAGTTTTTTAAGGAATCTCCACACTGTTCTCCATAGTGGTTGTACTAGTCTACATTTCCACCAACAGTGTAAGAGGGTTCCCTTTTCTTCACACCCTCTCCAGCGTTTATTGTTTATTGCTTGTAGACTTTTTGATAGCAGCCATGCTGACCAGCATGAGATGTTACCTCATTGTGGTTTTGATTTGCATTTCTTTGATAACGAGTGATGTTGAGCATCTTTTCATGTGTTTGTTAGCCATCTATATGTCTTCTTTGGAGAAATGTCTGTTTAGTTTTTTGGCTCATTTTTTAATTAGGTTATTTATTTTTCTGGTATTGAGCTGCATGAGCTGCTTGTATATTTTTGAGATTAATTCTCTGTCAGTTGCTTCGTTTGCTATTATTTTCTCCCATTCTAAAGCTGTCTTTTCACTGTGCATATAGTTTCCTTTGTTGTGCAAAAGCTTTAAAGTTTAATTAGGTCCCATTTGTTTGTTTTTGCTTTCATTTCCATTACTCTGGGAGGTGGGTCATAGAGGATCCTGCTGTGATTTATGTCAGAGAGTGTTTTGCCTATGTTTTCTTCTAGGAGTTCGATAGTTTCTGGTCTTACATTTAGATCTTCAATCCATTGAGTTTATTTTTGTGTATGGTGTTAGAAAGTGTTCTAGTTTCATGCTTTTACAGGTAGTTGACCAGTTTTCCCAGCACCATTTGTTAAAGAGATTGTCTTTTCTCCATTGTATATTCTTGCCTCCTTTGTCAAAGATTAGGTGTCCATAGGTGCATGGATTTATCTCTGGGCTTTCTGTTTTGTTCCATTGATCTATATTTCTCTCTGTGCCAGTACCATGCTGTCTTGATGACTGTGGCTTTGTAGTAGAGCTTGAAGTCAGGCAGGTTGATTCCTCCAGTTCCATTCTTCTTTCTCATGTTTGCTTTGGCTATTTTTTTTTTTTTTTTTGTATTTCCATACAAAATTTTTTGTACAGTTTTTTGTATTTCCATACAAATTGTGAAATTATTTGTTCTAGCTCTGTGAAAAATGCCGTTGGTAGCTTGGTAGGGATTGCATTGACTCTATATTTTCACTGTATTGATTCTTCTGATTCGTGAACATGGTATATTTCTCCATCTGTTTGTGCCATCATTGATTTCTTTCACCAGTGTGTAATAGCTTTCTATATATAGGTCTTTGTTTCTTTAGGTAGATTTATTCCTAAGTGTTTTATTCTTTTCATTGCAGTGGTAAATGGAATTGTTTCCTTAATTTCTCTTTCTGTTTTCTCATTGTTAGTGTATAGGAATGCAAGGGATTTCTGTGTTTTAATTTTATATCCTTCTTGCCACCTCTTCTTAATTTCTTCAGCTTCTATTAGGTCCTTGCCATTTCTGTCTTTCATTGTGCCCATCTTAGCATGAAATGTCCCCTTGGTATCTGTAATTTCTGCCTGGCAGTAGGTACACCTCTTCTGCCAGGCCGTTGATATGAGAGGTTGAGCTAATGCAGTCAGTAGTTAAGCTATCTTTGGGTTGTGTTGTTGCTGTAGTTACCATAGACTTCCATCTCCTTCTGGGTGGTGTGCTGTTTCTGTGGTCTTCGTGGGGGATCTGCATGGCCAGGGGATACCCGTGCTGATCCTCTTTGTCATCAGTCATGAGGTTTCAGCAGTCCCTGCATTGTCTCTGCCACAGAAGCTGTCTCTCTGCCTTTACCCCTTCCAGCAGGCGGCAGCTGGAAGGCTCCTCAGCTCGAGACCTGAGGTGGTGGCCAGCTCCTGGTTCTCCTGCCCCAGCATTTGTGTGGGGAAGGCCCGGCGCACCACAGCTTCTGGTGGGGTGTTCAGCTTTCCTTCCTATCCATGGTAGGCACCTTCTGGAGCTGCAGTGTTTCAGCCACTGGCCATATGTGGCTCTTTAAAATTTAACTACAAGTAATTGAAATGAAATAAAATTTAAGATTTCACATTTGCATTTACAGTAGCCACTTTACTGATCCTTAGTGGAACACGTGTCCTGTGGCTGCTTTGCAGGCAGCGTAGATACAGGACGATCCTGTCATCACAGAAAGGTCTGCTCTGCAGCCCAGGTCTGGAGCTGGGTGGCTGAACTCAGCCTTGTCTCAGTGGAGGACCCCTGCTCCTGTTCTGGCAGCGCTGTGGATCAGTGCCAGGACCCTCTCCTCTTCGTGCCAGCACTGGGTATGCGCAGTGGGCCAGGTTCTGTCCCTCCCCAGGGCCAGAGGCCTTTGCTTGGACTGGAGCATTTCCTATCTCACCCGTAGCAGCAGGTGACTTTTGTGTCCTGAAAGGAAGTGAGAACTAGGGCTTAGCAAGTGCCTTGCTCCTCACTCAGAGGCAGAAGGCATTTGTTTCCCATGTCAGAAGGGTCTGTGGCCTTGTGATTTGTACTTATTCCCCAGGAGTGGCTGATGATCGCCTCGTACCCCTACAGGAGCCAGCACGCAGATGGGTTCCTTCCAGCACTCTTGCTTCGCCTTCCAACCCTTGTCAGGCCCAGCACACCTGGGTCACTGAAGGGGCCTTTCCAGACCTCCCTCTCATGGCTCTCAGCAGCACTGGTGGAGCCCATCAGAAAGAGGTCATGAATGGTTTGGACCTGCAGTGTATCTGGGTCCCCAGGAACCTGCAGTGTCTCTGTGGCCCACCATGGACCTTTGCAGTTTAGTTAAAATTTGTCTTGTTTCACCTGCCCACTTTTACAGCAGCTGCTCTCCTCTCTGCTCTAACAAAGGTGCAGCAGTTTTTATCTCCTCTATGATGTTCACATCCCCTGCTTGTGTGCCAACCTCAGCTCAGCAAGGTGTCTCATGGCATGAGGTTTAAATAGTGATGCTGATGGCCCAGGTTTTTCTCTCATTCTTGGCCGTGGGTGAGATGCCTCATGACTTCCCACATCTTGAGAGCAGGAGTTTGTTTTCAGCTCTCTAGGTTTGTTGGGACAGCTTCTTCCCCTTCATGGTGCTAGATTAATTCTCTGCCTGGCGTCTGATAAAAGCAGGAATTCCTACCCTGCGTGCTGAGCACCTTCATTTAGTCATGGAAGCACCACTGTATGCAGGACCTGTGTGCTGTAGTTAGAGTTAGGTTTCTGAGGGAGGCTCCTGTCTGCTAGGTGCCAAGAGAGCAGTCTGCCTGGGGGCACAGGGCGGCCTCTGGGAGCTGCGGTGAAGGCCTGGCCTGGGGAGCTTCTTTCTCTCTGTAGCTTCCTCACCCAGTTTCTCTCCTCTGTTGGCTTGTTTCTTTGTGGGGGTGATGAAGGGAACGCTTCTGGGAAGCAGTAGGTCTCTTTAGGTGGGAGTGGGCAGCAGGTCTTAGTCTGGACAGTGTGGCTTCAACCAAGACTTGAAACACGGCCTCAGTGATAGCACCAATTTTTGCAGGCCTCTTAGGCCTGGCAATGCACCAGGCATCGTGCCCGTACCCTTCCACCCATCTTGTTGTCTTTTGTCTAAAAAGTCTCCTTGACCATCCTAAACTATGTCTGAGGTATAAATGTCATTTCTTAACTCTTTTTGGGTAATGTCTCAAATCCATTTTAGTGCATGATACTTAGGTAAAGATCATCTGAAAATTATGGACCTTTGGTTTATATTGTTTAAAACACATTGAAATAAAATACAGTCAGTGAGTTAGTGTGCATGTTCATAAATATCCATTTTGTAAACATTAAGTTCAAAAGGATTTTTTTTTTGGTAACCGTTTACTACAGAAACTTCATGTCTTGTTTAATCACTTTTGATTGTTAGCATGGAAAACATCTGGACCAATTAGAAAGTTAGTTCAGATACCCTGTCTTTTGAACACCGGTTAGAACACCCAATTAGCTCACACAGGTTTCAGGGTTCTAAGGTCATATCTGTGTCTCCAGCCTTGTTTGTAGGAACAGCCAGATTAGCTTTTAAAAATATTTAAAAATGGAATTTATTGCCCATGGTTAAAGATAATGACTAGTCTTTTATATCACTTTGCATTTTGTCAATTTTCTTCCGTGAAACTCCTATCCCTGATCCTTGGGCAGTTCAGGTTTCTGGTGGGTTCTCAAATGTGTGCACGCTGCACTTTGTTCAGACTCCATGCATGAGACCCTGGGCCTCCAGGCTCAGAGTGGAGTGGGTGACTCACAGTTCCTTGGCGTCAGGCACTGCTGGATTTAGCTGGGGGCTCCGTGGTGGTACAGCAGTGTAGGAACTGGAAAACTGTGCAGACCAATCTTGCCCAGAGCATCCTGCAATCATATAGGAGCTGTGTAAGCTTGTCATCGAAGGAAAAATTAAAGAGTTACTATAGGTGAAGATGGTGGAAGGAGAAGAGAAGTAGTTGGCAAGGGGAGGAAGAGGGTAGAAGTTCCCTAGCTACAGAGTGTGGAATAGGATTTCTGTAGCCTTGATTAAGAACAGAAAGAGGTCTTCTAAGGATGAGAGTCAGCTTGGAATCCTCATGAACACATTAGGCAGCAGGCCTCCAAAACGTAGGTGTAGAAGCAGATCTGTTGAATCAGGTAGGGGTGGGCAAGTTGATTCCAGAAATGCTGGGGTGGGGGCGGGCATTTGAGCGGAGCTCTGAGGCCTGTGGGGAGGGGGTGCTGGCAGATGTAGGTCCTGGGGCAGTGAGCGTGGTCCTCGCGGGGCCAGGGAAGACGGCCTGTTCCTGAGGCCAGGTCCACGGGTGCATGTTGAGTCTGACTGCAGTTGAGACAGGCCAGCACTGAGGAGTTGGCCTGAGTCTTAGAAACATGTTTTCTTTTGTGTGGTGCATTTATGTTGAGTAGGGGGTATGACATAATCAGCTCCCTTTGGAAAGGTTGCTCTCAGTCATCCTCGAAAGTGGATTGAAGGAGGCAGGACCAGAGCCAGGGAGGCCCCGAGGCAGGCATGCTGGACGCAGCTGAGCAAGACAGAGCATCCACACCAGGCGGCCGTGGGGTTCGAAAGTAGGAGACATGAACGAGAGACACCTTTGAAACAGTCTTCACCGGGTTTGGGCATGTAATGTAGGTGGTGAGAAGTAGGGAGGAGGCTGAATCTGCAGTGCCTGGAAGGGACACTTTGAGGGTGGGAGGTCCCACAGAAACAGAAGGAATGTAGTCCACTTAGAGATAGGGTGTTGAGGGGAAGGAGGGGTTCTAGGTTCATACTTGTATAGGCTAGTATGTGAGGAACATGCCCAGTATTTCTGTTCTTATATTTAGACGAGAGGAAGAGATTTTTTTTAATTTAATAATAAGTTGATTATGATTTTAGAGAAAACTTTGAATTTTTTGATTTTTGTTTTTCTAAACATTGTAGTGTAGGGGCAAGAGGATATGGCTCATTGCCATCATTTGGAACCATCTTTAATTTGGTTTTGGAATTAATAAACCTTTTGTTTCTAGAACCCACATATTTCTTGGGGTATTTTGTATGGCTTGCAAATGAATTGTTCAAGATAAATGGCTTTCAGAGTCCATTGTATTTTATTTGGCTCAGAAAACACACCTACATGAAATTGAACATTCTTATTCTATCACAGTAAGCTCTCTTTTCTCTGTAAAAGGAAAAATCAGACAATGTAAAAAAATAACTTTCTTTTCAGGGGCTGACAGCATCATTTGCTCCCTTTTTCCATTTCTTTTTGTGAAATTCTTTCTGATGGTCATCAGCCCACTCAGCAGAGTGCCCCCCACCCTTCTCATTCTCTGTGTAACTATGCTCTTGAGCTAGTCAGCTCTCTTAAAATCACCAGCAAAGAAAGTTTATAGTACTTGGTTAGGAATACTTTTTTGGCATACCAAATGATGGTCCTCAAGTTAGGCCTTTGGTCCAGGCATTCTCTGCATTTCCCTAGGCTTTGAGAGCAAGATGTAAAAATCCTAAATTGGGTTTCATACTCTTGACAAACTTATTGGATGGATAAATTATTCTAATAGAAGAAAAAGGCAAAAGCCTTTTTTATGGAGTGAAATTCTGTTTCCCTGTATTTAGGGTTATAAGAGTAGGGTTCCTTCAGTGTGAGGGAGTGAACTGACCTGGCATCATGTGTGATTTTTCTGCAGTGCCTTGTTTTTTTTCCTTTACTAGCACTTACAGTTTCACTGAGTATTGTTGTACCGAACTTGATTTTCAGGAGAAAAGCCAGTGCTGTCCATTTAAAACATAGCATTCCTTAGTTGACAATAATGGTGTTGACAAGGTAGTCTGCAAGGTGCTTGCCCTTGGTCCCTCCCTGTGTGCGCGTGCTGCTCTTTACATCAACAGTAGAGCCTCACTTCCCTTTCATTGCATCTGAGTTGGCCACAGTGACTTGCTTGACCAATGAAATGCAGCAGAGGTGATCCTCTGACTCCTGTAAGAAACCTTGCAGTTTGGGCCTGCCGCCCTTGGAACCACCCCCCGCTGAGAGGCCCCGCGGTCATTCATAGAGGGCACAGGGGGCACCACGCAGCAGCCCGCAGGGACTGCCGGCCGCGTGGGGGATGCCTGGTGACTTCCGCTTCAGCCGCTGACCACAGCTGCAAGAGAGACGTGGAAATCTTCGTCTCTCCTTGCCTCTGTAGCAGACAATCCGCAAACACAGTCAGTCCCCGCCACAGGGAGTATAACCTCCCAGTCAGTCCATAAAACCATGAGAAATAACTTCCTTTGGGTCACTTAAGTTTTGAGGTGGCTTATTATGCAGCTACCTCATAATGGTGACCCAGGCTACGTATCACATAATGTTGAATAATTACAATATTAATTGTGAAATGTACTTCTGTATGTTAGTCCTGAACACTTCTGGACAAAGTGTTAAAATGAGCATCCACAGAGGTTAGTTGTTGAATCACAATATCATTGCTTAGCAATGAGAGCTGTATTTTGTAATTGGAAAAATATAATTCTTAAAATTCAGTTTAAAAAATGATACAGTTGCTCAGAAAGGCATACACTGTTCTGAAAAAAAAAAAAAAATTTGAGAGACCTTGAAAAATGTAAAGTTCTCATGATACTTTCATTGTATTTAATTCATATGTCGAAAGTCTGGTGGCAGATTTACTTATGTAATTCTGAAATTTGTATAAATGAGCTAAATTAAGAGCTTTCATTTAAATAATCGGCCTTATAATTGGTGTGGCAGTAAGCTGGCTAAAGTGACTAGACTCATAACCATCCTAACATTTTCCCTTCTATACTTTTTAGGAAGATAAATGATAACCAAAGAGTCTAAAACTATTGGTATTACAATCAGGAATGATACCTGTTTGGGGGCCTTTGGTGTGTAATTCTTGCCTTCGGAGCTGGTGGTCTGGCAAACTTGTTTAGGGGTGGTCTCTGCTCAAAGATAATGAACGTGAGTAGACAACTGGGTCTTTCCCTATTTAGGACTTTCTGTCTGATTTGAACACTTTCTTATTGCAGCTGCTTAAAATGCACAGACCTCTATTTTTGAATTTAATGAACTTACTGTTAGGATTTATTTTTATGTTTCTCTTTTCTAGACCTTAACTTTTCTGTAGATAGGAATTTTCACCTCTTTTCCTCAGCATGTGTGTGTGCCCAGAACTTAGTGGTTTATGGAATTTTTTGAATGAATGAAGTTAAATTATATCAGTAGTAAACTATATTAAATTTATCAAATTAACTCAGCAAATATATCAGTAAACAATATATATGAATTCATTCTTTCATTTATTCAACAATTATTAAATGATTGAGAATATAGCAATTAGCAAGTTAGACATTGTCCCTATCCTCAGAAGAACTTGGAGTATGTTTATTGTAATAAGTATAAGTTCAGTTCAATTCAGTCGCTCAGTTGTGTCTGACTCTTTGTGACCCCATGAACTGCAGCACGCCAGTCCTCCCTGTCCATCACCAACTGCCAGAGTCTACCCAAACCCATGTCCATTGAGTTGGTGATGCCATCCAACCATCTCATCCTCTGTGGTTCCCCCTTTCTCCTCCTGCCCTCCATCTTCCCCAGCAACAGGGTCTTTTCACATGAGTCAGCTCTTAGCATCAGGTGGCCAAAGTATTGGAGTTTCAGGTTCAACATCAGTCCTTCCAATGAATATTCAGGACTGATTTCCTTTAGGATGGACTGGTTGGATCTCCTTGCAGTCCAAGGGACTCTGAAGAGTCTTTTCCAACACCACAGTTCAAAAGCATCAACTCTTTGGCAGTCAGCTTTCTTTGTTGTCCAACTCTCACATCCATACATGACCCCTGGAAAAACCATAGCCTTGACTAGATGGACCTTTGTTGACAAAGTAATGTCTCTGCTTTTTAATACACTGCCTGTGTTGGTCATAACTTTCCTTCTAAGGAGTAAGCATCTTTTAATTTCATGGCAGCAATCACCATCTGCAGTGATTTTGGAGCCCTCCAAAATAAAGTCAGCCACTGTTTCCCCATCTATTTGCCATGAAGTGATGGGACCAGATGCCATGATCTTCATTTTCTGAATGTTGAGCTTTAAGCCAAGTTTTTCACTCTCCAGTTTCACTTTCATCAAGAGGCTCTTTAGTTCTTTATTTTCTGCCATAAGAGTGGGATCATCTGCATATCAGAGGTTATTGGTATTTCTCCTGGCAGTCTTGATTCCAGCTTATGCTTCCTCCAGCCTGGCATTTCTCATGCATATAAGTTAAATTAGCAGGGTGACAATATACAGCCTTGACGTACTCTGCATATAAGTTAAATAAGCAGGGTGACAATATACAGCCTTGACGTACTCCTTTTTGTATTTGGAACCGGTCTGTTGTTCCACGTCCAGTTCTAACTGTTGCTTCCTGACCTGCATACAGGTTTCTCAAGAGGCAGGTCAGGTGGTCTGGTATTCCCATCTCCTTCAGAACTTTCCACAGTTTATTGTGATCCACACAGTCAAAGGCTTTGGCATAGTCAATAAAGTATAATTCTTACTTAATCCGCAATGCCTTCTCACGCTCATAAGGTCTGAAAAGACAGGACTGGGTCCCTTTATCAGGTGTTTGTCATGTGTCCATCATGTGCCAGAAACTGCTGTGTCACAGGCTCTCTCTGTGTCCAGCAGGACAGGTGAACACTAAAAACATCATTTTAAGTAATAAATAAAATGTGCAAAGTGATAGAACAGTAAAATACTGGATCCCAGAGTGTGAGCAAATGCTATGCCTGATCCTCAGGTCCTGGCAAGCTCAGTGTGGCACTGCCACGTCTCAAGGTGGTCCTCCAGCTGTGTTGGTGGTCTTCTGTTGCGTGTGCGTCTCTGAGTTTGCTTGTGTTACAGTGAATGAAAGCCAGTTTCCCTGTCTAGGCAAGAATGGGCCCGTCCTCCTCTTGCTCTGTGCTTGATGGACTGCATTAGTGTACACTGGGCCCACCTTTCCCCACCTGTGTTCTTGGACTGTTCTTGTCATCTGGCTTTAGAGACATTGTTCTGAGAGCTCTGTTCACCACGGAGGGAAGCTGGAGGTCTGTGGTCCTATGGTGGAGCCACTCGCACCCTTCTTATCTGCTCTGACACACCTGGCAGAGGAAGCTCAGGTGGACTGTCCATCGTCCAGCCACAGTGTAGTCGGTGGACAGTGCTTCAAGCTCCAGCCTGAACCCCTTCTGTGTGTTTGCTCACTGAAGAAAGCGTCTGGGATGGACATGAGTGATCACATTATTAGGGGATAACATTAAAACTCATCTCATTGGTAGAAAAGGAAGTAGATCTTTTGCAGACTGCTTTAGTACTACTTAACTGTTCATGAGAAATCACTTTACCACTATTTATAATATATCACTGTGCCTAGGCTTTGACATTGTGCCAGTTGATCTAAAGATTGTCCCTCTTAGATCACGGGATACAGGATAATTAATTTATTCTGTAAGACTTTATTAACCCCACTGTGTGCCAGGACTACACAGATCCCAGGGTTATATAGTTGACTATGTAGTACAAGGTGGGCTTCTCTGGTGGCTCAGTGGTAAAGAGTCCGCCTGCCAGTGCAGGCAATGCAGATTCGATCCCTGGGTTGGGAAGCACTCCTGGAGGAGAAAATGGCAACCCACTCCAGTACTCTTGCCTGGGAAATCCCACGGACAGAGGAGCCTGGTGGGCTACAGTCCATGGGGTCGCAAAAGAGTTGGACATGCCTTAGCGACTAAACAACAACATAGAACAAGGTGTCTGGGAGTTTCAGATCTTTCCATGTGATGTATGGTGGTGTAGAGAAGGTCTAATGAAAAAAGGGACCTCCGGCGTGAGTAGAGGACAGATGATGTGGGCTCTCTGCATGCTGGATGGAAGTGTTCAGACTTTACCCTCAGGGCTATTGAGAAGCCCTGGAAGGTTAGTGGCCTCAGAGGTTTGGCATTTTCAGGTTCTGCTGAGTGCTTTGTTTCTAGCTCTTTACTGGCCAGTACCAGCTCTGCTCTTGCAAGTAAGCTTGTTTTTGGGTCTTAGAGAGCTCTTGTCTGCAATAACCCTCAGCAGGCAGTGATCCCTGCCACTCTTCTCGGCCTACTGGTAACTTTTGTCTCTTTTGCCCAGGTCGTTTCGGGCAGGGACAGGGGAGTGCTTCAGGAAAATGTCCAAGCAGACTGTCCCCAGAGAAACAATAAAAGTCTTTCTGGTTGCCTTTTCCTAGTCTATGATTGCTCTTCCTGTCCTCCCACTGCTTTAGAGTAAGGAGTAAAATATCTGCCTAGAATCAAGTGGCTGTACCACCCGTCCACCTCCCAAACCTGACAGGAGAGCTCTTCTCAGCATCTTTGGTGATGCACTCTTCCCTGCTATAGCAGGGTAAAGTAACACAAATGTGTATATCATATGAATGCCTTTTCCCCCATCCGTCACATAACCCCAAGGGACTTAACAGTCCCACGGCTGGGACCAACATGATGTTTTAACTGACATACTGCTGGAGCTTTGAGTTCATTGTCATTTGAGCTTATGAGTAACATAAAACTCAGGCAGAATTTCATTTTAAGGGATTATTTATGGATTATTTGGTTAACTGATGTATATTGCTGATATCCTGAATAATAGGAAGAAAATCAGATCCCTGGTTTGTAAGTTGCAAATACTTATGACATGTGGCCTTTCTTGATTAGCTCACGTAATGTCTTAAAAGTTGAAAACAAAAGAATTTATTGTAGTGCGCCCTGTGACAGTTTTAGCGCCTTCAGTTGCTGCACAGAGAACTGATTGAAGAAGAAACTTGACGGATGCAGTAGATTTCTCACTGTGCCCTTAAGGTTTTGGAGAGCACACATTCAGTCTCAGCTGCCCAAGTGCACGTTGAGTCGATGTCTATGTTATGTGCTGTGTATTCAAGGGACAGTGAAGAAAAAGGGTTAGCCCTTAAGTGTCCTGGGGAGGAGATGAGCAGATAGATGACCACATATAATAAGGCCTGTGAGAGAAATATTCCAAGGATGTTAATAAACCCACAGACAAGGAGTACCTACTTTACCATGGGAGAAGGGTACAGGCAAGAAAAGTTGTCAGGAGAAACACAGATGGGAAAGCTCATTCATGAGATTTCCATGGAATGGAAAAAAAAAAAAAAAAAAAGGCAGAGCCACAGGAGATTCCCTACGAGGAAACTAAGAAGGAGCAGCCAAAGAGGCTGGAAGAGAACCAGCAGAAAAGAGGTGACGGCAAAGCTGCAGGAGCAGAAGAGATTGAGCATCTCAGGGAAGAATCACGTGTGCTGTCTTCCTCTGGAGTTCCATGGCCTGTAAGCATACTACAGGTTGGAACATCCCGTTCAATAAGGACAGTTCATGTATTGTTCATTTAACCTAGTATTTCCCAAGTTAATTGGAGCAGAGTCAGAGTGAGTGAGTGAGTGTGCGTGTTGAATATCTCACTGAACGTTGTGTTCTATGGAACACTGTTTAAGAAATCTTGGTCTAATTGATCCTATAACTGACTGCCACAATAATAGTTACAAAGGTCAACTTTGATATGTCTCACTTTCTAAAGAAAACAAAAAAGACAGCAAGCCCACAATAGCCCCCCATTGCCTGAGTGCCCTGTACCCTTCTGGCCATGCTGTCTGCCCCTTGCCCAGTCCCCTCTCTCTGAGTGGGTGGCCACTCTCTGCGCTTCGGACCAGTACTGATCCTGCAGCTTACCGTGTTTTCTGCACCTGCTTCAATATTTCTTGAGGGTGCCAATAAAATGATCCTTGTTCTCTGGCTTTTTCCTCCTCCTGTGGAGATCTTACTTGTTAAGTCACTTCAGTTGTGTCTGACTCTTTGCGACCCTGTGGACTGCAGCCCACCAGGCTCCTCAAGGCTCCTCTGTCCGTGGGATTCTCCAGGCAAGAATACTGGAGTGGGTTGCCTTGCCCTCTTCCAGGGGGTCTTCCCAGCCCAGTGATTGAACCCCCATCTCTTAGATCTCCTGCATTGGCAGGTGGATTCTTTACCACTAGAGCCACGTCTTAGCTCTTCCTTTTAAACTGGAGCCTGTTATACAGAATGAAGTAAGCCAGAAAGAAAAATACCAATACAGTATACTAACGCATATATATGGAATTTAGAAAGATGGTAATGATAACCCTGTATACGAGACAGCAAAAGAGACACTGATGTATAGAACAGTCTTTTGGACTCTGTGGGAGAGGGAGAGGGTGGGATGATTTGGGAGAATGGAATTGAAATATGTATAATATCATATATGAAACGAGTCGTCAGTCCAGATTCAATGCACGATACTGGATGTTTGGGGCTGGTGCACTGGGACGACCCAGAGGGATGGTATGGGGAGGGAGGAGGGAGGAGGGTTCAGGATGGGGAACACCTGTATGCCTGTGGCGGATTCATTTCGATATATGGCAGAACCAATACAATATTGTAAAGTTTAAAAATAAAATAAAAATTAAAAAATAAATAAAATACACTGGTAACTGAAAAAAAAAAACAAATACTTTGTTGAACTGACATCTGTAAAATCAGAAATATATGAGTATTTTCAAGTCAGTAAATGTTTTTATGGATAAATCCTAAAATAAGATAAATGCCTATCAAGAAAAAAAAAAAAAAAACAACTTCTGATCAGGTATCAGGTTTTCCGCAGCCTTTCCTGCCACCTCTGCCATGGACATGTCTTACTTATACATTAATCATACTATATTAGCTCAGTTTTTTTTGACTTTTGTGACATAGTTTCTCTTTTTTCCTTAGTACTCCGTTCATTTATTCATTCAGTATTACAGCAGTGTAACTGTTTGTCTTTTAATTTTCTACTCAGCCTTATTGATGTTTATATATCTTTTAACTTGTTTTCATAAAAAGGGGAACTTTCTAAATAGTAGGAACTCATTCAATATTTGTTGAATTGATCACTAAGTGTCAGCTAATCATAAGTGTAAGTCATGGGGCTTTATGTCAGTGGCGTTTTGGTCTAGCTGTCTCTTCCTCTCTCCTGGCAGCCGTGGTAGAAGCCCAGTGTATTGGCTCAGGGTTCCTGGGTCCTCCTGAACTTGTATGGGAGGCTGGGCTCGGCCAGAGTGCTGTCATAGAGCATCGGCTCTTTGTAAAGAGACTGCAGGCATTTCAGAGATGTCTGCTGTACTCCTTCGTGAACTCCATGTATCAAGAAGGGGTATATGGAGAGCAGTTTGCAGATTTAGCGAAACTTTAAAATATTTTATAAAACTTTATAAATATTTAGCATTTCAGCTGATTGCTGCTTTGCCACCACTGTATTATCTTTAGACTTTAATAACATGCTTCAAGAGTTAAAGGAAAGTACATGCTGTTGTAAATGTGTAAAGAGAATTTTTCTTTGTTTTTAGGATAGACAGTATACAATTAACTTTGAAAAGAAATGAGGCCATTAGTCTTAGAAAAGCAATACTTTTCTATACTGTTTTCTCTCTGAAAGAGAGTTTTATATTCAGTATGCACTCTACTCAGGGAGTTTTAATTACTAAAATATCATATGAATCATGAAATAAAGGACCACCTATTTATGTGAATATCCCATTAATGGATTTCAAGAACAATGCTGTATTGAGACTCATACATAATTTCCTTTCTTTATAAAGTCACCTCATTTATATTTTCATGATTTGTGTGCTTTTTCAATTTTGAATTATATTATTCATGTGCATATTTTGATACTACATAGAAGAAAGCAGGTTAATACCCTTATTGAATTCTTACTATGGGGTATGCCTTATGATAAGCAAAATCCTGTAAAATAGGTATAATATCTCATGTTAAAAAATGAGAGAAGTGAGGCTTGGGAGATTAAGTAGCTTGTTAAGAATCATATGACTGGTAATGAACAGTGCAGATATTGGAAATCAGATCTCTTTATCGCTGGAGATCTTATTCTTTATTACTGCATATGTAGCTACCAAGGAAGGCTCAGACGGTAAAGAATCCACCTGCTATGCAGGAGACCTGGGTTCCATCCCTGGGTGGGGAAGATCCCCTGGAGAAGGGAATGGCAACCTGCTCCAGTATTCTTGCCTGGAGGATCCCATGGACAGAGGAGCCTGGTGGGCTACAGTCTATGGGGTTGCAAAGAGTTGGACACGATTGAGCGACAAACACACACACACACACAAACACAAACACACACACACACATCTATCGAGATGTTCTAAAGGATTACATTCCATATTTGATGAACCAGTCTTTGACAAAAACTCTAGGAATACTGGTGTTAATTTCTCATTTAGTTCAGAAACCACGGCTACTACTGACCAGCTACATCCTCTGGACTCTTCCCTTGACAGCCCCCACTGCAAGGCTCCTAGGATTCATGCCATAGGTCTTGCTGGAGAGTGCTCCTCGATGACTGTCACAAAGGCACCCCTCATAGAAAATTATTCAGCAGTACCAGTATGACCTCTACAGGCATCTTCCAATCATTTGCACTTGTAAAACCATTTTCAAGAAAATATTGCTAATATTTTGAAAACCACCAGAAAGAGATATTTCGTGTCCCTTGTAATTTATTTTAAAAAGTGAAATTTCAGTGCGGGGAGATACATTCTACATTTTATCTAAATCCCTCATGTTGCAGTTACTCTGCATCATTGGAAATTAAAACAATATTTTCAATGTAATGACCTCCCAGATCTTTGAAGATGGCTAGTTTAGGTATAAATATTTTTCCAGGAAGTCACGTCTCGGCCAAGAGTGACTCACAAGGTACCACAGCAAGTTGATACCAAGATTGGTGGTCAGGACCTGTGAACCACGGCTTGAAGGACCTGTCAGGCCTGCCAGTCATGGTGCCTTCATCTCCAGGGGCTGGGAATATTTTTAAAATGCTTTGACTTCAATATTTCTGGGTATTACAGTGAAATTTATTCCTCTGATCCTGAAACAAACAGGGTTTTAGGATAGAAGTCTTTTGTTTGGATTCAGTTTAAATGATCACGTGGATGTTTCCTTTTTCTCCATAAAAGAAGCTATATTGTTTTATTTTTCACCATAAAAGAGGCAGGTAGTGGTTCTCAGAACATGGGTATCATTTATAATTTGACCCAAATCATAGTTACTTTAAAGTAAAAATCTGCTTCCCCTGAGAAACACTGAGGCTCTAGCTGTCTCTTTGTTTAGTTTTCCAAGACTAAATCCTTATGCTCTGTATTAGTCATGGTTCGATAGAAAAATCACCTCCTCCTGGGGTCCTGGATGCAGAGCTTCTAAGGACGCTTTAGCACTGTGCTTTTGGGGAATATTTAGCCATGCTACTTTAACATTCTTTATTAAAACATTTTAAACACTAAACATGTAAAATTCTATTTTTTATTGTCAGTTCTCATCTCATTTTTATTTCTGTTCTCAATTGTAAATGATTTTTTTTGGTCATAGATTTGGCTATTTTCCAGTCAAATACTGTTTCTTGTGTGTACCTTCAGTTTAGTTTATCTCCTCATTATGTGAAATCTGTGTAATGTGGGTGCTACCCTTCCTTGTGACTTCATTTCTCCGAGAAAGGATTTAAGTATGCATGTTAAAAGGTTAATGCCATGCCTGTAACTTGACACTGGGCAGAGTATGTACATAGTGGTGGATGTTACTTGATGGGAAAGTTGAAGATGAGTTTATACCAAAAAAGTGACTCTACCATTTCAGCAGTGCTGTGTCCTGGAAAATGAAATCAGGCATTCACTTAAAGAACAAAGACTGTGGTTCTTTTTCATTTTTATGAATATTTGGACATAATTAAATGTAACTAAGTCTTCTCTGAAATCATTATTGCATGGAAACAGAATATATATAATATTTAATATTATATATGACATAAATATATAATTACATAGTTAGATGTAATTTATATGTAATAGCAAACTAGATGTCCATCAGCAGATGAATGGATAAGGAAATTGTGGTACAAATACACAATGGAATATTACTCAGCTATAAAAAGGAACACATTTGAGTCAGTCCTAATGAGGTGGATGAACCTAGAGTCTGTTATACAGAGTGAAGTAAATTAGAAAAAGACAAATGCTGTATATTAATGCATATATAAAAACATCTATTTCTGCTTTATTGACTATGCCAAAGCCTTTGACTGTGTGGATCACAATAAACTGTGGAAAATTCTTCAAGAAATGGGAATACCAGACCACCTGACCTGCCTCTTGAGAAACCTATATGCAGGTCAGGAAGCAAGAGTTAGAACTGGACATGGAACAACAGACTGGTTCCAAATACAAAAAGGAGTATGTCAAGGCTGTATATTGTCACCCTGCTTATTTAACTTCTATGCAGAGTCATCATGAGGAACGCTGGGCTGGAAGAAGCACAAGCTGGAATCAAGATTGCCGGGAGAAATATCAATAACCTCAGATATACAGATGACACCACCCTTATGGCAGAAAGTGAAGAGGAACTAAAAAGCCTCTTGATGAAAGTGAAAGAGGAGAGTGAAAAAGTTGGCTTAAAACTCAACATTCAGAAAATGAAGATCATGGCATCCAGTCCCATCACTTCATGGCAAATAGATGGGGAAACCGTGGAAACAGTGTCAGACTTTATTTTTTGGGGCTCCAAAATCACTACAGATGGTGACTGCAGCCATGAAATTAAAAGACGCTTATTCCCTGGAAGAAAAATTGTGACCAACCTAGATAGCATATTGAAAAGCAGAGACATTACTTTTCCAACAGAGGTTCGTCTAGTCAAGGCTATGGTTTTTCCACGGGTCATGTATGGATGTGAGAGTTGGACTGTGAAGAAAGCTGAGCGCCGAAGAATTCATGCTTTTGAACTGTGGTGTTGGAGAAGACTCTTGAGAGTCCCTTGGACTGCAAGGAGATCCAACCAGTCCATTGTGAAAGAGAGCAGCCCTGGGATTTCTTGGGAAGGAATGATGCTAAAGCTGAAACTCCAGTACTTTGGCCACCTCATGCGCAGAGTTGACTCATTGGAAAAGACTCTGATGCTGGGAAGGATTGGGGGCAGGAGGAGAAGGGGATGACAGAGGATGAGATGGCTGGGTGGCATCACTGACTCGATGGACGTGAGTCTGAGTGAACTTCAGGAGTTGGTGATGGACAGGGAGGCCTGGCGTGCTGCGATTCATGGGGTCGCAAAGAGTCGGACACAACTGAGATACTGAACTGAACTGATATATATATTTATATGGAACATACGTATGAAATTCCATATATGTATGTATAACGCATACATATATATGAAATTTAGAAGGACGGTAATGATAATCCTACATGCAGGACAGCAAAGGAGACACAGATGTAAAGAACAGACTTTTGGACTCAGTGGGAGAGGGCGGGGGTGGATAATGAGAGAGAATAGCACTGAAACATGTGCATACCATACATGAAACAGATGACCAACGCAAGTTCAGAGCATGATGCAGGGCACCCAAAGCTGGTACTCTGGGACAACCCAGAGGGGGAGGGTGGGGAGAGATGTGGGAGAGGGGTTCAGAATTGGGGGGACATATGTATACCTGTGACTGATTCATGTTGACGTATGGCCAAACCGTCAAAATATTGTAAAGTAATTATCCTCCAATTAAAATAATTTTAAAAAGAATTATAACCTTGATCAAGTGAAATATATATATATATTTTAATTTTTATATAGAATGTGTAAATAAAATATTTAAATATATAGTATTTTCAGTTTAGTGTCCTCTATAGTTATATGCTCAAGATAGAATAAAAATAATAGGAACCTGAATTGAGAGAATTTTCTCAAATAAACTTTTGTCACTAAGTGTTATTTGCATGTTAATGTTTATAGTATAAGATTTTAAAGACGTCTCAGAGGGATTGTGTTTCTAAGGCTTTTTTTTCCTTTGAGAAAACTCTGACTTACAGTGATTGTGATGGTGCCGATTTTCTGTGGCCTTGATACTGGATTGTCACACCGGTGTAGGATAAATTGCTGGTTTGAGATTTGGTGTTCTGGAAATCATGAAGCGGGAGGAATGGGCAAGAGGCTTTGGTGACTGGTGATCAGATCTGTAGCCCTTCACTCCAGGGTCAGTAGTTGAGCTCGGGCAAGTTGTGAGTGATATAAACCATTCATCCGAGAAGACCCAAACTTATAATGATGGAAGGCCGATAATCTGAGGTTCCTCAGTGCTCCTTTTCAGAGTATAAATTACTTTCTGCCTCAGCAAAATCTGAAGACATTTGAGAACCTCCTTAAGCTTTAGGACTACCCCTGAGGCTTCCTGAGTGCCTGGCTGCTGAGCTCGAAAGCCTGTGGCACTAGACTTGACCCAGTTCTCAGACACTCTGCTATTCCTAACAGAGGCAGGCTGAACCAGCCCCCAAACTCAGCACATCAGTGGGGGAAGTTCTAGAGGTTTTCCTGGGACTAGTCTCAATAAGCATTACAGTGAATTAATTGAATTTCCTTTAACTCAAGCTTTTGTCGTTACCATATACACATATTTACACATCATGTGTACATGCACATATACATGTACATGTACCTTTCTTATGCATGTAGTTTACTGTTGCAACTGAAGCTCCTCCTTCTATTCAGTGAATGAACATATCTGGCTCACTGTGCCAGGGTAAGTTTAAAATGAACATTTTGCTAGAATGGATATGCCTGACTGCTGTGGATCTATTATGTGTGTATTATGTGTATGTTTATTTGGCTTTGTAGAGACAACAGAAGTGAAGGAACTAAAATGAACGTGTTGTTCGACATGTAAGCAGTATACCAAGTCATTGCCAAAAAATGACATTCCATCTACAGTACGGTCTTTTTACATCCTGAGCAGTTTGTCACCAAGGAATATATGACTGAATGCCTGAATTTTGAATTTGTTAAATATTAAATTCTGTTTCTGTTTGCCCACTGGTGGGACATGAGTGAGTTCTCCAACATCTGTCCTGTTAGGAGCCTTTGCCAGTGCCAAGGCTGTTGCAGGCTAGACGTCTGTTCCTTCTTATGCAATACTGGGCTTAGAGCCCCGGGATCTGCTCCCCTCCAGGCCCCCAGCCTCAGTTTTGTGTCTTGAGATGATCGATATCTGTTTTCATCCCTGTCTGAAAAGAGGTCCTTGGAGATTGGTGCTCTCCTTTTTTCATAGGAAAGAAGTGCATGCACTCACTGAGCTCTCTCTGACCATTCGAGCCTCACTGTGGCTTAGTTCCTTTCTGTGCAAAATAAGAATTATGTTAACTGACTCTCCCGCCTAGTGTATTATTTATGTTGGTTTGACTTAGTACCTGGCTACTATAGAAAAACCATTGCCACTGCACTTATAAATAGAGAAAAAATTTCTAAGAGATTGTACTGACAGTTCCTTTCTTAAATGTTAGTGTATTCTGAAGTGACTGAATCGCTAAACCAAAGAGTAAATGTAAAGAATTAAATCAATAAAACAAGATGCGTATGCAAAGAAATGGTTCAAAATTGAGATCTGTGATTCCATCAGGTTCCTTGTGTCTTAGAATTTAGTAAAAAGAAGGAAATAGCCTCAATTAAATCTTTTTTAACCTAATATATTCTGAGAGACTGAGTAGGACAGTTTCTGAGTTCTTTGACAGTTCATCTCTGTCAACATGCTCTTCCTTAACATAAAACAATGAAATAAAAGCCAAATTCTTCAGGGAAAAGCATTTTGTTTGGCTTGAGCAAAAACTTGGCACTTTGCTCTGAGGCACTGCTTTTCTTTGTGCTTGTGACCCCAGGACCCTACTTAGGCCACTGGGATGGAAGCCACTCATCTCAGTGGGGATCATCAGTGCTTCTCCTGGTAGCTGGGCTCTTCCTACCAGGAGAGGGTAGACTGTGGCTCTTTATGCATGGGATGAGAGCGCAGGAGAGAGGAGGTGGGGGTGCTTCCAAAGGGCTTCTGTTAGCAGTGTCTCCTGCTTAGTATGTTGCTCTCTCAAGTGACAGCTGAGTGCATTTTCAGGGGTGATGCATATAGATCCCTAGATGGTATCTAAACGGGACATTATATTTGGCAGTTGTTCCTAAATTCATGTAGTGCTGTTGAATAGAAAAAGCAGCTTGGCATCATCTTGCTATTTGCTGCTGGAATGTAGGACTTAAGGGCTAAAATAAGGCTGCTGCTGCTACTGCTGCTGCTAAGTTGCTTCAGTCGTGTCCAACTCTGTGTGACCCCATAGATGGCAGCCCAACAGGCTCCCCTGTCCCTGGGATTCTCCAGGCAAGAACACTGGAGTGGGTTGCCTATTCCTTCTCCAGTGCCTGAAAGTGAAAAGTGAAAATGAAGTTGCTCAGTCGTGTCCGACCCTCAGCGACCCCATGGACTGCAGCCTTCCAGGCTCTTCCGTCCATGGGATTTTCCAGGCAAGAGTACTGGAGTGGGGTGCCATTGCCTTCTTCAAAATAAGGCTATTCAGGAGTAAATGAGGACAGTTAATCATGGTTCTTGAGATAAGCTGTTGGGAAGTCCCTTCTCAAGAAACATGCATGTGTGCTGTCACTTCATGCATGTCCAGTTCTTTGTGACCCTGTGGACTGTAGCCTGCCAGGCTCCTCTGTCCATGGGATTCTCTAGGCAAGAATACTGGAGTGGGTTGCCATTCCCTTCTCCAGGAGATCTTCCTTACTCAGGGATCGAACAAACGTCTCTCATGTCTCCTGCGTTGGCAGCCTGGTTCTTTACTACCTGTGCCGCCTGGGAAGTCCCTCAAGGAACATACTGAACCCAAAACACTCAGAAGCTATTAGGTAAAAAGTCACCACTATTACCAAAAAAAGTAGTAGGATATAATTTGTTTCTGGTTACTCTTGATGGTTACTCTTCCAACAACACAAGAGAAGACTCTACACATAGACATCACTAGATGACCAACACCGAAATCAGATTGATTATATTCTTTCCAGCCAGAGGTGGAAAAGCTGTATACAGTGAGCAAAAACAAGACTGGGAGCTGACTGTGGCTCAGATCATGAACTCCTTATTGCCAAATTCAGACTTAAATTGAAGAAAGTGTGGAAAACCACTAGACCATTCAGGTATGACATAAATCAAATCCTTTATGAGTATACAGTGGAAGTGAGAAATAGATTTAAGGGACTAGATTTGATAGAGTGCCTACTATGGACGGAGATTTGTGACATTGTACAGAAGACAGGGATTAAGACCATCTGCAAGAAAATGAAATGCAAAAAAGGAAAATGGCTGTCTGAGGAGGCCTTACAAATAGCTGTGAAAAGAAGAGAAGAGAAAAGGAAAGATATACCCATTTGAATGCAGAGTTCTAAAGAATAGGAAGGAGAGATAAGAAAGCCTTCCTCAGTGATCAGTGCAAAGAAATATAGGAAAGCAAGAGAATGGGAAAGACTAGAGATCTCTTCAAGAAAATTAGGGATACCAAGGGAACATTTCATGCAAAGATGGGCTCAATAAAGGACAGAAATGGTAGGGACCTAACAGAAGCAGAAGATATTAAGAAGAGGTGGCAAGAATACACAAAAGAACTGTACAAAAAAGGTCTTCATGACCCAGATAATCACAATGGTGTGATCACTCACCTACAGCCAGGCATTCAGGAATGGGAAGTCAGGTGGGCCTTAGGAAGCATCACTACAAACAAAGCTAGTGGAGGTGATGGAATTCCAGTTGAGCTATTTCAAATCCTAAAAGAGGATGCTGTGGAAGTGCTGCACTCAATATGCCAGCAAATTGGGAAAACTCAGCAGTAGCCACAGGACTGGAAAAAGGTCAGTTTTCATTCCAATCCCAAAGAAAGACAAGGCCAAAGAATGCTCAAACTACCGCACAATTGCACTCATGTTACATACTAGTAAAGTAATGCTCAAAATTCCCCAAGCCAGGCTTTAGCAATACGTGAACCGTGAACTTCCACATGTTCAAGCTGATTTTAGAAAAAGCAAAGGAACCAGAAATCAAATTGCTAACATCCACTGGATCATCAAAAAAGCAAGAGAGTTCCAGAAAAAACATCTATTTCTGCTTTATTGAGTATGCCAAAGCCTTTGACTGTGTGGATCACCATAAACTGTGGAAAATTCTGAAAGAGATGAGAATACCAGACTACCTGACCTGTCTCCTGAGAAATCTGTATGCAGGTCAGGAAGCAACAGCTAGAACTGGACATGGAACAACAGACTGGTTCCAAATAGGGAAAGGAGTATGTCAAGGCTGTATATTGTCACCCTGCTTATTTAACTTATATGCAGAGTACATCTTGAGAAATGCTGGGCTGGAAGAAGCACAAGTTGGAATCAAGATTGCCGGGAGAAATATCAATAACCTCAGATATGCAGATGACACCACCCTTATGGCAGAAAGTGAAGAAGAACTAAAGAGCCTCTTGATGAAAGTGAAAGAGGAGAGTGAAAAAGTTGGCTTAAAACTCAACATTCAGAAAACTAAGATCATGGCATCCAGTCCCATTCACTTCATGACAAATAGATGGGGAAACCGTGGAAACAATTTCAGACTTTATTTTTTTGGGCTCCAGAATTACTGCAGATGGTGATTGCAGCCATGAAATTAAAAGACACTTATTCCTTGGAAGGAGATTATGACCAACCTAAACAGCATATTGAAAAGCAGAGACATTACTTTGCCAACAAAGGTCCGTCTAGTCAAGGCTATGGTTTTTCCAGTGGTCATGTATGGATGTGAGAGTTGAACTATAAAAGAAAGCTGAGTACCGAAGAATTGATGCTTTTGAACTATGGTGTTGGAGAAGACTCTTAAGAGTCCCTTGAAGTGCAAGGAGAACCAGCCAGTCCATCCTAAAAGAAATCAGTCCTGAACATTCATTGGAAGGACTGATGTTGAAGCTGAAACTCCAATCCTTTGGCCACCTGATGTAAAGAGCTTACTGATTTGAAAAGACCCTGATGCTGAGAAAGATTGAGGGCAGGAGGAGGAGGGGACAACAGAGGATGAGATGGTTGGATGGCATCACCGACTCGATGGACATGGGTTTGGGTGGACTTCGGGAGTTGGTGATGGACAGGAAGGCCTGGCGTGCTGCAGTTCATGGGGTCGCAAAGAGTCAGACAGGACAGAGCAAATGAAGTGAACTGAACCCTTGATGATAGTCGGTTATTATTTTTAGGAGTAGGAATGATATTTACAGAAGCTATTTAGTACACATCAGTCTGCTGGATCTGTGTACTAACAGCAGAGAAGACAAAAAGTTTTCAGAAAGAACTCACCCAGTTGTGAAAGATTGAGTTTCAATTTACTTACTGAACAAAACTGTATCTGATGAAAAGGGTAAAAATGCTAATTTTATGATTTCTTCCCTTTTTAACATTTTACACAGACTTACTTTTTGTCACTACACTACGACTTGAGTACATTCAAATATTGTGAGATGTCTGCCAGGACAACTGTGGAATCCTCACCTGTGAAAATAGACAGGCTGTTTTTTCAGCATTTGAAGTTTGAAAGTGGCAGGTTTATGCTACTAGCCCCTTCCCATCTGTGCAGTGTGTTGATTCAGAGAGGTAATTTATATTGATGATATGAATTCCTCTGACTTCTGCCCACTCCTTGATGGTTTTGTTTCCCCTGCTGACATGAACTTGGCTGGAATGACCGCTGTGTTGGTCATGGGTGAATTGGTTGCATGTGTGATAGCACCTTTCTGCTGTGTTCTGATTATTTTCAAAATTGTGTAATGGGATAAGTATGTTACTCCTTCACAATTAAATACCTCTTTTCTGAGGCTTTGCATTTACATAATCCTTTCTCCTGGAGACCTCTGAATAAGCTTTATGGTTTTATTCAAGATGGATTATACTTGCAGCCTTCACATCTGTCAGAAAGCATGCTTGTTATTTTTGGAAGTAGGCAAGTTGAATCAAGTAAATTCTCTGTGGACTGATTGTATCTTCCTCTTAAATGTCATCTGTGACTATATTGAATTCTCATTGTCATTATTCGCAGTACCCCTATGTTATGCCCCCTAAATGGCAGGGATATTTGGTGTGTGCTGAATGTGCTCTGTGCTCAGTCGTGTCCGACTCTGCCGCCCCCATGAACTGTAGCCCCCCAGTGGGGATTCTCCAGGTAAGAACATGGAACAGGTTGCAATTCCCTCCTGCAGCCGGTCTTCCCCACCCAGGGATCAAACCTACATCTCCTACATTGGCAGGCACATTCTTTTACTGCTAAGCCATCTGGGAAGCCCTGTGCTAAATACCATATTTCAGCTTGTGTAGCCATGAAAGCTCAGGTTAATAGATAAGTACCCCCAAGTCCGTCTCCTCCCTCTGCCCTGTCTTTGCTTTGGACTCTCTTGAGGATAAGGGCCACATTTTAAACTTCCTGTGTTTCCCACAGTTCCTAACACAGTGTCTTGCTCATTACACCTGGGGACTTTCGCTGATAAGTTTATCCTCAGATACATCATCATCTAATCATGGCAATTGTCTTGATTGCTGTCAGCTCACTTATAAAGCTTGAAATATTTAAATTAATTGGTTTTTAACCTTAAAATACTAATTCAGATATAGGAAGGAACCTTTTTAGAGGAAGTGGTTGCTGTTTTTCTCCCTAAATTTGCCTTTAGAGATGGATTACTGTGGCTGAGGCTATACATTTCTTAGGATCATTCCATTGGTAAATGAAGCTCCCTGGAACATGCAGAAATAATATTAGGCTGTCTTAAAATTGTAAGACTTACTTTGATTTTCTGTAGCAGATTTTGGGGATATAACAAATAACAGTGTTGAAGATGGTATGTGACAAGAGGAAGGCAGGTGCGTCACAACCTGTCATGGAATTGTGACCTCACAACTCTTGACGATTTGTTCTCCTGGTTGGGTTCCATTTAAGTTATTTGAAATTCAGCATTTTTGCCTTGAACACAAAATTTATATTTTACATCGTATTTATTTTCCTTCTGTTATCTTTCCTTTATGTTTTCATTGATTTGCATTTAATCTTGAAGTTTAAAGGTGATGAGTATAATTTTTTCCTTATTATAAAATTTTCATTTTTATATGATTAGTTGTCTTTTGTATGATTTTTGAGGATAAAGAAACTAAACAGTTATTACGCAGAGAAATACTTTCCCTTTAGATAATTTAAATAATACTCTTTCACTTAACCAGTATTCCTTTTCTTCCAAAGATTACAAAGAAATTTCTTTACCGGGCACAGATCTCGTATTAGTCTCAGAATTTTTATCAGCAAATATGTTTTCAGCTCCTTTTGAACTCCATGTGTATGAGAAAAACACTGTTGTCCAAAAGAAGACTCCTTTCCGTTTTCAGAGCTGGGGTCTCAGACTGTGTTGTATGGTATGACTTTTGATAGCCAGCCACTGACTTAGGTTTCTTGTTCACTTAGGTTTCTTGTTCATTGTCGTATAGTGTTATGCTTCAGTGTGTTCTGTGCCACTGGAATAGGGATGTTGGAACATGATGTGATGATTGGGAAATGTATTAATTGAAGGCAGAATGATTTCATACCTACATAACCAAAAGCCTAAATTAAAAGGGCTTAAACTGCGATGTTTAAGTCCTATGACAAGACTTTCCGAGGTCAGGCCAACCTGAGATGGGTTCACGCAGGGGCTCAGCAGGGTCTTCCGTAGCCCAGGGCCTCCCATCTCTCCTGCTGTCCTCCCCCGGATCCTCAGGCACCATCTCCACACACAGAGGCCTCAGCAGACAGAAGAGGCCTTCTTCTGAATCCCCTGCAGATTCCCTTTCTCTTCAGTAACCGCCAGCATGACATGTGCTCCAGTCTAAACCTATCCAAAGGAAATGAAGTTGCATTCATTGGCTTAGCCTAGCAGTTCCCACACGGGTCTGCATATGAGAACCTCCTGGGATCCTTTGAAAACGCTGGACCCCAGATCCCATCCCAGTGCAGTCGTACTCCCTGGGGGATGGGTCACCAGCAGGCGCAGGTTTTGAAGCTCCCTGGGTGATTCCAGGGCAGGCCGGATCGGGGCCAAGGCTGCGCCTGATGCACCTTCCCGCTCTTGGCTGAGTTCTCAGTCATCTGTTGTGAGTTTGACCACGGGAGGTGGGGTGTGGGGACAGGGGGCCACAGGGTCACCACAGACCCCAGCCCTGGAGGAAAAGGGGCTTATTTTGAGTTCTGCACTCTCTGTCCTAGCATGTAAACCTTGGTCATATTTTAAACTAATATTTCTGCATATGAGAATAACCATACCAAGTTTGCAGCATTGCTTAACAATTAATGGGGGGAAATTCCTCCTCTAAATTTCCTAGCACTTTGCCAGCCACAAAGTAGGCAGTCTGTTAGCATGACCACAGTGTCCTTGTGGTAAAGCGTAAGTAATATAAGGGGACATAGAAGTTATTGCTGCTGTTGTAATTATTATTATGATAATTATTACTTGAGAGGATGGAGGACCAAATCAGAAGTTTTCACTGCTGGTTGCACATTAAAAGTATCTCAAGAGCTTTTAAAAAGCGCCAATGCCTGGTCCCACTCAAGACCAGTTAAATCATTCTCTCTGGGGCTAGACCCATCATCAGTATTGTAGAAAAAATTCTCACGTGATTTGAATATGCAGGCAGTTATGAAATTCTCTAGGCTGGAGATTACAAGAGTGAAGGTATGAAGGAAATTCTAGTTCCCTTGGCTTATCTGACTGTCCCAAATGGACCAGGTTGAGTGCCCCCTGTGGTGGCAAGAAAACATGGTTTGTGAGCTAGTTCAGACAGTTCTTGGCTTGCTTTATGCCAGGCCAGCTCTTTGTCACCTCTGTGCTGTCAGTGGTAGGACCTTTCTTCCAGCCATGTCATCTCCACACATTATTCTATGGGCCTCCAGAGTGGAGGAATTAAAAAGCCATGGAGCACTTCCTTGTTGCTATTTAAAGTCTATATACAACACTTCAGTATAAAAATTATGTTCTGTTTACCGTGCACATTTTAAATTTTCTGTATGTGGATTGTGCTATATATTTTCCTAGTTTTCAGAAACTGTGTTTTCCATTAGCTACAATGCAAGATCAGTTATGGATATGTTGTGCAGAAACTGCTCTAAACATTCTCCTAGCTTTCTTCAGACTTCCCTAAGAGTTACAGTTTTTAGGTGCATTGTTTACTAGGCCACGGGTATGTTTTGTCACGTGTTGAAAGATCACACTAGCTATTAAAATAAGATGGTGACTAAAAAGCCACAAAAGCTATAAACATCTGTAAAAGAAGTTTTCTAGGCCAGGCTGCTCATTAGCGGGAACCTGGGAGTGTGTTGATTGTGTGCAGCTGCTGGCCCATGCACGCTCAGAAACGGGGCGGTTAGGAGGAACTGTGGGATACACAGCCTGCTGTCTGGCGAGCCCGCCCTGTGCCTTTGTCCTGTGTAATATGACCTGCGGGGCTGCCATCAACCAACCTGCCTCAAAATTCCACCTGCAGTTCGGGTGCAACTTAGATGTTTTATAGAACCAAGTTGTCACCTTTTGGTCACAAAGCTGGTTGTTACTGAGAATCAGGTGGCTCCTACAAACAGTCTGGAAATTTCAGCGTGGGTGTCCCAGTGTCTGCCACGCTGAGAAGCACACGTCCTGGCTGACCTCTGGTCACAGTCAGGGCTGCTGCAGGGCGCTCCTGGCGCTTCTTGTTCCCCGGAGGGTGTGGCACGTGGAATCCCACGTGAGGTCCAGATGGTGACCCAGGTACATAGATGACCCTGGTCTACAGGAGCACAAGACGCCCCCAGCTCTGGACACATATCTGAGCAAACAAGCTGGGCGTGCGGGGCTGGGAGAGCATAGCTGGGTTTTGGACTCTACTGCTGGCCAGACCGTGTCTTGTGGCTGATATGAGAGGATAGTCAAGGGTGCACTGCGTCGTCTCTGAGAAGTCGTCTCTGAGACAGGGTTTCTGACTTTTGAGGGGGCCAATTTTTACCCAGTTCATCTTCCTGATGTCGAAAGTGGTCCCTCTAAAAAAAAGACAGTCTTTCAGGCAGAATCGTGATGTTTTAAGTTTTAAAATAACATAAAAGCAAAACAACAACAACAACACCCCTTTTAACTTTTTATGAAGAAAATTTCAAACCTGCAGAAGCAGAGAGAATAGGATAATGCAGCTCCATGTACCCTTGTCCAGGTTCAAACAAATTTTTCTTTCTTTCTCCATTTATCACCTCCTCGCCACCTCCAGCCATGAAGCTTGGAATTTTTATATGTAATATTAAAATGATATTTAATTCAAGAATTAGGTATAATTATATTTTAGAATTGAACACCTGGCTTATGATAAAATGAAATCATGGACATCTTATGATCATATATTTTCATTCTACACTAGTATTATTCAAAGTGTGGCTGAAAAAAATAGTACCAGCCCATAACTCTTTGTTTCTAGTCTGTGATAACTATGAAAATTGTGAGGAAGTGCCTAGAACTTTTATAGCATTTTGACATTGTTGCACATCTAACTGCATGATAATTTTATTTCAGTAATTAAAATGTGTTTTAGAAAAGTATCAGTCATCAGCAACATTGAGAAAAATACAATGTTTGACTGTGGATAGTTTCAAAAGTGCTTATACAGTGCTTCTGTGACTTTTCCACTCAAGATAAATTTGGTATTGGCAAAATCCAGAGATCTTTTTTAAAAAACTTTCTGTTTCATCTTGGATATAGCTGATTAATAGTATGTTTGTTCTTTACATCTGTGTTTGTGTTTCTGCTTTGAAAATAGGTTCATCTGTACCATTTTCCTAGATTCCAAATATATGTGTTAACACATGATATTTGTTTTTCTTTCTTACTTACTTCACTCTGTATGATAGACTCTAGGTCTATCTGTGTCTCTGCAAACAACACAATTTCATTTTTTATGGCTGAGTAATATTCCATTGTATAATATGTACTACATCTTCTTTGTCCAGTCCTCTATTGATGGACATTTAGGTTGCTTCTATCTCCTGACTATTTTAAATGAACAGTGGGGTATATGTGTCTTTCTGAATTGTGATTTTCTCAGGATATATACCCAGGGATAGAATTACTGAGTCATATACTAGCTGTGTTTGTAGTTTTATAAGGAACCTCCATACTTTTCTCCACAATAACTGTTCCAGTTTACATTTCCAACACCAGTGTAAGGGATTGCTTTTTCTTCACACCCTTTCCCGCATTTATTGTTTGTACATTTTTGATGATAGCTATTCTGACTGGTGTGAGGTGAAAAACTTACTGTAGTTTCGATTTGGATTTCTCTAATAATTAGTGATGTTGAACATCTTTTCATGTGTGTGTTGGCCATTTGTATGTCTTTGGTGAAATGTTTATTTAGATCTACTCATTTTTTGATTGGGTTGTTTGATTTCTTGATGTTGAGCTGCATGAGCTGTTTGTGTATTTTGGAGATTGATCCCTTGTTAGTTGCTTCATTTGCAAATATTTTCTACCATTCTGAGGGTTGTCTTTCATCTTGTTTGTGGTTTCTTTTGCTGTTCAAAAGCTTTGAAGTTTTGCTGCTGCTGTTGCTGCTAAGTTGCTTCAGTCGTGTCCGACTCTGTGAGACCGCATAGACAGCAGCCCAACAGGCTCCCCCGTCCCTGGGATTCTCCAGGCAATAACACTGGAATGGGTTGCCATGTCCTCCTCCAATGCATGAAAGTGAAAACTGAAAGTGAAGTCGCTCAGTCGTGTCCGACTCTTCCTGACCCCATGGACTGCAGCCTACCGGGCTCCTCCATCCATGGGATTTTCCAGGCAAGAGTACTGGAGTGGGGTGCCATCGTTTTGCTAGGTCCCATTTATCTTTGTTTTTATTTTCTTAACTCTAGAAGGTGAGTCAAAAAGATCTTGCTGTGATTTATGTCAAAGAGTGTTCCTTCTATGTTTTTCTCTAAGAGTTTTACACTATCTTTATGTTCAAAAGTCTCCAAGCAAGGCTTCAGCAATATGTGAACGATGAACTTCCTGATGTTCAACCTGGTTTTAGAAAAGGCAGAGGAACCAGAGATCAAATTGCCAACATCCGCTGGATCATGGAAAAAGCAAGAGAGTTCCAGAAAAACATCTATTTCTGCTTTATTGACTGTGCCAAAGCCTTTGACTGTGTGGATCACAATAAACTGTGGAAAATTCTGAAAGAGATGGGAATATCAAACCACCTGACCTGCCTCTTGAGAAATCTGTATGCAGGTCAGGAAGCAACAGTTAGAACTGGACATGGAACAATAGACTGGTTCCAAATACAAAAAGGAGTATGTCAAGGCTGTATATTGTCACCCTGCTTATTTAACTTATATGCAGAGTACATCATGAGAAACGCTGGACTGGAAGAAACACAAGCTGGAATCAAGATTGCCAGGAGAAATATCAATAACCTCAGATATGCAGATGACATCACCCCTGTGGCAGAAAGTGAAGAGGAACTCAAAAGCCTCTTGATGAAAGTGAAAGTGGAGAGTGAAAAAGTTGGCTTAAAGCTCAACATTCAGAAAACGAAGATCATGGCATCCGGTCCCATCACTTCATGGAAATAGATGGGGAAACAGTGTCAGACTTTGTTTTTTTGGGCTCCAAAATCACTGCAGATGGTGACTGCAGCCATGAAATTAAAAGACGCTTACTCCTTGAAAGGAAAGTTATGTCCAACCTAGATAGCATATTGAAAAGCAGAGACATCACTTTGCCAACAAAGGTCCGTCTAGTCAAGGCTATGGTTTTTCCTGTGGTCATGTATGGATGTGAGAGTTGGACTGTGAAGAAAGCTGAGCACCAAAGAATTGATGCTTTTGAATTGTGGTGTTAGAGAAGACTCTTGAGAATGCCTTGGACTGCAAGGAGATCCAACCAGTCCATTCTGAAGGAGATCAGCCCTGGGATTTCTTTGGAAGGAATGATGCTAAAGCTGAAACTCCAGTACTTTGGCCACCTCATGCGAAGAGTTGACTCATTGGAAAAGACTCTGATGCTGGGAGGGATTGGGGGCAGGAGGAGAAGGGGACGACAGAGGATGAGATGGCTGGGTGGCATCACTGACTCAATGGACATGAGTCTGGGTGAACTCCGGGAGTTGGTGTTGGACAGGGATGCCTGGAGTGCTGGGATTCATGGGGTCGCAAAGAGTTGGACACGACTGAGTGACTGAACTGAACTGACCTGATCCTTATATTTAGGTCTTTAATCCATTTTAAGTTTGTTTTTGCATATAATGTTAGAGAGTGTCCTAATTTCATTTTTTTTAACGTGTAGCTGTCCAGTTTTGCAGGCACCACTTCTTGAAGAGGCTGTCCTTTCTCCACTGTATATTCCTGCTTCCTTTGTTATAGATTAGGTGACCATAGGCATGTGGGTTTATCTCTGGTCTTTGTCAAGGTGATGCAGTTGGTAAAGAATCTGCTTGCCAGTGCAGGAGATGCAAGGGACACGAGTGTAATCCTCGGGTTGGGGAGATCCCCAGATAAGGGTATGGTAACCTACTCCAGTATTCTTGCCTGGAGAAGTCCATGGAGAGAGGAACCAGACAGGCTGCAGTCCATGGGGTCAGAAGTAGTCAGACACGACTGAGCATGCATGTCTTGTTAAGGTGCAGGCTGGACAGAAGCTAAAATCGTCTGTAAATCATCTGGAGGCACCATATCCACTCTGGAAATTAGTGAGACATTTTGCAGATGGAAAAGTTTGAGGGTTATATGACATTGCCTGAAATCCTTTAAAAATATAATGCAGGCCTTTTATTTACAAGTATCCCATTTTATCTCTGCCAAGTTTATAGTTTTTTCAACAGGAGGAGGTCAACCACTGCTATGTTGCTGTTGCTGTTCAGTCACTAACTTGTGTCCAACTCATTGTGACCCCATAGACAGTAGTACACCAGTCTTCCTTGTCACCTAGAGTTTGCTCAGACTCATGTCCATTGAATCAGTAATGTCATCCAACCATCTCATTCTCTGTCGTCTCCTTCTCTTCCTGCCTCATTCTTTCCAGCATCAGGGTTTTTTCCAGTGAGTAGGCTCTTCGTTCACATCAGGTGGCCAAAGTACAGGGTTGATTTCCTTTAGGATTGACTGGTTTGATCTCCTTGCTCTCCAGGGGACTCTCAAGAGTCTTCTCCAGCACCACATTCAAAAGCATCAGTTTTTCAGTGCTCAGCCTTCTTTATGGTCCAACTAGGACATCCACACATGACTCCTGGAAAAACCATAGCTTTGACTACATGGACCTTTGTCAGCAAAGCAGTATGTCTGCTTTTAGGTCTTGTCTAGGTTAGTCATAGCTTTCCTTCCAAGGAGCAAGTGGCTTTTAATTTAATGCGAGAAAATAAAATCTGCTTCCACTTTTTACCCTTCTATTTGCTATGAAGTGATGGGACCAAATGCCATGATCTTTGTTTTTAGAATGTTGAGTTTTAAGCCAGCTTTTTCACTCTCCTCTTTTACCCTGATCAAGAGGCCCTGTAATTCTTCTCCACTTTATGCCATTAAAGTGGTATCATCTCCATATCTGAGGTTGTTGATATTTCTCCCAGCAATCTTGATTGCAGCTTGTGATGCTTCCAGCACAGCATTTGGCATGATGTACTCTGCATATGGGCTTCCCTGTTGGCTCAGACAGTAAAGCATCTGCCTGCAATGTGGGAGACCTGGGTTCGATCCCTGGGTCGGGAAGATCCCCTGGAGAAGGAAATGGCAACCCACTCCACTACTCTTGGCTAGAAAATCCCATGGATGAAGGAGCCTGGTAGGCTGCAGTCCATGGGGTTGCAAAGAGTCGGACACGACTGAGTGACTTCACTTTCACTCTGCATGTAAGTTAAATATGGGTGACAATAAATAGCCTTGACATACTCCTTTTCCAATTTTGAACCAGTTTGTTGTTCCACATCCACTTCTAACTGTTCGTTGTTACCTGCATACAGATTTCTCAGGAGACAAGTGAGGTGGTTTGATATTCTCATTCCTTTAAGAATTTTCCACAATTTGTTGTGATCCAAGCAATCAAAGGCTTTAGCGTAGTCAGTGAAGCAGAAATAGATGTTTTTTTTTCTGGAATACTCTTGCTCTCTCTATGATCCAGAGACTATTGGAAATTTGATCTCTGGTTCCTCTGCCTTTTCTAAACCTAGCTGGTACTACTGAAAGTACTTGGTTCACATATTGCTGAAACCTAATTTGAAGGATTTTGAGCATGACCTTGCTAGCATGTGAAATGAGGTGCATTTGTACCATGGTTTGAATATTTTTTGGCACTGCCCTTCTTTGGGATTGGAATGAAAACTGACCTTTTCCAGTCCTATGGCCACTGCTGAATTTTCCAAATTTGCTGACATATTGAATGCCGTATGTTAACAGCATCATTTTTTAGGATTTTCAGTAGTTCAACTGGAATTCCATCACCTCCACTAGCTTTGTTCATGGTGATGATTCCTAAGGCCCACTTGACATCATATTCCAGGATATCTGACTTCAGGTGAGTGATCACACCATGGTGGTTATCTCAGTTATTAAGACCTTTGTTGTCTAGTTTTTCTGTGTACTCTTGCCACCTCTTCTTAATCTCTTCTGCTTCTGTTAGGTCTTTACTATTTCTGTCCTCCATTGTGCGCATCCTTGCATGAAATGTTCCCTTGGTATCTCTAATTTTCTTGAAGAGATCTCTGGTCTTTCCCATTCTATTGTTTTCCTCTATTTCTTTGCACTGATCACTTAAGAAGGTGTTCTTACCTTTCCTTGATATTCTCTGGAACTCTGCATCCAGTTTGGTGTATTCTCTTTCTCCCTTGCATTTTGCTTCTGTTCCTTTCTCAGCTATTTGTAAGTCTCCTCAGAAAACCACTTTGCCTTGTATTTCTTTTTCTTTGGGATGGTTTTGGTCACTACTTTCTGTACAGTGTTATGAACCTCCGTCCACAGTTCTTCAGGCATTCTGTCTACCAGATCTGATCCCTTAAATGTATTTGTTACTTCCACTGTATAATAAAAAAAAATTGATTTAGTTTATACCTGAATGGCCTACTGGTTTTCCCTACTTTCTTCAGTTTAAGCAATAAGGATCTGATGGTCTGAGCCACAGTCAGCTCCCAGTCTTGCTTTTGCTGACTGTATAGAGCTTCTCCATCTTTGACTGTAAAGAGTATAATCAGTTTGATTTCGATATTGACCATCTGGTGATGTCCATGTGTAGTCGTCTCTTGTGTTGTTGGAAGAGAGGACATTTACTATGACCAGTGTGTTCTTTTGACAAAACTGGTAGCGTTTGCCCTGCTTCATTTTGTACTCTAAAAAACCAAACTTGCCTGTCACTGTATCCAGGTATCTCTTGACTTCCTACTTTTGCATTCCGATAGCCTGTGATGAAAAGAACATCTTATTTTGGTCTTAGTTCTAAAAGGTCTTGTAGGTGTTCACAAAACCATTCAACTTCAGCTTCTGGGACATAGACTCAGATTACAGTGACATTGAATGGTTTACCTTGGAAATGAACTGAGATCATTCTGTTGTTTTTGAGATTGCACCCAAGTACTGCATTTTGGGGTCTTTTGTTGACCATGAAGGCTACTCCCATTTCTTCTAAGGGATTCTTACCCCACAATAGTAAATATAATGGTCGTCTGAATTACATTTGCCTATTCCAGTTCATTTTAGTTCACTGATTCCTAAGATGTCGATGTTCACTCTTGCCATCTCCTGCTTGACCACATCCAGTTTTCCCTGATTCATGGACCCTAACATTCCAAGGCTCTGTGTAGCGTGGTTCTTTACACCATTCAACTTTGCTTTCACCAGCAGGTACATCCATACTGAGCATCGTTTCTGCTTTGGCTCAGCTGCTTTGTTCTTACTGGACCTATCAGGAAGTGCCCTCCACTCTTCCCCAGTAGCATATTGGTTACCTTCCCATCTGGGAGTCTCATCTTCTGGGACACATTTTTTTTTTTTTTTGCCTTTTCATACTATTAATGGGGTTCTCATAGCAAGAATACTGGAGTGGTTTGCCATTCCTCCTCCAGTAGACCACATTTTGTCAGACCACTTCTCACTATGACCCGTGCATCTTGAATGAGCCTGACAATATGGCTCACAGCTTCATTCAGTTATGCAAGCTCCTTTGCCATGACAAGGCTGTGATCCATGAATGGGATCCACTGCTATAGCAGCTGAGAGAGTGGAGAACTAAAAACTTAGAGAATTTTTATTTAGATATTTCATATCTAAAAAATTTATAACTTACCAAAATGAAATTCATGCATCTCAGAGTTTCATAATTCATATATAAGAAATTCATGAACCTCTGCTTCATGAGGGGTTTTGGATTTCTTTTTAAGCTTAGATACAGGAGATGATTATCTGGTAAAGCCTTTTTTCCTGAACTCTAACAGGGTAAACACTAACAGCTGTGTGTGTGCTGTGCTTAGTCGCTCAGTCATGTCTGACTTTTTGCAGTCCTATGGACTGTAGTCTACCAGGCTCATCTGTCTGTGGGGATTCTCCAGGCAAGAATACTGGAGTGGGTTGTCGTGCCTTCTTCCAGGGTGTCTTCCCAACCCAGGGATCGAATCCAGGTCTCCTGCATTGCAGGTGGATTCTTTACCAGCTGAGCCACAAGGCACTGGAGTGGGTAGCCATTTCCCTTCTCCAGTGGATCTTCCTGACTCAGGAATTGAACCAAGGTTTCCTGCATTGCAAGTGGATTCTTAACCAGCTAAGCTACCAGGGAATAGCTAGCTGTAAGTTACCTTAATCTACAAAAAGTAATCAAATGAAATTTGTAACAAAAGATAATTTAATTTTTACACATGTGTGTGTATGAGAGTGAGTCAGAGACACTTGTTTCTATATCTGATTCCTCCCCGTGAGTTTCTTTTAAATTGACCTTGATATGCAAGTTGCTCACATGGAAATTATTTCATTAATAGCAGAGACACTCTTGGTCTCGTTGCAGCTTTGAGCAAGACAAATAGAAAAAAGCTTTGTCCATCAAGTGCATTCATGTAAGATATAACAACTGAGTGTTTAACAGGTTGAACCCACTCATAAGCAAACTGTATGTTTAGAACACCACAGACTCTGACAGTCCTCACCATATATCAGTAGTTATCCTGGGTTCTTTTAATTGCTTACTAGGTTTTCTTTTTAATTGTATTGGAGTCAGGCTACCAGTGCCATGAAAAAGTTATTAATCAACATTGCATGATTTTCTGACATTGTTTATATTGACCTCTGACAACAAGGGAAAATGCTCATTTATGATATGTCATGTTTCTGTTTGATACGGCCTAGCCTGGAGAATCCCAGGGACGGGGGAGCCTGGTGGGCTGCCGTCTCTGGGGTTGCACAGAGTCGGACACGACTGAAGAGACTTAGCAGCAGCAGCAGCAGCATGAAAACAGTCCTAGGGAACCTTCGGGTGATGTGTCTGCAGCATGTATATAATCTATCCGTGATCCTCCTTGTCTTTGGTAGTCCGTGTGATAGTGGGGCATGCTTCTTTACCTCCTGGCAAGCAGTTCTTAACTATGAGGAAGCCTCCAATAAATTTCTGTTTCAAAGAACTTCAGCACTCAGATCCCTGCAAAATTTACAAACAGTGTGACTTTTTCTTTCTACAGAGCCCTCTCATGATGTTGATTTTTAAAATTCAGTTTGTTTTGGCAAAAATGTAACATTTGAAGTTTCTGTTCTTTTAAGAGATGGGTATTTGCTCAAAAATATGACCTTTTATTAGCTGCATCACAAGGTGTAGAGTATAGAGCTTTATAAATCCTACCTTCTGAATGAATTCTGCCAAATGTTATTTGATTAAAGCCTGGCTAATTAGACTGCTGATGAATTCTGCCTTTGATAGATGATGCTGTTTAACTGACAAACAGATTGCCTCCATTTAGTAATGACTCCCCAGTTACAATGACAAAGGACAAGCTATTTGTCAGGTAATCTGTTTAATCATTCAGAAATAGAATTAATCAAGAACCTAATCATTTTGTCTCTAGTTAAATCTAGCTAATGAATTAAAACGTGTGATTTGTACTATTCATTCCACTCCACTCTGAAACAGTGTTATAAACAATTTCCTTACTACTTCTTTGGATTAGATTTTGTGCCCAATTTAAATGTTTCGTAATGGAGAGAAAGAGAGAAGAAGAGCAGTAATGCAGTCGGGATATGACTAATGTTGAAGCGATGGTGCTGTGTGTGTTCTCTGTGGCAGAGGCGCGGCGGGGCCTTCGGAGGCCCAGTGGCAGCCAGACGTGCCCACCCCAGCCACACGAGCCTGCAGGAGGTTTCCTGGCGTGCCCTCGAGAAGGCGAAATTTATTAACAGATACTCTGCTGCCTAACCTGATAGTAAGAAGTCAGAAGCCTGTTATGGCTTCCTAAGCTTTCTCCGTCACATGGGCCCCTGTCTTGTCACCGCTGATTATCCAGCCATCATCTCCAGTGCACCTTATGGCAGGGATAGGCAGTGAAAATTAGAATTGAAGTTCTTGTGCACCCATGCACACAAGCCTGGATTCGTCTGGACTGTTAGGTTAGGGTTAAGTGTACGCAGGAACATTCTAGAGCTGCAAAGATTATTGTCACAATTTTCAGAGAAAGGAAAAGCAATAATAGAGCCCTTGTAATAATACACCCTGGACTACTCAGCTTACTCTCTCTGCTCTCTGTGTTTACCACGTGAAGGGCGGTGTTTCTTTACCTTAGCTTGATTGGGAGGAATGGAAGAAATTAGGAAGGAACAGAGATGAGGGTTTCTTTTTTGAGAAATAAAATGCATTTATTTCCTTCTATTTGAGTTCATTTGATGTTCTTAAATTTAAGATAAGTCACCTGTAATATCCTGGCTCTTCCTGTGGTATAAACACTTCCCTCCCCCCGCCCCCCGCCACCCCCAGCCCAGAGGAGGAAAATTTCTGATCTAAACACTTAGAACTGCATTTTTCCTTTTAAAATTTTTCTTTAAACTGCGCAACAGTTGAAGAGATAAAGATGCTAAGAATAATGCAACTTTTGAAAAGAGATTGCTTTTATTTGGACTAGAGGGGGAAAGCCATAAACATATTCCTTAGATTGCCAAGAAAACACAGTTACTTCTTTGTTGACTGTGTACAGCTAATTAAAATGTATTTTTCATATCCTGAAAGTTAGATGTACAGTTACTTAGATTTCTGGCAATCTGGCAGACTTATATCCTGGAAAAGATGCTCTATACAAAAGACCTGTCAATGCTGGATAAAAATAAAGCAAACAGTAAATATCTGAATCTGTAAAACAGTAAGAGTGATCTCCAGGACGGAACAGACAAAGCTGGGACCTGAGTCCAGAGTGTTGAGGTCAGGCTGAGGATGCAGTACCTTGCAGGGTATCTGTAGTTTCAGTAAACTCAATACTTAATTTTTCACCGTGATAGAAACGGAGACAAGCTTTGAGTTCAGGTTAGAATGCAGGATGGACCAATTATTCCACCATAGTCTAGGATCCCAGAGAGGCTATGCTCAAAATGAAATCGGAGACTGGAAATAATCTACCTTTGACAAACAGAGATGCTTAGGACATTCAGTTGTTTTGAGCTAATTGCTGACTAGAGAAAGAGGTCTCCTTAGAGTTTGTAACCACAGCCTTTCCCTCAAGTGTGTTTGGAGTTCAGACTTAAAATGCTTGCATGGCTAGAAAACCCTCAGGCAAGAAATAAACTTAAAATGGTCTTTGATTGATAGCAGCCTATGGTGCCTGGCAGAAGCAAACACAAAAGCTGTCTGGAGGGACTAATCCTCAATCTAAGGGGTCACAGGATTTTAACAGATAGGGACCACCAAACATGAGCTCATGATTCCAAATTCCAGGAACACCCAAGGAAACAAGAACCATGAGCAGGAGACAGAAGAAACCACAAGAAGCAGAACTGAACTTCAAAAGAACATAAGATAAGGGTTTAATCTGATAAAGAAAATTGTATAAATGCCTAGAATATTTTAAAATAGGAATCAGCATGAAAAAAAGCAAGATTGTATTAAAAATTAAGCATAATTGAAAACAGTTAAATGGAAAGTTCTAGGACTTAAAAATACAATAATGGAAATTAAAAACTCAAATGATCCTGTTAGGTAGTTAAGTTATTCATACCTGAAGAGAACTGATCAACTGATTCTAAAGAAATACATAGAGTACAATAAAAGGAGATGGAAATGGCTAAGACAGGTTGAGAAAAATGAAAAATAAAAAGACCTAATTGAGTTTGTAGGCTTTCATTCAACAAAAATGAGAAACAAAGCCATTTTCAGTCAAAAACAGAATTTACTCTCAGCTGATGCTTGGAAATTCAAATACATAAGAACGCGTGAAAAGTAAAGAAATTGTTAGCGTGTAGATCTTCACGAGCCAGATAATCACGATGGTGTGATCACTCACTTAGAGCCAGACATTCTGGAGTGGGAAGTCAAGTGGGCCTTAGGAAGCATCACTACGAACAAAGCTAGTGGAGGTGATGGACTTCCAGTTGAGCTATTGCAAATCCTAAAAGATAATGGTGTGAAAGTGCTGTACTCATTTTGCCAGCAAATCTGGAAAACTCAGCAGTAGCCACAGAACTGGAAAAGGTCAGTTTTCATTTCAATCCAAAAGAAAGGCAATGCCACTCATCTCACATGCTAGTAAAATAATGCTCAAATTTCTCCAAGCCAGGCTTCAGCAATATGTGAACCATGAAATTCCAGATGTTCAAGCTGGATTTAGAAAAGGCAGAGGAACCAGAGATCAAATTGCCAACATCTGCTGGATCATTGAAAAAGCAAGAGAGTTCCAGAAAAACATTTACTTCTGCTTTATTAACTATGCCAAAGCCTTTGACTGTGTGGATCACAACAAACTGTGGAAAATTCTGAAATAGATGGGAATACCAGACCACCTGACCTGCCTCTTGAGAAATCTGTATGCAGGTCAGGAAGCAACAGTTAGAACTGGACATGGAACAACAGACTGGTTCCAAATAGGAAAAGGAGTATGTCAAGGCTGTATATTGTCACCCTGCTTATTTAACTTATATGCAGAGTACATCATGAGAAACGGTGGCTGGATGAAGAACAAGCTGGAATCAAGATTGCTGGGAGAAATACCAATAACCTCAGATATGCAGATGACACCACCCTTGTGGCAGAAAGTGAAGAAGAACTAAAGAGCCTCTTGATGAAAGTGAAAGAGGAGAGTGAAAAGTTTGCTTAAAACTCAACATTCAGAAAAGTTAACATCATGGCATCCAGTCCCATCAGTTAAGTTCAGTTCAGTTGCTCAGGTGTGTCCAACTCTTTGCGACCCCAAGAATTGCAGCACACCAGGCCTCCCTGTCCATCACCAACTCCTTCATGGCAAATAGAGGGGGAAACAGTGGCTGACTTTATTTTGGGGCTCCAAAATCACTGCAGATGGTGACTGCAGCCATGAAATTAAAAGATGCTTATTCCATGTAAAGAAAGTTATGACCAACCTAAATAGCATATTAAAAAGCAGAGACATTCCTTTGCCAAAAAAGGTCTGGCTAGTCAAGGCTATGGTTTTTCCAGTAGTCATGTATGGATGTGAGAGTTGGACTATAAAGAAAGCTGAGTGCCGAAGAATTGATGCTTTTGAATTGTGGTGTTGGAGAAGACACTTGAGAGTCCCTTGGACTGCAAGGAGATCCAGCCAGTCCATCCTAAAGGAGATCAGTCCTGGGTGTTCATTGGAAGGACTGATGTTGAAGCTGAAACTCCAATACTTTGGCCACCTGATGTGAAAACCTGACTCATTTGAAAGACCCTGATGTTGTGAAAGATTGAAGGCAGGAGGAGAAGGGGACAACAGATGATGAGATGGTTGGATGGCATCACCGACTAAATGGACTTGGGTTTGGGTGAACTCCAGGAATTGGTGATGGACATGGAGGCCTGGCGTGCTGCGGTTCATGGAGTTGCAAAGAGTCAGACACGACTGCGCAACTGAACTGAACTGACCTGAGAGCTGAACCACAGTGATTGTGTAAAATAATAATGATTCCATAACAGGCGTTACAAATAAGATACTGAAGCCAGGCTTCAGCAATACGTGAACTGTGAACTTCCAGGTGTTCAAGCTGGTTTTAGCAAATGCAGAGGAACCAGAGATCAAATTGCCAACATCTGCTGGATCATTGAAAAAGCAAGAGAGTTACAGAAAAACATACATTTCTGCTTTATTGAGTATGTCAAAGCCTTTGACTGTGTGGATCACAGCAAACTGTGGAAAATTCTTCAGGAGATGGGAATACCAGACCACCTGACCTGCCTCCTGAGAAACCTGTATGCAGGTCAGGAAGCGACAGTTAGAACTGGACATGGAACAACAGACTGGTTCCAAATACAAAAAGGAGTACGTTAAGGCTATATATATATATATATATATTATAGCTTATTTAACTTATATGCAGAGTACATCATGAGAAATGCTGGGCTGGAAGAAGGACAAGCTGGAATCAAGATTGCCAGGAAAAATATCAATAACCTCAGATATGCAGATAACATCACCCTTATGGCAGAAAGTGAAGAGGAACTAAAAAGCGTCTTGATGAAAGTGAAAGAGGAGAGTGAAAAAGTTGACTTAAAGCTCAACATTCACAGAACTAAGATCATGGCATCTGGGCCCATCACTTCATGGGAGATAGATGTGGAAACAGTGTCACACTTTATTTTTTTGGCCTCCAAAATCACTGCAGATGGTGATTGCAGCCATGAAATTAAATGACACTTACTCCTTGGAAGGAAAGCTATGACCAACTTAGATAGCATATTCAAAAGCAGAGACATTACTTTGCCAACAAAGGTCCGTCTAGTCAAGGCTATGGTTTTTGCAGTAGTCATGTATGGATGTGAGAGTTGGACTGTGAAGAAAGCTGAGCGCCAAAGAATTGATGCTTTTGAACTGTGGTGCTGGAAAAGACTCTTGAGAGTCCCTTGGACTGCAAGGAGATCCAACCAGTCCATTCTAAAGGAGATCAGTCCTGGGTGTTCATTGGGAGGACTGATTCTAAAGCTGAAACTCCAGTACTTTGGCCACCTCATGCGAAGAGTTGACTCATTTGAAAAGACCCTAATGCTGGGAGGGATTGGGGGCAGCAGGAGAAGGGGACAACAGAGGATGAGATGGCTGGATGGCATCACCAACTTGATGGACATGAGTTTGAGTGAACTCTGGGAGTTGGTGATGGACAGGGAGGCCTGGCGTGCTACAGTCCATGGAGCACCAAAGAATCGGACACAACTGAGCGACTGAACTGAACACATAACATAAAAGGGCATTCTGTACAGGGCATGCTAATTAGTACATGGAAAGCATATAAATTTTAGATTATGTTAAACATACATAGTAGGGCTTCCCTGGTGGCTCAGACTAAAGCATCTGCCTGCAATGCGGAAGACTGGGGTTCGATCCCTGGGTTGGGAAGATCCCATGGAGAAGGAAATGGCAACCCTCTCCAGTACTCTTGCCTGAAAAAGTCCATGGATGGACTGAGGAGCCTGATATGCTACAGTCCATGGTGTTGCAAAGAGGTGGACATGACTGAACCACTTCACTTACATAGTAAAAAAAAAATTTTAAGGATAATCACTAAAGTGTGGAAATAGAGTCTGTAAGTTCTATAATAGCACAGGATCAACCCAAACATGTAAGAAAATATAAGGGAGAAAAACTTAGGAAACAGCAAGATAAAAGCAAAGCACAAAATAAAATGTTAGAAACTTATTTAAATATATTATTAATAATGATAAATATTAATAAATAAACATGTATTTTATTATAATGGTAATATATTCTAACAATATAAATTTTAAATAATAACAAAAAGTAATAAATAGCAAAACTCACTAACGTGAAAAAGTGACATAAGTTTGGATTAAAATTTTCCAGTTGTATGGTATTTACAACAGATGCTCATCGTACCTAAGATATAGACTGTTTGAAATTTAAAAAGATGGAAATACTAGGCAAATACTATTTCCTCTATTTTTAAAGTGAGATATAGTTGACATATAACAACTATATGTTGTGCAACTAAGGTGTGCAACGTTGATTTGGTATGTGTGTATATTGCAATATGATTACATCATAGTGTTAGCGAAAACCTCAATCATGTCATCTGATTATCACTTCTGTGGTAAGAACATTTAGGCTCTAGTCTTTTATCAGCTTTGCAGTATATACTACTGTACGGTTGACTATATTCACATTGCTGTGCATTGAGTCTCCAAACCTACCTTCTAATTCCTAAATTTGTACCTTTGACCAACATTTCAACAAGTCTCCCAACCCTCACAAAATACTAATTTTAAAAAGCTTTTATAGCTATATTATTAACAAATTATTTTAATGTGAAAAAGATGATATAGATAAAGAAGGTCACTTTAAAATGATAAAAGGTCCTATTTTCCACGAGTGTCATAGTTAAATTTATGTGTACTCATTGTGTACATGAGTTTCAAAATTTTTGTTAACTACAGCAATAGAATTCCAAGAATATACTAGATATTGAAGTGTAAAGTTGTTTTTAAAATGATGCATCTTTCTTTAAAAATATGTGTTTATTTGGCTGCTCCGGGTCTTACTTGTGGCACATGGAATCTTTGTTGCCATGAGCAAGCTCATCGTTGCCACACGTGGGATCTTAATTCCCTGACCAGGGATCAAACCTCTGCGCCCATGCTGGGAGCACAAAGCCTTAACCACCGAACCACCAGAGAATTCCCTAAAATGGTTATTCGCTTTGTAGAGCTACTTAGCCATTCCGTTTTCTGGGAATGCTGAAGATGCAATCCCACCTCTAGATATACATACTGTAGGAAATTATGATTGCTCATCTGTGTTCATGGAGAAGGCAATGGCAGCCCACTCCAGTACTCTTGCCTGGAAAATCCCATGGACGGAGGAGCCTGGTGGGCTGCAGTCCATGGGGTCGCTGAGGGTCGGACACGACTGAGCGACTTCACTTTCCCTTTTCACTTTCATGCATTGGAGAAGGAAATGGCAACCCACTCCATTGTTCTTGCCTGGAGAATCCCAGGGACAGGGGAGCCTGGTGGGCTGCCGTCTATGGGGTCGCACAGAGTCGGACATGACTGAAGCAACTTAGCAGCAACAGCATCTGTGTTCAAGTATACACTTGTAAGAATGTTCAGAATAACATTATTTATAAGAATGAAAAATTGGGGAAAACTTAAGTATCCATCTCAGCAGAATGTACATAAGCAAATTGTGGTGTTGCCATTGAATGTAATACTATACTCATTAAGAATGAATAAATAGGAGGTACATGTGTTCACAAAAATATTCCATTTCTTAAGCTAGCTGGTGGGTGTACATATGTGATTATTTACATACTGTTTTGTAGGTCTGAATGTTTTCACAATAGTCTTTTAAATACTAAGGAGAAAATATACATAAAAACATGAAATTTAAAACTATATACATACTACCTCAATTCAAAAAGCATCTATAGCAATATTTTTAAGCTATATTTGAAAAAAAATCATATTGCAGTTTTACTTTAAAGAAATCTTTTTATCAGTGCTCTGTTTAGTAACTGACCAGCTGTTTTAGTGAAGCAATATGAATAATTTATTTTGCAATTTATTTCAAGCTTAAAAGATGATGACTTGAGTTTCTGGTATCAAAGATGGCTAAGGAATTTGGGTCTTTTTTCCCTTGTTCTGTGGAGACACTCTTTTCCTTAAGAGTCTATGATCAGCTATAAATAATGCCTCACTTTTAAAAGTAATTTAGATTTTTTAAAAGAACATCCTTCCTAGGAAAAAAATACTGGACAATAAAAATGAAAATACTTAAAGTCACAGTCTAGTTCTAAGGTCTTAAATTTACCCTCAAAACTTGTTAAACTTTGGTCTGGGCTTTCATTTCCAGGAGTCCCTTTGAGACAGTGAACAGTTTGCAGCATGTAAGCCAGGGGTCCCAAACTGTTTTGTTCAATGATGCCCTTTTAGCAGGCTCTCCAAGATGAATAGAAAACCTCAGAGTTCAGTCTACCAAGTGGTTAGGTCATAGCAATCCTGCAGAATCTCCCTTTGGACAGTCAGGACTGCATGGAAAGAAAGATAGTGACTCTGATGCTGGAGCTGTGAGCCACCTGGTAGTCTTAAGGCTGCCCAACAGGTTTTGCGTACTCCTGTTTTCCCCTGAAAATTTAGAATTCACGGCACCTCTGAGTATGCTGCCGCACCCTGCAGAACTAGCTAAAATGTGCTCCTGTGTACCCCTTCCTGAGGATGACGCTGCACTCATTCGCATTCCTGGCCTCTTCCCTGACTGCAGGAGAAGCCATACAAGTGCTCAGAGTGCGGCAAGGCCTTCAGCCAGAAGCGCGGCCTGGACGAGCACACGAGGACACACACCGGGGAGAAGCCTTTCCAGTGCGACGTGAGTGTGCCTCCCTGCTTCCTGTGGTCCTCCTGTAACCTCCAGAGACAGGAGATACATTCGTGGGGATGTATCCATGCCTCCTTTTGTGCACGAGTGAGTGAGTGTGTGTGTGTGTGTGTGCGCGCGCGCATACTTTACAGTGCTAGTCTGTCTATTAATGTCTTGTGCTCCTTATTCCTTTTGATTGCATAATCTGTGTAGCCACGTTGTAGCATATTTTTTTACCCTAGTTTTCTGGCAGTGCCTGAACTTTGATTTTCTTTAAGACATACTTGTACCCTGTTTTAATGCAGTTGAGTTGTTATTCCAAGGTGTAAATGCATGATGACTAAGACAGGTTTCATGTGTCTGGCCAAGTCTTTTGACAGGTTAATTATAGTTAACCAGAGATTTAACTGCTTATAGATATTTTTATTTATTTTGTTAAAGCCAAACAATGAATTTCTAAAACAAGTATGCTGCTGCTGCTAAGTCACTTCAGTCATGTCCAACTCTGTGCGACCCCATAGATGGCAGCCCACCAGGCTCCCCCGTCCCTGGGATTCTCCAGGCAAGAACACTGGAGTGGGTTGCCATTTCCTTCTACAGTGCATGAAAGTAAAAAGTGAAAGAGAAGTCGCTCAGTCGTGTCCGACTCTTCGCGACCCCATGGACTGCAGCCTACCAGGCTCCTCCGTCCATGGGATTTTCCAGGCAAGAGTACTGGAGTGGGGTGCCATTGCCTTCTCTGAAAATAAGTATAAACTGCTTTAAAAAGTGCCACTGCTGATTGTTTAGATTTTCTGCTTATGACATTTGAAGTGAAATGAAATTATCAACATAGTTGTTCACATTATTAATGAGAGGACAGAAATACTACCCTTGTCTGTAAAATGAATTGGATCATTGATTAATTTAGAGAAAAATGGTTTATCGATGAAGAGCATCACCATTTTCTTCTGTAAGATTGACAGTAGACAGAAAGTTGACACTGGCGTTAGGGAAAACACTTACTTCTAACGCAAAAATAGCGAAAACAGAGAATTGCTGTAGTTTAGTGTAAAAAGCAGAGAAGGCAGTAGCACCCCACTCCAGCACTCTTGCCTGGAAAATCCCATGGACGGAGGAGCCTGGTGGGCTGCAGTCCATGGGGCCACTAGGAGTAGGACACGACTGAGCGACTTCACTTTCCCTTTTCACTTTCACACATTGGAGAAGGAAATGGCAACCCACTCCAGTGTTCTTGCCTGGAGAATCCCAGGGACCGGGGAGCCTGGTGGGCTGCCGTCTATGGGGTCACACAGAGTCAGACACAACTGAAGCAACTTAGCAGCAGCAGCAGCAGTGTAAAAAGAAACTTTGAAATTGTGATGTGTGATGTTGCCTAGTTAACAGTTATCTTTCAATGTCAAGGGAAACTGAAGGACTCATCCCCTTGGCATACTTTGCAGAGTAAAGGGTGGGGTAAGCAGTCTGTATGAATAGAAATCACAGACATACGCTGCTTTCCTTGTCTTTCCATGAAACTGTGGTGGTAAGGTTAAGGTAGCAGTGTACTACCAGGGGACTGCTCACAAAAAATACATTTATCAACAGTGAACTTCTGTTAAGGAGAGAACTATTGGTAGAAAATGAAATGCACACATGGGGAGCTCTATCCTGAACAGGGGGTACAGTCAGTTTAACAATTTAATGGATTGAGCATTTAATCCATTGGTGCTTTCACTGGAATCATTTTCGTAAAAACAAAACTTATTTGGATCATTTAGTTACACAACTACACAAGTGATACAAGAAATGAAGTATTAACTGTATAATGACATCTTTCTACCATCACACTGCATGACTTTTATTTATGCTGAATATCTTCTTCATAGACTACTTCCTTAGTCTACTATTTACTGGACCATGGTGTTATTAAAAAAAAAAAAATTATCCTACAAGCATGATGTTTTCCATCTACTTCTATCCCATTTACTTCTATCAGATGTTCATCTCTCTGGGCCTTATCTGCAGTCCAGACTGGTTTACTGAGGAAAGATACAAGTTTAATGCCTCCAAAACTTCCCTGAACTTCAGCCTGCTCAGGGAACTGGCTGGCTGTTCAGTCTTGTCCTCTTAACCTACTTAGTCCACATAGAAGTCATCCTTTCTCACTCCACTGCCAGCCAGCTCCTTCCTAAGTATTAATAGTTCTCAAATCCATTGCCTCCTCTGTTTTGGTTCCCAATAGCAGTGCATAGCCTAGACCCTCACCTCACTATTTCTTATTGCATCCAACCTTCAATGTATGTGTTCTCCACCACCACCAAGATGATTTTTTTTTAATCAAAATGAAATTCACATAAAATTAACTATTTTAAAGTGCACCATTTAGTGGCACTTAGTACTTTGACAGTAATGTGCAGCCATCCCCTTCGTTCGAAAACATTTTACCATCTCCAAATAAAGTTCCCTACAATTCCCTCACTCTCCCCAGACCCTGGCAAGCCCCAGTCTGCTCTTCTCTATATATCTACCTATATTTTGTATTTTTACTGTAAGTGAATCATATAATATGTGACCTTTTATGACTGACTTCTCTCACTGAGCACAATGTTCTCAAGGATAATCTACACTGTAGCTTATTTAGTATATTACCTTGTATGGCTGAATGATATTCCATTGTATGTATATGTCACAATTTGTTTACCTGTGTCAGCTGATGAATGTTTGGGTTGTTTTTACTTTCTGGCTATTGTGCATACTGCAGAAACAAAGGCGTTTATACATGTTTTAAGTACCTGTTTTCAGTGATTTTGGTCATGTACCGAGAAGTGGAATTTCTGTGTACATATGGTGATTCTGGGTTTGAGTTTCTGAGGAACTGCCATACTGCTTTTCACAGTGGTTGCACCATTTTATATTCCCACCAGGAATACATGAGGATTCCCGTTGCTCATCATTCTTGTCAACACTTAATATTTTCTCTTTTATAAAATTATATTCATCTTAGTAGATGTGAACTGGTGTATCATTGTGGTGATTTACATTTCCCAAGGGATTAATGATGTTGAATATCCTTTCAGCAAATGTGTGTACTTGTTTTTTTGTTTATGTTCTTTGGAGAAATGTCTGTTCAAGTCCTTTGCCCATTTTAAAATTATGTTGCTTGTCTCTTTGTTGTTGAGTATGAGAAACTAGATATTAGACCCTTATCAGATATGATTGCAAATATTTTATTTCATTTTATTAAATATATGTCCTCTTTTCACTTTCTTTGTTCTTTGATACGTAAAACTTTTCAGTTTTGATGTTTAATTTATCCATTTTTTCTCTTTGTCACTATGCATTTTTGGTCCTATTTGAGAATATACTGCCAAACTCAAGGTCATAAAGATTTACCTTTATGTTTTTATCTAAGAGTTTTCTAATTTTACCTCTAAGGTTTAGATAATATAAATCCATATCAAGTTAACTTTGTGTGTATGGTGTGCGGTAGAGGTCCATTGTTTTCCATTTTTTCAGTCTTTCACTATTGAATATGATCTTAATTATGCACTTAAAAAATAACTTCCCTTTATTATGTTGAAGAAGTTCTAGTTTCCTGAATATTTTTATCAAAACAGGATTTTGAATCTTGTCGAATGCTCTTCTGAATCACTTGACATCATTTTCTTTCGTTTTGTCCTGTTAATGTGGTATATTACATTGTTTGATTTTTTTTCCTTTTTTTTTATGTTGAACTACCATTACAGTCCTGAGATAAACACTGCTTTGCCGTGGCTTTGTGTGTGTGCGTGCTCAGTCGTGTCTGACTCTTTGTGACCCCACTAGGCTCCTCTGTCCATGGAATTTTCCACACCAGAATACTGCAGTGGGTTGCCATATCCTCCTCCAGGGGATCTTCGCAACCCAGGGATTGAACCTGTGTCTCCTGCATTGGCAGGCAGATTCTTTACCACTGAGCTGCCTGGGAAGCCCCTTGTCATGGCTCATAACCCTCTTACTATGATTTTGGATTCAGCTTGTTAGGGTTTTTTTGTTTGTTTGTTTCATCTTGTTTTCTGATGGTTCATTTGAAGATTTTTTCATATATTCTCATAGTTTTCTTTCATTGTAATGTCTTTGGTAGTGATATCAAGGTCATACTGACCTCACAGAGTGAGTAGCAAGTGTTCCTCCTCTTCTATTTTTTGTAAGAGTGTAAGAGAATTGGTGTTCATTTTTCTTTAAATGCTTGGTAGAATACATCAGTGAAACTACTGGGTTCTAGACTTTTCTTTGTTGAGAGGATTTTTGATTTGGTCTTTTTACTTGTTATAGGTATCCTGAATTTTTCTATTTCTTGTTGAGTCAGTTTTAGTATTTGTGTATTTCTAGGAATTTGTCCATGCTGACTAGGTTATCTGGTTTGTTGGCATGCAGTTCATAGTGTTCTTTTATAATCAATGGGCTTTCCTGGTGGCTCAGATGGTAAAGAATCTGTCTGCAATGCAAGAGACCAGGGTTCAGTCCCTCAGTCAGGAAGGTCCCTGGGAGAAGGGAACGGCTACCCACTCCAGTATTCTTGCCTGAAGAATTCCACGGACAGAGGAGCCTGACGAGCCAGGAATTAGACACGACTGATCAACTAACACACACTTGTAATCAATCCCTTTCTTTCTTTGGGTTTGGTATTAATATCACAGTGTGACTTCCTCAATATAAACTCAATCTTGCTTCTCTGTGATGACTTCTCACAACCTGTAAGGTAAAATCCACCTTCCTACTTGACTGAAAAATTACTCTGGTCTTTGTCAATTCTTACTATTTTGTATCTTAATAATTCCTTATCTATCAGTACTCTGCGGTTTCTTTGCGGTGACTCTTACAGTTTCCTGAAGCAGCAGTATTGCTTCATATCTCTGTCTCTTGTTGCAGGTAGCTTGCATACACCGTTCCTTATGCCTAGAATATCCTTTTCTGCTTCTGATCCCACTGCCAAGTATATGTCTATATATGCATATTTCTGCTATATACATGTGTGTATGTATATATACATGCATATGTACACGTGTATGACATTTGAGTGGCACTGAGTAAAACTGTAAAGAAGAAACTGATGTGCATCTATCTCAGTTCTGGAGATAGCACAGTTGTGCTTCAATACGCCACTGCACTCATCAAACTACCCTAACCCCTTAGGCCCAGTCATTCCATGCAGTGCAGCTCCCCCACATGGGATACCTATTAAAATGTAAATGTCTTTATGACTACACATATGGTACCTGACTTCCAAATTCTTCTTTCTCCTGCCTCGATCTCTCTTTTGGACTCTAGGCAAATACTGTGAATTGCCTATACAGCATGTCTCCTCTCTCTGAACATGTTTCCTTCAACTGTCCAACTCTCTCTGAGAATTCCATCTCGAAATAGCCCAAACCAAAGATCTGAGCCTCATGTCTCACAGCTTTTTTCCCCTGAGCTATAACCAGTAGCATCATCTAGTTGAGATTCTATAGCAAGAAAGGCACAGTGATCCACAGTTTGTATGTATTCTCTGTGATTCCACTATAGTCCAGAAATGCTGTGTCCAACTCTTTGCAACCCCATGGGAATGTAGCTCGCCAGGTTCCTGTGTCCATGGGGTTTCCCAGGCAAGAATACTGGAGTATGTTGCCATGCGCTCCTCCAGGGGATCTTTTCAACCCAGGGATCGAACCCACGTCTCTTATGTCTGCTGCATTGGCAGGTGGGTTCTTATCACTAGTGCCACCTGGGAAGCTCCTTTTCTAGGAAGCAGTTGAGGCTCCCAGGGATTGAGTGGCTTGCCTGTCATTCACTGCTCATAACTGGCCAAGTCAGGATTCCAGGGATCAGATCCAGGCAGCTGCCTCTCAGCCCAGTGGTTCCCGACCCTCTTTGCTTCTCTGTGCTTCTCAAACCTGTCACCCTGTCTAAATTTCCACTGCCACCATCACTTTCTCACTCCCTGCATCCAGGGCAGTAGCAAATCTGATTGACTCTGTAAATAAATTAAGAGTGAACAGTCCTCACACTTCACCAGCTACCAGCCTAGTTTCCTGTAATAGTGAAATAGCTGTTTTTATTTTTTAGTAGGAGCATAATTGGTTTACCACGTTGTATATTTTCTGCTGTACAACAACGTGAATCAGCTGTAAGTATACATATATCCCCTCCCTCTCACCACACCCATCCCACCCCTCTAGGTCATCACAGAGCAGGGTAGGGGACGAATTGAAGCTGAGCACTGACACGTACATATACACTACCATGTGTAAAGCAGCCAGCTGGTGGGAACCTGCTGCACAGCACAGTGAGCTCAGCTCAGGACAGCGGCTTCTTAATTGGTCTCTCTGCTTCTGTCTTTGCTCCTGACCGAGTGTCCTCAACTGGCCACCCACAGGGATCTTTCCAGCACCTGAGTCAGGTTTCATATATGCATGTAGATTGTGTATGCATTATATGAGCCTCGTTTGCTCAGACTCACTTTAGAGTGAAAGCCACGGTCTTGCCGGAGTCTGGATTACTGCGTGATGAGCACCCCACGCTGCTGCCCCAGCCTCTCTGCCCTCAGCACCACCTCCACTCGCTCCGCTGCGTGGCTTCCTTGCCGTTCTTGCAGATGCACTGAGTGCGCCCTGTGAACCCGTCTTGGCACCTGCTGTTTCCGCAGCCCGGCGCGCCCTCCTGGGGTACCTCCATGGCCTGTCCCTGCACTGCTTTCCGTTCTCGGCTCAGGCTTCTGTCTCTCTCACTCCCATTACTCTCTTAACTCTCACCCCATAGTCGTCTTCTCCTTCACTGTACTCAGGTTCCCCTGAAATAGTAAACGTTTTTAAAATCATTTATCATCTGTTATAAGATCCTCGACAACAGTGTTTCTCTTCTTTGTTTACTGCAGTATTTCCAGCCCTAGAACAATGCCTAGAATGTAAGAAGCCTTCAGAGAGTATTTTCAAGGAAAGAACAAATGAATTCATGACCACTCTCTTAGTGTCCAAATCATTTCTAACTTGGGGAGGAATAATACTTGCTCTCCGTGACCCCAGTTGTGTACCCTGTAGCTTGCTGACTAAATTATACCTTAGCGTCTGTCTCTTCTTCAGTTCCCACCACTCGCATCCTTCCAGTCTTCTGATTGCCACGGTCTCTGGGGTTCAGCTCCAGCCTTCTGACTTCCTTCTCTCAGGTTACGCCTCTGGCAGCCTCACAGCCTCAGCCTGAGGGAATGGTTTTCACTTCCCCACCTGAGCCTTGCTCCCTGTTCCTCTGTACCTGTGTGTGTCTTCTTCCCTCTCCCTGCAATGTCGCTCCCCACCTTAGGGCACTGTAACCCCTGCGCATCTGGGTAGAATTCAGCATGCCCTCCTCTGTGTCTTTCTTGACATTTAGTTCATGGCATTGCAAGCATTTCTCCTTGGCACCCTGGACTCCACAAGGGCAGGACAGAGTGGTCTTTGTCACTGTGCTCCTTACTGAAGTAGTAGACACTTACCTCTGTGTGGTAAGTACTTGGTAACTGAAAATGTCTGTATAGAATTCTAACACTGTATCCAAGGACTTTCTGTTAAACATGTTGTTTCACTTTTAAGACAAAATCAGTTTACCTTCAACCTAGAGAAAGAATAAAATTTTTTCCCCATTTTTGGGCCTATGAATTAATACTAAGGTGGCATAGGTTGAAGGGTTGTATCGCAGGTGGAAAGACAGAGAAGGAGGCATCCCTGTTGGAAGTCCTTTCTGCTCTCCCATATTTTTAAAAGACTATAATCATCCTTACATTTGACTGATTTATACAGAGCATCAGTTTGAAGCCTCTTCATGACTGCATTTAAGTTCATGAAAACGTAGCTTTTAACATGTAGGTAGCAACTTAGCAGCAGCAGCAGTCAGTTTCACAGCCATGACATCACTGCTCTGCTGACATTTAATCTTCTGTCCTGGCCCTCGTTCAACAACCTGTCGGATCGTTCCCATCCCGTGTCCTGTTGGAGCTTCCAGGACCCTTAATTCTGAGCCGTCATCAATGACTCAGCATCCTGCTCAGCTTCCTTTCTTTTCCTCCAGCTCACTGATGCCGTAACTCTCCCGTGGTGACTGTATCGGTGGACTTCCTCTTTGTATCCTTCACAGCACACTGGTGAGATGAGCTGTCTGAGGATCTTTTTTTTTTTTTCTCAAAGAGATTTTCATTTCTGAAAAAAATGGAGTCAGCCAGGCAAATGGAAGAAAGTACAGGGGGCTCACATATCTCTGTTTGAAGTGAGAGCCTTTAATAATAGCTGGCCTGTGGGAGGTGGTATAGACGCTGAACCCAGATTGTCTGGATTTAAATCCTAGAAACCACTTCCTAGTTCTGTGACCTTGGGCAGCCTGCTTGAAAGTGTGGAAGTGTGTGTCAGTTTCCTTCTGTAAATTGGGGATAATAGTACTGGTATCTATCTAAAAGGGTTTGAGAACTGAACAAGCTGATGTTTAGAAATTGCTAAGGGTGGTTCCTGGCACACGGTGAAAGCAGCTGTTAGTGCTTAAACCTAGTCCCTGTGCCAGATACTGAAGTAAAACAGTGAACAAGGTGCCGTGTCCTCTGCTCTCATGGAAATCACATTCTTGTGGAGTATAGCCTTAAATCAACCTGAATAAATGTCTGATTGCATTTTATGATAAAGACTGGGCAAGGGGGAAAGGAGGGTGCTGTGAAGGAGTAGTTAGGGAAGAATTCTCTGAGTAACCTAAAAGATGGAATCAGCCATGGGGGAAACAGCATTCTAGGCTCAGGGAACAGAACAGAGCCTGATAGTGGAAAAAGGAAGGGGTGTTCGGGGAAGTAAGAAAGCAGGTGGAGCTAGAGCTCGGTGAGAGAGAGAGGGACCAGTACAGCTGGAGAGCAGACTGGGAGCCTTTTAGCCACAGCAAGGAATTTGTTTTGAATCTAATTTCAACAGGGAGCCATTGAAGAATTTGGTATCTGTTGTTCCTTTGGACATCAGGTTTAGAGTAAGGAGCCAGGGGGAGAGAAAATAGGAAACATTTTAATTCTTTCTAATTTATGATCCCAATTGTTCATTTAGACTTATAAAACAGTTTAGAGTTTCCTTTACTTGAAAATAATCTCTAAAGATACCTTTTTTGGTTTTTCCAGAATTATTCCATAGCCTTTAAGTTATTTATATTGCTCATAGGGATTGTATCAGTCATCTGTCTAACTTCCTCCTTCTTTCTTTTCTTTTAATAAATATCAGTGGAATGACTACTCTTGCCCTCCTGTTCTTTAGACTAGTAAGGAGAGACATTAGAAAGCACACAATTAATTGATTACACTCGAGGTAAGTGTTACCAAGAAACTGTCAAGGCTACCATGAGAGCGTTTGGTGGAAGACTTCTACTGGCAGACACACCCTGAGGAACATGTGGGAGGCAGCTAGAAAAGAGGAGTGAGAAAGTCCTGAGGTCGGAAGATGTGGTGTCATCACCAGCCCACACTAAAGCTGAGCGGTTGGGCTAGAGTTTAGTGAGTTTCCATCAAAGTAAGGAGGGATCCAGGGAACAATTTGTAGGTAGCAATATGATATTTGTCCTTTTGAAATTCCTCCAGCCGCTGGGTGGAGCTAGGACAGTAGGGGATAAGGGTGCATGCAGAAGGATCCAGGTTGTGTTTATAACCTGGGTACTTTTGACAGTGTGAAATTGTCCACAAGTCACAGGGAATTTTGCCTCTCTGCCCCTATACAATATGCAGGCAGTAACCCCCATTCTTGAGGACGGTTACACATCCCCCCTAATTCCGAACACTTTCCTGAGAGGAGGGAACATTGTACCACTGTTTGAGAACCACTGACACTGGCTGTTGTAATAATCTACACTTTGGTTTCCAGAGTGAGGCGCTGCATATCTCAGGAGGCTAGGAGACATCCCTGGGGAAGCAGGAAGGAAACATGACAGCTTTAATCCCTGCCCATCATATATGATAAAAGTGGGGACAGAATTAAGCTTTGGATCACTGAACAGAGGGCTTGGTGCCCTGGTCCCCAGGTAGTCTCAGGTGATATGCACACTCCGAGGTAAGAGCAGCAGTTCCACAGTGACGCAGGCTGTCACTTGTTCGTTTCTGTGCATTGTCAGCTTTGTGATTTATGTGTGCCCATGAAGTAGAGATGTGGATTCTGTTATCTGTTTTAAAATAGAGTACAGAAGAGTCCTATACAGAAACCACAGATTGAAAATGATATTAATAATATAAGCACAGAGTAACAAAAAGAAAACAGCAGAGTTAAAATGACTAGTTAGCAGTAAATTTAGATTAAAAAATGACACCATCATATCTGGAAAAAAGTAAACCAAAAATTGAAATTATCCAGAAGAGACACTTATTTGTCTACACTTTTGTTAAAGATGACTTTGAGTCTAAATATACTATATCATATCTTAGATTTTGCCTAATGAAAGTATGAAGTCATAATTATTAGCACAAAACTTTGCTTCATCTTTTTCACATGCTTTTAAAAGTTTGTCTTTAATAGTATAACTTACAGCTTAGTACACTTGGTATATTTTATTGACAAGTACAGATAAGTGGTGCCTGCTGAAATCTTTTCTTTTGGCTGGAGAAGCACTGGTCTCGGCAGATAATAGTTTGTGCTCAGGCTGTGGCAGCAGAGATGGAGACAATTACATGTCTTCTAGAAACGTGTATGGGGAAAACGTGGTGGTGACTCAGTGAGGTGGGAACCAGAGAGAAACAGATCGAGGCTGAGCCAGATCTCCAGCAGATGTCAGACAGGTGGCACTTTTTTTTTTAAGAGAATTAGATTTGGGAGACAGTCTTTTTTTTAAATTACAGTTGATAAGTTACAGGTATACAATACAGTGATTCACATTTTTAAAGGTTATATTTCATTTACAGTTATTATAATATATTTGCTGTACTTTCTGTGTTGTATATCTTGTAGCTTAATATATACCTAGTAGTTTGTACCTGTTAATCCCCTGCCCCTGGATTGCCCCAGCCTCCTCCTCACTCTCCACTGGTAACCACTAGTGTGTCCTCTCTCTCTGTGAGTCTGCTGCTTTTTGTTAGAGTCACTAGTTTGTTGTACTTTTTAGATTCCAGTTCTGTGTAAGACCGTAAATTTGAAGTGTCTTATTCAACAAGCATTTAAATCCTCCACTGTACAGATCAGGAGAGAAGACTGAGTCAGAGATAGGTATTGGCAAGTGAGCTCCATACAAACAGTCACAAAAAGCATGACTATGATGAAGATAACCAGGGGAGAAAACAGTTAGTGAATGGAGACGTGGACTAAGGAACAGACACTGTGATGAGGGGGAAATGGCCAGAAACACAGAAGGGAAGCAAGGAGAATCGGTCCTTACAGAAACTAAATGAAAGGCAGAAGGAAAGGGCCAGGCGTGCCGTGCGATGCTGGAACTTCATGCCAAATGAGGTTTCAGGAGTCCCTACTGCCATGCGGAGGTTGTTGGTGATGCACGGAAGTAGTTTAGAGAGTTGAAAAGGACTTACTAAGGCAGAATTCTGGTGGGAGTGGGCTTGAGGCACGGATGGAACATGAGGATGTGCACCCTTCAATCAACCAAGTGTACTTTTTCCATTCCAAAGTAGTATTTGGTTTCTAATTATAAAAGTTCCCTTTTCTGTTTCAGAAAAATTAGGAAATACGGAAGGGAATAAAGATAGAAATAAAATGATCAAATTTCTCAACTGATGTCAACTAATATTAATGTCAGTCTCTTGATATTTTCCTCCAGTACTTATTTATATATAGTTATGATCTTTATTTCAGTATTATAAATTAAATTGTACATTACTATTATTCTGTTTTCTTGCCTTTACATTTTCTCTTGCCTTTAAGTATTTTTTGAAGTATGATTTTTTTTAACCAGCTGAGAAGTATTTCTTCATCTGGCTATATAAAATATGAATATACTCTTAAACTTTGGGCAAGTAAGTCATTTGTAATACTCCACTTCTGTGAATAATTCCGTGATGAACATCTTATTTGTACATCTTGAACTAAGAGCTCTTCATACAGATAGCACTCCTGGTTCTTTTAAGGCTTGTGAAAATACTAATAATCTCTGTCCAAGATGTTTTGGGGTAAGAGCTTCTCAGTACCATTACACTCCCATCAGCATCATTTTCTGTAATTGTGCATATTCTATTCCCTGTTTTAAAATCATGTTTGGGCATATGTCTGTGTGTTAGTTAATCGGTGCATTTCTTGAAAATCCCGTGAGTTTGTGTTTTCCTTTTTACCCTAATTTCAGTCTTAAAGGGTACTCAGTATTTTATATCACTTATCATAACTTAAGTATTATATCATCTGTCCTTGTATTTTATGCACTTTCATATTCGTGAGTTTTTCCTTTTTATCCCCTGATTTTTACTACATGAAACTACCCAGCTTTGTTTCTTAGAAACTGTTTAAAGGTATGTACTCTGTTTTAAATTATGGCTGTAAAACTTTTTTCACAATAAGACGTGTCATTTCCTAAGCTTGATTGGAAGCATTTTGTCTTTGTTCTGGAAAATGATTCTGTTTGCCTTAAAATCATCTGTATATTACACGGAACTGCTACTCTTGATAGTAGCTGTGTTCCCTCTATCACACATGGTGACCGCTGTGGTTTCTTCTTTCCAACCTGCTGATGATTCTTCTTGACAGAGAAGATGAAAGAGAAGAAAACAGGCACTAACGTTTATTGAGTGTCTGCAATATAGCATCTATTTGCATAGGTTACCTCATTTAACCTTAATTCTGGGAGGTAATGTTCATTGTGATCATTTTATAGCTGACAGAACTGAAGTTAAAAGGCATAACTTGTTCATCAAAACTTCCTTAGTAAGTGTTAGAATCAGATTGAAACTCTGTGAGTTAATTCAACGCATACTTAGTGCTTAGTCTGTAGGCACTGTCTGCCCCTTAAGATACATGAGTGAATAGAACATACGCAGATCCTCTGCCTTCGTGGGCCTGAGGTCAGGATGCCAGGGTAGTTGTAGGTTTAGTGAGGGACTTTCTTCCTGATTGTGTCCTCACACGGCCTTCCTTGGTGTGTGCAGGCAGAGAGACAGAGAAGAGAATCTGTATCTCTTCCTGATTTTGTGAGGGTGTGAATCCCATCACAGGACTCCATCCTCGTGAGCTCATCTGCACCTCAGGATCGCCCAGTTCCTGCACTTCCATAATCATCACCTTGAGGATTAGGGCTTTAACTTGGGAGTTTTGAGGGGACACAAGCATTCAACCCACAGCAGACTCTAAAACGTTCTTCCTTTAGATCATCCTAGGCTGCTACTTCTGTATAATGCAAAATACATTGTTGGATTACTCTCTCTCCTTACCACATCGGGGGCTTGCCCTTCTGAATTTCTTGTTGCTATCAACATAAAATCCCTCTTCTCCCATAAAGAGAGAGGTGAATATTTTTATTTGCTTTTGTATTTTCACAAGCTTCACCTCATTCAGAATCTCAGCTTTCATTCCAGTATTTTACAGGCCTTTACCTCTCCCATTGTATTCATTGTATTTTTCATGGAATTTTCACATTATTTAAGTGTGCCTTATTTTACAGTGCGTGTGCTTTTGAAGAATTCAAGTAAGTGGAATTTTTGTGAATAGCACCAAACTTTTAGTGAAAACTTGGTGCTATAAAAGATTTCCATTTCATTTTTACTTTTATATAATTATGGCTTACATCTTCTGGGATAATTTAATATTTTCAATTATTCAGCTGTTTAATGTCTATTGAGCTAGTGACAATGTGGCAGAGATGACATGAAGCAAACATATTAAGTGAAGTATTTTTACTGGAATACTGAGTATGTCAGGATGGTTAAAGCAGTGTTAATCTTTTACTTCACAGATGGGTCCAAATTAATCACTAGTGAGACACATCTTGTGCTTCTTATGCCAAGTTCTAGATAGATGCCCTCTAGACCATAAGACATTTTGTTTAATAAGAGGTTTAATATGAAATCATTAATACACTCCATTATGAAAAGAAAAATACTGTTTCCAGGGAGTTGTTTCTCTAGAGATGTTTAAATATAGTAGGTGGGGGAAGGAGGCATGTTGGTACACAGAAGACACATAATAAATGCAAACACCTCTTGGAGCTGTAATTGTCTTTACTTCTGACCTTGCATGTTAAATTCCATTTATTTCAAGAGCACTTTCTTGTTGTTATGCCTGTCAGCACATATTGATAATAGGAGTTTGCATAATGTATATTGTGTAAGAGTGATTATTGTTGCTCAGTCGCTAAGTCGTGTCCGACTAAGCCTAACCCTCTGGGCTCCTCTGTCTCTGGGATTTCCCAGGCAAGAGTACTGGAGTGGGTTGCCATTTCCTTCTCCAGGGGATCTTCTCAACTCAGGCATCAAACCCAGGTCTCCTGCTTGACAAGCAAATTCTTTACCTGGTAAAGAGATTCTTTACCGGGTGGATTCTTACACCGCTACCTGTGTAAGTGATGAATTTGTGTATTTTCAGATTTTTTTAATATAATATGACTGGTATCTTTGGGTCTTTTCTAGGTTTGTGACTTGGCTTTTAGCCTGAAGAAAATGCTGATCCGACACAAGATGACTCATAATCCCAATCGTCCGCTGGCAGAATGCCAGTTTTGCCATAAGAAGTTTACAAGGAATGACTACCTCAAAGTGCACATGGACAATATCCATGGGGAGGCTGACAGCTAATGGCAGCTGCAAAGGAATTAAGCCATTCAGAAGGGCTCCGGATAGGAAACCCAGGTTTCTCTCACCTGATAAGCGTAGCAGAAGTAGCCAAAACTCACTCACTGGTCTCACAGTTCTTATTTGCCTACCTTTAGAGTCTGTACATACATATGCAAAAAAAGACAAAAAACACTACTTTTATTAAGAAATAGTAAAAATGGAAAAAATAACTTTATAACCTTCCAAAATACTACTTTTGTTATGTCATATAAAAATGGAAAAGGAGCCATGTCATCTTCTTCTTGGCCAATCTCTCTGTAGTGAGGTTTATTAACATACTCTTTGTCAGGCTTTTTAATTTTATTTTTATCCTTATGTGTGTGTGTGTACGTGCTGGTTATCACAATTGGTTATTACTAATTTAACCAGAAAGGAATTAAGATTTCCAAGATATCATTACAGATAAGGATGAGAGGCAAGAGTTTCCCAAGTCTCAAGTGCAGTAACAGTATAAAACTCGCTGTTTGTGAAACAGGCCAAAAGTTGATGGTCCTTCATAGCTCCTTACAACAGATGAGTTTAAAAAGGTGTTTAAGAACTAAAACATCTACTGAAATTTTCCTTATTTTAGACAATCCTCAGGAAGCATTTCCTCATCATTCAGTTGCCAGCATGCACGGCTAGAATACTTATATCAACACAGAAGTGGCCATAACACTTAAATTTGTCCAGGTGATTCTCCTGAGTTTCTACTAGCTACCTTTAGAAATTAACAGCAGATGACTAACCGTGGAAACCAAATGGGCTCTCAGTATCTGCTGACTGACGGAGCAGCAGGACGGCAGGTGCATCAGGGTGCTGACCTGGCCCTTCACCCTCTCGTTGCATCGGGGAGCACAGGGCCTGTCCGTGCAGATGCAGCAGTCCTCAAAGCATCTACATCCTGTTTCTCAAGAGACATTTTCCAGAATCTTGGCAGTAGGTGATTCTGAAACACTTTTGAATTACTCTCAATCCTTTATAATTAGGAATCCAGAATAAAAAACACAACCCTGGCAGTTGTTATGACGAAATGATCGCCAATGTTTAAGGGAAATTGAAGCAAGAAGCATAATTTCTTCCTTTAGGTTATATTTCGGTTCAGTACTTGAAAACAACGTACAATGAACAGCTTGTCTTGGGAGAAGATATGATAAAATGTAATAATGTTGTTAAAGTAGCGTAGAAAAATCCCAACCAGCAAAAACTTAAAATGAATACCAATTCAAGAACTTATCTATTTGGAGCCCATTCAAAAGAGAGAAAGTATAATTTTAAGGAAGTTATTTAATTCTAATCATTTGTGGAGAAAGGTTATCTGAAGACAAAATTCTCTGAAATCAGGAATCTTGTTTTAGAATTATATTTATGCTCAGTTCCAGTTCTAAAAAGAAGCAACGATTCATTATAGATATTTAAACTCTGTGAAAAATACTAAATTTGAAATTCACCAGAGGTAATTTTTAAAAATATAAATTCCTGGATTATAATTTAGAAGATGTCTGAGTATGGCTATATGAAGCATTGGTTCTGAAATTATAGACTATATTTTATACAAATAGATTTTGGTCTTGTTTCTTGCTATGTCATTTGTTTCAGTCATATATTTTTAGATCTAAAGTGTTTTCATTTTAACATAACAGTGTGCTTAATCTCATTTGAATATAAAAGGACAGCTGTAAAATTTAGTAGATGGTAGTATTTAAACATGTTCTGCTCATTCCTTTGGGTGCTGCCTTCTCTGTATGGGATGCTTCATAGCTCAATTGTGTGAAACTTGAAGCCAGACCAACTGTGTTTCATCTCGATGACTCACAATTTACAGGGCTGCTGAGGAAGTTACCCTGGAAAGCATGTTATCAACATGCTGTGGAGAGGACTGATGACGATTGAAGTGCTGGATGTGATCTGGCCCAAGGTTTGCAGTCAAAAAAGACTTCAGAAAATGACGTGCAGAGACCTGCTGGTACACCATCCTTTATTTTCAAAGCACTGAAACCAAAACAGACCCTTAAAAGATCATTTCTGTGCTATCACCTTTTATCTGAAAGACGATTATTTATAAAACATTTCAGGTATCTTATTAGAGTTTGTGTCTTAGAACTTTAAAAACACTTAGCAATAACAAAGAGATAAGAATTCATTTAGTTTGATTGAGAAATTAAGAACAGAAATGAGACAGTCATAGAGGAAAAGATCAGGCATGCTGGAGTGCAGGTACTCACTTTAAAGAATCTTCCTCTTAGGCTGCAGAAGGTTACGGCTCCCATACGTTTGTGGGAAGAGGTCAAACTCTTACCCTGAGGTCAAGACTGATGGTCAGAAGTATTTAGTAATACGGGTAGGTTCAGATATACTTTTATAGTTACTATCTTTGTATAGTAACATTTAACATATTTGTATATCTAGAATTTTTTTTCTTGTTTTACAATCACTGGCTTCTGTTTTCTTTTTTTTCCTTGCCTTTTTTATTGGGGGTTGCTGTTGGTGATACAAAACAGTTTGTTAATCATATTTGCAGCATAAAAGTATTCATTGGTGATTCATTTTGGGAGTTACACAAAATAGTTAAAATACTACTTTTCAGAAACATTTTTATGTTTTTTTTGTGTGTGTGTATATGCAGAGGATCACTCTTATGCTTATATTGTACATGCAAATACATTACTTTGTTCAAAACTCTTCAGACTTGTTGCAGCCAAGCAGGATATGAATCACAGAAACTCTTATAATGGTAGTTTGTGCATTCAGTTTTATGGGCTGCTACTCTCTCAAAGCTGGAAGGGAGGGAAAGAGGCTAGGTACTGGAAATACTTTTTCCTTCACAAGCTTAAATGTTACTTGTGAAAACTTGTCTTGGGGTTGTAAATATATGGAGATGGACAGGTAGGAGGAAATGTGCCTATTTAAAACCCTAAAATTTTGTCATTAATAATGAGGTTTACTTGCCTGTACATATATAAATGCAGTATTTGTGAATACAGTAGAACTTTAGTACCATTTTTATTTTATTATAAATCTGTAATCTATATAATCACTACCACAGCTGGAATCAGCATTGTATTTTACGATAGGACAGTTCTACAGTAAAATCAAAATGAACATTTAAAGTTGTTTTTGATGAAAGAAGAAAATATAATTGTCATTACTCCCCGACTCCTGTTTTGCAGTTTTATTTCTAAGCATTTCTAGATCTGGAAAATCTCTATAGTTAAGCCAAGTTGGTTTCAGGGCCACAGAGAGAACACCATCTTTAACTCTCATCTCACTTTTGGTCAAACGTAAACACCATGTGAAAAGAAACATTACTAATAATGAAAAAAACTTGATTTATAATATTATCTCTGAGCATAAATATCCTGATATTCACAAATATAATTTAAAGATGATTAAAGTTACGTCTAATATTTTGCACATTCCTTCTTTTAAAAGTGGTGTTTTATTATTATGGTGGTGTTTCAATCTTGTGAGGTTTCCCTGGTACAAAAAAATTATCATCATCATACTTAGGATTCTCCAAGTAGTTGGCTTAGAAATGATACATTCATTTACCTTTGATGTGTCAGAAGTCATTTAATTAGCTGAGGCTCTAGTTCTTTGGAACTTCCGTAGTGTTAACTACTTTGGGCTCAATATTGTTATCACTGCTGGTAGTTAATTTGTTATATGACAGGAAAAAAATTAACACCAGAGCCTTCAGTCTGGGCCATGTTAGAATAGTCTAGATTTCCTAGGCCCGTGGACTGGCACAGAATGCAAAGAGGATCTTATACCAGAATGGTGCTGCTAATCCTGTGTCCAAGTTCGCATTCTCTCTTTAAAGAATGCGTAACACAGTACTAGAAAACAGCATATATAAAAATGTTTCTATTTATTTCACAGCAGGCTTCCTAAACATTTGATATAGTTTTCTAACCCTGCAAGCATTTAAGCAAGTAGAGTAAGTTTTTATGCCACCTTGGCATGTGAGTCAGCAGAAGAAAATTAAGATTTTAGGTACTACTCATATGCTGAACATTGAGAAAGGAGATAAGACCAATGAAACTTGATGATCTAAATTAGTGTGAAGGAGTTAATATTAGAATATCACAGTTCCTAGCAAGTCACTATAGACTTCCTAGGAATTACTTACTTAATAATGCATTTGCCTTTGTAAAATCATATAAAAATGAAAGGAATTCCAGCTTGTAGTGGATACCTCATTTTAAAATTTTGTCTTCTTGGAGAAAAATAATGGTCTTTTCCTTAAAGTAAAGTTCACCTGACATCTTTTATATTATGTTTGACTGGCCTACCTTTTCCTCCCATTCTTCTACTAGAGACTATTCCTTAAGTGTATGTACATTTTGGATGTGTTTCTAATAAAGGACCTATGGTAAGATTTCACATATTTTATTCTGTCTGAAAATACTGTGCGTCTGTGATCATGAATCTGTCCTGCCTTTCCCAGTCTTACCTAGCCTTCATATGACACAGAGGGCTTTTATTAGACTCTGTACTTAGGGAGAAATTTGTTCTTTACACCTAACGTACGAAATTCATCATCACCAATATGTACAGCTGATTAAAGCCTGACATTGTAGACATAATTCAAGACCCTCCTTTGTATGGTTCTCGCTGACCCATGGCAGCTGGTGATGCACAACTTGAAACGAAAGAGATTGCTTAAAAATATTCCTGGGACTTTGATACCATGGACGTAAGTATAACTGCTGAAATCTGAAAGAATACACCACCATTATTGGGATTTAGTTGTTGGAACAGTATGTCCTTTGTTCGTTCTTTAATATTTGATAATGCAACTCATAAAAAGGGAAGTGCATTGACCTCCAACTTGATATTTGTGTTTCCTTGCTATAGTATTAGCATCTGGAGAGCTGAAACTGTATTTGATGAACAAAAGAAGGTCTGAAATTAACTTTTATGAAATCAAACTGTATAGTTCCTATGCTAAGTAGGAACATAAAAGTATGGGAAACAAAATCACATTGAATTGATTCTAAAACCTATTTAAATTGGAAAAATGAGTCTTTTATGGAATATTGCCTTTAGTCATTAGAAATTCTGAAAAATTAAATTTGGGGAAAATTAACTGATCACTTACTTTTGACTGCCTAAGTCTAGTTTTACTGTTCAAATGTAGGGAAATCTGCTGTTACTTTCTGGTACTCTCACTTACCTATATAACTGCTTACAGCTCACCTTCTACCTAGCAAATACACCGCTTACTCAAGAAGGTAACATACAGTAAAGCAGCGTCGAGTGCACACCATTCGGCATCGCTTCAGCCTCTCCGACTCCTTGCATGTGGGATCCACTCCTTGTCCTCTTTCAGCTGCTGCATGACTCCACGTCGTCTCCAGTTCCACCTTCCGCTTGGTTCTGAGAGTGACAAGTTGGTGGTGTTCCCAGACTCAAATTATGATATTTAGGATATTAAGTTGTGTCCTTTCTGCTCTGGCTATAAAATATGAAATTGGGGCAGACGAATTTAGTTGATTAGGGTATTATTAGACTAAGTATTTGAGTTGAGCCAACTGGCTTTATACTGAGCAAAGCTATTGCTCAGTGTTCTGAGTTACGGATCTCACCCCTAAAAAGCCAAGGGCATGTGGCTTGTTTCAACTTCAGATCCTGAGAGACAGAGAAAGTCATGAGGAATAAAAGAGGAATTCTGCAGGTATGTGCTACAGACTGGAGTGTAACAACGCCCTTCTAAAAATGGGTAGGTTGGAATTAAAATCTCAGGTAAGGGTACTACAACTGAAGAACTAAGATGGCTTTCCTAAGGCTTACACATGATGGAGCTGAGATTAAACCTCCGTCTCTCAACTTCTCTTTCTCTCTCCACGTACTGGACGTCACTCACATCACGCTTAGACAATACCATTCTGAGTCTGAGTTTATGCATATCTAGAGAAGAATGCCATCTTCTAAGTGTCTGTCACAGTAAGTACTCCTTTAAAGGAATGGTTTATAATGTATGTACATACATACGATGGTGCATATTGATAGTGAGCAAGTTAATTAATCAGAAAAATAAGGAAATTATATTTTGGGAAGGGGGACCAAAGTCACTGAATTTGAGATAAGCATTATGTATAGTTAATAATCAGAGACAAATCTATAAAAGCTTATTTAAATATTAATATCATATTTCTACATTTCTTGTGTATATCACATTCTTTATAAATAATGTTTTTGACTAGTTTCCTGGATGGTCTGTTGCAAATGCATACATACCTTGTGGGAATTTAAATACACATACAAGATTGAGCAGTACATAACCAAATTTCATGTTTTAATCAAACAATAAGATAATTATTATAGCCACAAAATATCCTGTACACTCTGCTTTGAGTGAGGAAGTACTTTAACAAAGGTGTAGTGTAAGAAATCACTGAGAATTTAGTTACAAAATATATTTTACCTGAAATTCAAAGCTATGTAAATCCACAATTTTCTCATACTTTAAAGAGGAAAGGGAAAGTGGATAAAGATAGAAAGCATTAAATCTATTTTAGACATGGAAAAAAAAATCCAGAGGTGAAAACAGCTATTTTCCCACTTGAAAGGGAATGATGGGCATAAGAAAAAGGGTGGAAGGATCATAAGTTTGGCAAGATGATAAACTGTAACATCATTTATCAGCTAAATTATGTTCATTTCCTTAGCAGTAAAATGGATTTAATAGTATCTACTGGTTGGTTCTATTATGAGAAATAAGTCAGAAAAAATTCATTTATTTATGCAAAGGATGCCTGGGACATTAACTAGAGTTCAAATTAATCCTACCCCAGTATTCCTCCAAGTTAATGCCTTGTCATCCTATATATGCCTTCAGAAAATTCTAAAATCCCCAACATTCCATCTCCTACTTTGAAGCAAACTTGTCACAAGGCAAGTCAGACAAGTTTTAAATTGTGTATCACTGATGTAATTATGCTTCTATCACTAATTATGGTGACAGAAGCATTTCATTTAGGAATGTTTTGAAAATTCTTAAGTATTATGTCAATTTAGCATACATACTTCTAGAAATGACCTGTTCTTTTAACCCAAGCATAAAAATAAAATTTTTAATTCCTGGATTATTAGGTGTTTTTTGTTTTGCTTAAACTACATTTAATCTTCTTTTAACGCACAATCAATGATTTTGGGTTTGTAATTGAACTACCTACCTCTCCACTAATGAAATAATAGCACCAAAGTGTTCAAAGGGGAACGACTCTATTATATTGTTCATATATTAAATGCCATGAGTGACAGCAAAATGGAGCTCTGCTATAATGTCAAGTAGCAAAAGCTGGGTGATTCCATATAAATTTTAGGATTATTTGTTCTAGTTCTGTGAAAAATATTACGGGTAACTTGATAAGGAACGTTAAATCTGTAATTGCTTTGGGTAGTATGGCCATATTAACAATATTCTACCAATTCCAAGAGCATGGGATATCTTACATTTTGTTGAATCATCTTCAGTTTCCTTTACTAATGTTTTATACTTCTCAGCGTGTAAGTCTTTCACATCCTTAGTCAGGTTTATTTCTGACTCTTGTGCATTCTGGGATGTAATGTCCTGAAAATATCAATTAAGTTTAATTGTTCTGTTGTATTATTTAGGGTCTCTGTTGCCTTGTTACTTTGCTGTCTAGAAGACCTGTCCATTGATGTGACTGTGGTATCAAAGTCTCTACTGTTACAGTATTCCTGTAAATTTCTTGCTTTATGTATTTGGGTGCTCCAGTATTAGAGGCACCTGTGTTGATGAATGTAAACTCCTCTTGTATTGATCCTTTCATCATTTATAGTCTCCTCTAAATTTCTCTATGTCCTTTGTTTTGAAGTCTGCTTATCTGATTCCAAGAATTGCAGTCCCCGCTTTCTTGTCATTTTTGTTTGCATGCAATATCTTTTTCTGTCCCTCCTGTCACTTTCAATCTGTGTATCTCCTTTGCACTAAAGTGGGTCTCTTGTAGACTGTTTTTTTAATCAAATTGCCCCCCTTTTTTTTTAGTTTATGTTGGAGTATAGCTGATTAACCGTGTTGTATTAGGTATATAGCAAAGTAATTCAGTTATACATATACATGTATCTATTTCAAATTATTTTCCTAGTTAGCTTATTAAAGAGTATTGAGCAGAGTTTCATGTGCTGTACAGTAGGTGCTTGTTGGTTATCTGTTTTAAATACAGCGGTGTGTACATGTTAGTCCAAACTCACTATCTATCTCTCCCTCCCACCCTTCCTCCCGGGTTAGTATAAGTTCATCCTCTTTGTGAATCTGTTTCTGTTTTGTAAATAAGTTCCATTTGTATCATGTTTTAAGATCTGCATATAAACAATATTATATGATATTTGTCTGTCTAACCTACTTCACTTGGTAGAATGTCCAGGTCCATCCATGTTGCTGCAGATGGGGTTATTTCATTCATTTTTACAACTGTAGACTTTGGCCATCTGACTGGTGTGTAGTTTTGATATGCATTTCTCTATTATTAGTGGGGTTGAGCATCTCCTCATATGGCACATCTCTCTGATTGAAGCACAATCTACTTGGAGAGGGTATGGAGAAAAAGAACCCTCCTACATTGTTGGTGGGAGTGTAAATTGGTACAGCCACTATGGAGAACAGTATGGAGGTTCCTTAAAAAACTAAAGATAGAGCTACCATATCACCCAGAAATCCCACTACTGGGAAAATACCCTGAGAAAACCATAATTCAGAGACACATGCACCTCCAGCAGTGCTATTTTCAATAACCAGGACATGGAAACAACCTAAATGTCCATCAACAGATGAATGGATAAAGAAAAGGTCGTACATTTATACAATGAAATATTACTCAGCCTTAAAAAAGAATAAAAAATGCCATTTGCAACATGGATGGACCTAGACATTATCATACTAACTAGAAGTAAGACAGAGAAAGCAAATTTCTTATGATGTCACTTACACATGAAATCTAAAAATGTTGATCAACTGGGAAACTGTCTGGTGGTCTGGACTTCCACTTTTACTGCCGAGGGCCTGAGTTCAATCCCTCATTGAATCCCTAAGATCCTGCAAGTTGTATGGTTTGTGCCAAAAAAAAAAATGATACAAATTAACTTATTTACAAAACAGAAATAGTGGTAGACCTTGAAACTTCTGGTTGCCAAAGGGGGAAGGTTATGGGTAAGGATAAGTTAGGAGTTTGGTATTAACGTATCCACACTAATATATATAAAATAAATAATCAACAAGGGCCTACTGTATAATACAGGTAACTCAGTGACCTGCGATAGTCTATATGGGAAAAGAACCTGAGAAAGAATATAACTAAATCACATTGCTATACACCTGAAGCTAACATAAAATTGTGGGTCAACTCTATTCTAATACAAAATAAAAATTAAGACAAAATAATAACAGGCAGAGAGAACCAAGTGTCAGAAATGAACTCTACCCCTAGCCAACCCAGCATCCATCTGTGGTCACATGGTTGAGCCGACACAAGTCTAGTAGTAGAACTACCTCAGACTAACCACAAAACTGTCAGAGGTAATAAACAGCAGTTACTTTGAAAAGATACGCTGTTTCGGGTGGTATGTTACACAGCTGTAGGTAACCAATAATGTGCCCTTGACAATGTTGAGAAGAACCAAAATTATAAAGTTAAGAACAAACATAGTGTGGTTTTTCCAGAATTTTTATCCACAGGTGAGTGTTTAAGACTTTGTTTATTTAAAATTTACAAAAGTGACTCTACAGCTGGACTGTACCCTAGAGGTTTGTCCTCTAGCTCTGTGTGTGTGCATGTGTGTTTGTGCATGCAATGCAAAGTTTTCTACATAAATGTCATAAGAGAGTTTTAAGTAAGTACAACCATTTTCTTAGGTTCTTATCCCTGGAAAATTGTAATATTCTCAAAATTAATTTCACTAAACAGTATTTCAGATAACCAAAGGTTTGAAAGTATATTTTAAAACAACTTATGAGACCCAGCCTAAAGTGGTTGGCTCAGAATTTTAATGTCCTTCCCATGTGCTCTATGACTATAGATTTTGCAGCTTGTGAGAATTTTGGTAAGGAGAATTTACCTTGCAGGGTTTAGAAGAGGAAGCCATTAACTGTTCTCACCAAGAGAATTTCAAATGCTGAAGTCAAAATTTTTACTTAATTTAGCAATTAATTAGTAAAGAGGAAGGTCTTCAGGGAGTCACTGACTACTAATATTTAGGTTCCATAGAGAACACAACACAGGGAGTTCTAGAGCACCTAGCACTGTGGAGTTCCCCTTACCTTGAGCCGAGCTGTTGCATCTGCCTCTAGCCCCATATGCAGAGGACAGCCTTCAGCACAGACTTGTCCAAGATTTCCTGCTGACCTGTCAGCCTGAATACACACAAATTCCGGATTTCTGTGATACTCCACTTGATAAGTTTGTATAGTTTCTAAGCAATAACTAATTAGTTTAAACAATAACTAGTGACTGATCTAAAAGGTACTAGCATACTGATTGCAGTTTGGGGGGTCACCTGCACTTTGATGAAGTCAGGAAATCCCCAATGATCTGCTAGCCCTGGAGGTTTGGCCTGTTGGGGAGCTGTAGTGTTCTTGCTCCAGTTGTGTTCCATCTGAACATGGCATTTAACTCTGAAATGGATCAAACTCAGTGCTTATTCTTCTCTTTGTCTACTTACCTTTATATGCGAAAGACCAGGCTGTGACCAAACTGGAAGTTAAGCTAGTTCTGTTTACTTAGGTCTAACATAGTAATTCCTCAGGTGTAACTTAAATTATATATTTAGATATAAGTGCAGATAAGTATATTATTGATCATATAGCTATGCAGTGTTAACAATGGAAGAAAGACATGGCAGAGAATTCTAAAATATAATGATTCAAAAAGATCTTTATATTTTGCAATGTAAATTTCTATCTTCAGATTCAGTTGGATACAGCAAAATTAACTTCAGTTGGGAATGAAAGTGCAGATCCCCAGATGTTAAGGTTCAGGGGTGGATAGCAGAGCTAAGGGAGAAAGGCTTGTTTGGAGGTTATGTTGACAATGACCTTCCTCAGAGAAGGAAAATAAATTGGTATGAGAAAATGAGTTAGGGAAAGGTGAAGTACAGTGAATTACTCCCTGTGTCCCTCAGAAAGTTTGTCCTGTTAACCCAGGGGTGGTGATCTTGCATTCTGAGGTTATGGTTTATTTTCCACGAGTAAGTAAGTAACAGAACTCCTTGCTTTGCATGTTATGTAATTTGGACTCTGTTACATTATTTCGGGGTGCCCTTGTAACAACTCCCAATACTTAGCAAACTTTTTAAAAAATATTTTTGCTTCCTTGTACATTCTTACTACATATTTTTTGACTTCAGAAGAATGACTTATTTAGAACTGTTTCAGAGCCAGTGATATGTGCTTTAAATAATTATAATGTTATCCTAAATCATATTTTGAATTCAAATAAATTTCTATGCTGATAAAAAAATTTTTTTTTTTGATCTTACTAAAATGACACAGGAACAGGAGTTCAGATTCAACAGCTATCATATCAGGCTTCGTATGTAGTCCTTTGCATGTGGCCTTCTCTAGCCTGGGTCATGGCGGAAACCACAGTCTCTGGGACCTGCTCCATCCTACGAACCTGCCCACAGGGAGACTACAGTGTCTGTTCAGAACACTCAGCTCTCAAGCATTGTAGATACAGCAGTTGCTGCAACTGACACCTGATAAAAGATGATTTATTTTGGTTCCTGGACCCTCAGAGCCTCGTGTCATGCATTTTTAGACAATGCCCCTGATGCAAGGCTTCCAAACAACTAAATACCGTATTTTCATCCCTGTAATGCCCTGAACCTTTTTGTTCCTAATATAGCCCATATTGTTCCTCAGTGGTCACCCGTAGGCCCTGCCACCCACTGCCCTTATGCTTCTCCATGTCTTCTGATACTGCCTGTTTCAGCATACTCTCCTATAGCTTCCAGTTTTTTTATAAGTGTATATGCTCACCTTCCAGCTCCACTGATACATGTCTCGTATATATCATGGGGGCTTTTTCTCTTCTGTCTCACAAACCTCTAGAGTCAATAATTGAGTAGGTGCCATGGGATGCAAGGTTGGCCTAACATTCGAATCTCAAGGAAGTTCACAATATTAACAAAGTAAAAAAAGTGATGTCATCTCAGCAGACAGAAAAAACACGTTTGACAAGACGATACCTGATAACATTCTTGGCAAATTAGAAACAGAAGGAGATTTTTTCAACCTGAGATAGATATAAGCAAAAATCAATAGCTAGCTTCATACTTAATGGTAAATAAATACTTTCTCCCCTGAGGTTAGCAAGAAAATAGAATGTCTAAAGACTTTGAGTCAACATTGTATTGAAAGTTCTAGTCACTATTATTCTTGGACAACATGGTCATTAACACAGAAAATCTGATAGACTCTACAAAAAAACAACTCACAAATGCACTGAGTAAGGTTGTAGGATACAAGATCATTATACAAAAATCAATTCTATTTCCATACATTGAATAGCGAGAAACTGAAAATCATTTAAAACAGTATCAAAAATATAAAGTACTTTGGGACAATTCTAATAAAAGATGTACAAGATCAGAAAACTATAAATCATTGCTAGAGCAATCTTAAATATCCAAATCATGAAGAAATATGCTTTGTTCATGGGCTGAAAGATTCAATGTTGCTAAAATGACAATTCTTCCTAGATAGATTTATAGCTTCAACACAATCTAGACCAAAATTTGAGTGTTTTTTTAAAGAAATCAATATGGTGATTCTGAAATTCATATAGGAATGCAAATGATAAAAATAGTTGAAATAATCTTTAGAAAGTTAAAAACATGGAAACCTTATCCTACGTAGTTTTAAGCTATATTAGTTAACAATTGAGTTTGACACAAGTATTAAATAGATGAACAGAAGAAACAGAAGTCCACATATTCAGGAACAATTGCTTTCCAATGAAGTTGCAAAGGAAATTCAGTGGAGAGAGGGTTGTCTTTTCACCAAATAGTGCTAGAACAATTAGATACCCAGGTAGACTCATGTGAGCAGGAGCATAGATGCAGACCAAGCCAGATATGCTGTGCTGATGATGGAAAGGCCATGAACAGCACTGCCGTCTCCAATCTGATTTTGAGAAATGGTGAGCAACTCCTGGAAAACTTAAGAACAAAACAAAGCAAGCCACCATATTTTGTATGGTAGCTATGTTCCCAGAAAATTCAGTACATATTAAAACTATGCAAGATGATTTATATTTACATATAAGAAGAAATTAGGCTCGGAAAATTAGAACAGTGGCTGGTCCATACTGTATGTTCGATAGTTACTGAATGAACTAACAGGCTGCTTTCTACACCCTTTCCATTTTTAATTTTAAACTTTCTCAAAAGCTGTGAAAGGAAAGGAAAAAGTGAAATGCTTCAAATCTCATTTATTGAAGTATATATTTTGCTCTGGGAAATTCACTAATATCCAAGACTCTCCATTATCTTTCCTATAAAATATAAGCTGAAGGAGATATCACTGCTGATCCTGAGCCACAGCTCTGTGTTCATCTCCCTGCAGGGGACAGTATTTCTGTCATTTCTAAATAATAGGACACGTTCTTAAGACTAAGATGCAGAGTCTCACTAAATTTGACATGCTGGTTTTCACTATAATTAATCTACTCACCTATTGTCCAGTGTTTATCCTCAGCCTCTTTCTGCTACCAGCCCATGGTCAGTTACAATCTGTCCCACTGCCTACTGCAGGAGTTGGGATCAATAACCAAACTCAGTGTGGTTGAAATAAAATTTCCCCTAGGTTGCAAGTACATCAGCTTTCATATCAACTCTGATAATTCTGATTCTTATTTCGCATCCTGAAAAAACTTGGAGAACTATTTTCACCATTCCTTTGCTATTTCAGTGCAACAACCAGATTCAGTCCAACAAGATCTACAAAAGTCCTGAGAAATAAGTTTTATCATTGAGAAGTACAGTTGTAGCATCTTAAGGGGGCACCTTTTTTCCAGTCCTGTGGCCACTGCTGAGTTTTCCAAATTTGCTGGCAAATTGAGTGCAGCACTTTCACAGCATCATCTTTCAGGATTTGAAATAGCTCAACTGGAATTCCATCACCTCCACTAGCTTTGTTCGTAGTGATGCTTTCTAAGGCCCACTTGACTTCTCATTCCAGGATGTCTGGCTCTAGGTCAGTGATCACACCATCGTGATTATCTGGGTTGTGAAGATCTTTTTTGCACAGTTCTTCTGTGTATTCTTTTTTTTTTTTTTTTAAATCTCTCAGGCAAGCGGCTTCTTTAGCCGCCAACACAGACTCCACCCTCCGCCGCCGAGAAAACGCAAGCAAATGCCTCTTCTGTGTATTCTTGCCACCTCTTCCTAATATCTTCTGCTTCTGTTAGGTCCATACCATTTCTGTCCTTTATTGTGCACATCTTTACATGAAATGTTCCCTTGGTATCTCTAATTTTCTTGAAGAGATCTCTAGTCTTTCCCATTCTGTTGTTTTCCTATTTCTTTGCATTGATCACTGAGGAAGGCTTTCTTATCTCTTCTTGCTATTCTTTGGAACTCTGCATTCACATGCTTATATCTTTCCTTTTCTCCTTCGCTTTTCACTTCTCTTTCAATCTCAAAGAAAGGCAATGCCAAAGAATGCTCAAACTACCTCACAATTGCACTCATCTCACACGCTAGTAAAGTAATGCTCAAAATTCTCCAAGCCAGGCTTCAGAAATACGTGAACCATGAACTTCCAGTTGTTCAAGCTGGTTTTAGAAAAGGCAGAGGAACCAGAAACCAAATTGCCAACATCCACTGGACCATCGAAAAAGCAAGCGAGTTCCAGAAAAACATCTATTTCTGTATATTGACAATGCCAAAGCCTATGACTATGTGGATCACAATAAACTGTGAAAAATTCTGAAAGAGATGGGAATACCAGACCACCTGACCTGCCTCTTGAGAAATTTGTATGCAGATCAGGAAGCAACAGTTAGAACTGGACATGGAACAACAAACTGGTTCCAAATAGGGAAAGGAGTACGTCAAGGCTGTATATTGTCACCCTGCTTATTTAACTTATATGAAGAGTACATCATGAGAAATGCTGGGCTGGAAGAAGCACAAGCTGGAATCAAGATTGCTGGGAGAAATATCAATAACCTCAGATATGCAGATGACACCACCCTTATGGCAGAAAGTGAAGAGGAACTAAAAAGCCTCTTGATGAAAGTGAAAGAGGAGAGTGAAAAGTTGGCTTAAAACTCAACATTCAGAAAACGAAGATCATGGCATCCGGTCCCATCACTTCATGGCAAATAGATGGGGAAACAGTGGAACAGTGTCAGACTTTATTTTTTTGGGCTCCAAAATCACTACAGATGGTGACTGCAGCCATGAAATTAAAAGATGCTTACTCCTTGGAAGGAAAGTTATGTCCAACCTAGATAGCATATTGAAAAGCAGAGACATTCCTTTGCCAACAAAGGTTCATCTAGTCAAGGCTATGGTTTTTCCAGTGGTCATGTATGGATGTGAGAGTTGGACTGTGAAGAAAGCTGAGCACCGAAGAATTTATGCTTTTGAACTGTGGTGTTGGAGAAGACTCTTGAGAGTCCCTTGGACTGCAAGGAGATCCAACCAGTCCATTCTGAAGGAGATCAGCCCTGGGATTTCTTTGGAAGGAATGACGCTAAAGCTGAAACGCCAGTACTTTGGCCACCTCATGTGAAGAGTTGACTCATTGGAGAAGACTCTGATGCCAGGAGGGATTGGGGGCAGGAGGAGAAGGGGACGACAGAGGATGAGATGGCTGGATGGCATCACTGACTCGATGGACGTGAGTCTGAGTGAACTCCAGGAGTTGGTGATGGACAGGGAGGCCTGGCGTGCTGCGATTCATGGGGTCGCAAAGAGTCAAACAGAACTGAGGGACTGAACTGAACTGAAGGGAGCACCACAGGTGGCACAGTGGTAGAGAGTCTGTCTGCTAAGCAGGAGATGCAGGTTCAATCCCTGGGTCAGGAAGATCCCCTGGAGAAGGGAACAGCAACCCACTCCACTATTCTTGTCTGGAGAAATCCATGGACAGAGGAGCCTGGCGGGCTACAGTTCATGGGGTCAAAAGAGGCAGACACAACTGAAGTGACTGAACAACAAAGGGGGGCACTGCTAATTCTGAATATATCACAATCACCAAGCAAGACACAAAGGTTCCCCATAGCCTGCAGTCATCCGCACCTCGGCAGTGGGGTGGTGGTGGAGGGCTCTGGTTATACATGTTGGCAACAGTCAACATCTATGGGGCTGCAAAGTATAACATCTTTTTTTTTTTTTTTAATAAATCTTCCATTTTCCAACAAGGATTTAGGTGGCTTAGAAAGGATTTTATCTGTGGAAATGTTTGATGTAAGTTAGTTAAGAGTATTAAGTGACTAGAAACCTCAAAAAGCCTGGGATGGACAGTAATTCTCCAGGCAACATCTGCTGGATAATGTGGGATTTTCTTGTTTTAAAAAGTTGAAAATAAAAAGGTTCTATTCTAAGAGGCTTCCCTTCACATCAATGAATAAACTCACATTATTCTCCCTCATACATCAGTTTTTAATTTTCACTGATGTTTTTGCCCAACAATTGTCAGTTTCTTCCAACGAAAAAGCAATCTACATGTTTGTGACTCTGATGGGTACAGGATTCAGCATTTACATGTAAATAGGTTTCAGCTATTACATTTTACACACCACTGAGGAGAACAGACTTACTTAGGTCTCCCTTTCGCGTGCTTTGCAGCTTGTCCTTTACCAGATCACTGTTTTTGCCAGTTGCTTATATGCCATTAGTTCTGCCACCTTCGCTGTTCCTTTGCAGCCCATAGCAAGACACTTACTTTAAACTTTGCTGAGGTACAGCAAGTGGGGCTTGTTGGTCAACACTCTGGACAAAACAGGTGGGGAAGCAAAGAAGTGTGTGACATAGACATGTAGAAATTTGGATCGCCCTAATTCATCATGGTTCAGAGATGACAACAAATGACAATAACTGATGTGACCCTTTGAGAAACAATCTGGAACCTCAGTGCCCAGGGAAATCTCATTCGTTTTTGCTCAGCTACTACTGAGTTAACATGTTATAACTTGCTCCTCAGTGGGGCACTTCGTAGAGTTTCTGGGACAAGTCCCACACCATGAGACATTCCCCAAGTCATTCATTTTTCTCTAGCTTCTCACCATGCAGTGTTGTGTCCCCAAATAAAAGATGAGAGTGCCGATACAGTGCCTTTTGCCAATATACATAGTCTTCATAAGTCACTTTGATCTCTAGGAGGTTTACTTATAGGTTGAAATGTCTAAACTAGTGGCCTGTCTTGTTAAAATCTGATGGCATATGTATCTCCTTCACTGGGTCTGCTGCCTCTACTCTTTAACATGTAGCCTCAGGGGCTTCCCAGGTGGCATTAGAGGTAAAGAACCTGCCTACCAGTGCAGGAGACAAAAGACATATGGGTTTGATCCCCCAATGGGGAAGATCCCCTGGAGGTGGGCATAGCAACCCGCTCCAGTACTCTTGCCTGGAGAATCCCATGGACAGCGGAGCTTGAAGGACCACAGTCCAGAAAGTCACAGAGAGTCAGACATGACTGAAGTTACTTAGCATGTGTGCGCACTCAGTGTAAGTGGCCTCCCTTCAAATGATGAGGCAGACTCTCGGCTGGGCATTTCTCTTCCTACAAAATGTGGGAGTGTGTACATAGACAGTATGCCTCCAAGCTGTTCACCTCAGTAAGGCAGAGATCCCTGTGTAATGCAGCACAAGAGCTCCAGAGCAAGCTCAAACCTAAGAAACAGGATTCACTGGTGCTGCAAGAAAATACTCAATTCCTGTTGGCCATTGATCCTTAACTAAAAAAGAAAAAGCCCAGTTCTTTTTCAGTACAGACCGACACTACTTACTCAATTCATGTACCAGAAAGTTTTATCACCCAAAGAAGGTGAGGTGAGAGTTCCACATCGGAGAGAGAGTATCCTTTGGTTCTTACTCACATTTACTTGCAGCGCACTGCCAGGCACTGTGGTTAAACAGGTTGATGGATCATTATCTAGTTTCAATTACTATACTTCACAAAACAAATACATCCCTTAACAAAGCTCTGTGAACATGGATTAACAACAATACCAACAATCCAAGTAAAACCCGATAAGGAAACAGGAACGCTGACACCTATTGTTGCTATTATCTTTTTGTCAACTATATCACAAAAACAGTGACTAATCAGATCCTCTGATATAAAGGCCACAGCAACTTGAAATTACCAAAGATCTGAAATAAAGACTTCTACCCACTATCTTTAACTACAGTTAATAAATTAAAGCTTACATACTGTATTTCAAATTTAACTCCCCTTTAAGATTCATAGTTTTATATGTCTTATAATGTATATAGTAGGAAATGTGTTTTGTGAATGAAGGAAAATTTATGAGTATACATATTAAAAATATTTAAGAGATTGAGGGCATATTCAATATAGACTTCATATTCAAAATAAGTAAATTGCAGTCAAGTATGAAAAACTTGTGAGATTCTAACTACTCAAGTTGTATACCTCTAAAGTTTTACATATATATATATATATATTTTAGTAAAAATTTAAATCTCACTACAATAATTGTTTTTTCTTATTTCAAGCATCAAAGCTTAAGATACTTTATTTGGAGCCATACAAAAGTGATAGACTGAACACAGATATTTCACTAGTGGAAGGTCTTAACATAATAAGTTATCTAAGAGTAAAGGAAAGATTCCCATTTTCCAACAGAAACTTCATGCTATCTTCAAACCGAAATCTATAATCAATAGAATATTAAAGCTGAGACTGTTTTAATATGAACTTGGGTGGTGGATGTAATCCGGCAATGGAGTGGGATATGCTGTGACGTGGTGCCCACTGGACCAGACTGTCACCCTAACATCTTCACGGGGAAATAACTGCTGTCAGCTGTCGGCATCCCATAAGATGAGGGTAAGAAAAGCTGTAACCTCTACCTCCTGGGCACTGTGTGCTAAAGCTCATTGAGCCCTCACATTAGACATGGAAGAGGCCACTACTGTGCCCATTATACAGATGAAGAAACTGATGCTTAAAGCCATTGATTTCACAAGCTGGTGAATGTCAACAAACTGTTGGAATCCATTATTAGAAATTTGATTCCATCAGAAGCAGAAACAAATGTGAAATTCAGGGAAATAAGTATTCCTTCAATATAACAAAGGGTTCAGAAAATTTTGTCTGTCAAATATTCATATGTGGGTAGACCCGGAGAATTGAGTTTTCTCTTTCTGGAGGTAGATGTGGTGCATAATTTCTAATAAGGGGTTTTCTAGAGGGAGGTTCAGATACTGCATAGAGCTTGGGACCAGATGTTTTCTGTCACTGTCCTCACTGTATAATACCATAATTTTATCCCACAAAACATTTTTTGAAGGTTCAAAGTTTTCTGGAGCTAAGGGGGATTATGTTTATTATTATTATATTTATCATTATAACTACTCACACCAATGTCACTTTTTTTTTTTTTTTTTGTATGTGTGAAGTGTGAAAGTAGCTCAGTTGCGTCCAACTTTTTTGTGACTGTAGCTTGCCAGGTTCCTCTGTCCATGGAATTCTCCATGCAATAATACTAGAGTGGGTTGCCATTCCATTCTCCAGGGGATCTTCCCAACCCAGGGACTGAACTCAGGTCTCCCACGTTGCGGGAAGATTCTTTACCATTTGAGCCACCAGGGAAACCCATATCTTTTTAAGATAAATAAAAATAGCCTAAGATAAAATTATAATGGATTTGCTAATTCAAATTTTAAAAGGACATTCATTTACTATGTACTTTTGACAAAAATTTTTCATTGTTCCCTTCTTGTTGAAGCTAAGTAACTATTGCCACAATCAGTTCAGTTCAGTTGATCAGTCATATCTGACTATTTGCAACCTCAATGACTGCAGCATTCTGGGCCTCCCTGTCCATCACCAACTTCCATGGTATACTCAAACACATGTCCATTGACTTGGTGGTGACATCCAACCATCTCATCCTCTGTCATCACCTTCTCTTTCCACCTTCCATCTTTCCCAGCATCTGGGTCTTTTCCAATGAGTCACTTGTTCCCATCAGGTGGCCAAAGTATTGGAGTTTCAGCTTCAGCATCAGTCCTTCCAATGAATATTCAGGACTGATTTCCTTTAGGATGGACTGGTTGAACCTCCTTGCAGTCCAAGCGACTCTCAAGAGTCTTCTCCAACACCACACTTCAAAAGCATCAGTTCTTCGGCGCTCAGCTTTCTCTATAGTCCAACTCTCACATCCATACAGGACTACTGGAAAAACCATAGCTTTGATTAGATGGACCTTTGTTGGCAAAGTAAGGTCTCTACTTTTTAATATGCTGTCTAGGTTGGTCATAGCTTTTCTTCCAAGGGACAAGCATCTTTTAATTTTATGGCTGAAGTCACCATCTGCAGTGATTTTGGAGCCCCCAAAGATAAAGTCTGTCACTTTTTCCACTGTTTTCCCATCTATTTGCCATGAAGTGATTGGACTGGATGCCATGATCTTAGTTTTCTGAATGTTGAGTTTTAAGCCAACTTTTTCACTCTCCTCTTTCACTTTTATCAAGAGGATCTTTAGTTTATCTTCACTTTCTGTCATAAGGGTGGTGTCATCTACATATGTGAGGTTATTGATATTTCTCCCAGCAATCTTGATTCCAGCTTGTGCTTCTCCCAGTCCAGCGTTTCTCATGATGTACTCTGCATATAAGTTAAATAAGCAGGGTGACAATATATAGCCCTGACATAATCCTTTTCCTATTTGGAAACATTCTGTTGTTCCATGTCCAGTTCTAACTGTTGCTTCCTGACCTGCATACAGATTTCACAGGAGGGAGGTCAGGTGGTCTGGTATACCTAACTCCTTAAGAATTTCCCATAGTTTGTTGTGATCCACACAGTCAAAGGCTTTGGCATAGTCAATAAAGCAGAAGTAGATGTTTTTCTGGAACTCTCCTGCTTTTTCAATGATCCAACAGATGTGGGCAATTTGATCTCTGGTTCCTCTGCCTTATCTAAATCAAGCTTGAACATCTGGAAGTTCATGGTTCACATATTGCTGAAGCCTGGCTTGGAAAATTTTGAGCATTGCTATACTATTGTGTGAGATGGTACAATTGTGCAGTAGTTTGAGCATTCTTTAGCATTGCCTTTCTTTGGGATTGGAGTGAAAACTGATCTTTTCAAGTTCTGTGGCTACTGCTGAGTTTTCCAAACTTGCTGGCATATTGAGTACAGCACTTTGACAGCATGATCTTTCAGGATTTGAAATAGCTCAACTGGAATTCCATCACCTCCACTAGCTTTGTTTGTAGTGATGCTTCCTAAGACCCACTTGACTTCACATTCCAGGATGTCTGGCTAAAATTGGGTGATCATATCACTGTGATTATCTGGATTGTGAAGATCTTTTTTGTACAGTTCTTCTGTGTATTCTTGCCACCTCTTCTTAATATCTTCTGCTTCTGTTAGGTCCATACCATTTCTGTCCTTTATTGTGCCCATCTTTGCATGAAAAGTTCCCTGGTATCTCTAATTTTCTAGAAGAGATCTCTGCTGCTGCTGCTGCTGCTAGGTCCCTTCAGTCGTGTCCGACTCTGTGCGACCCCATAGACGGCAGCCCACCAGGCTCCACCGTCCCTGGGATTCTCCAGGCAAGAACACTGGAGCGGGTTGCCATTTCCTTCTCCAATGCATGAAAGTGAAAAATCAAAACTAATACAATTATGTAAAGTTTAAAAATAAAATAAAATTGAAGAAAAAACAAACAAACAAACAACAACAACAACAACAACAAAAAACAAAGTGAAGTCTCTTAGTCGTTCCCAACTCTTAGCAACCCCATGGACTGGAGCCTACCAGGCTCCTCCATCCATGGGATTTTCCAGGCAAGAGTACTGGAGTCGGGTGCCATTGCCTTCTCTGGAAGAGATCTCTAGTCTTTCCCATTGTATTGTTTTCCTCTATTTCTTTACATTAATCGCTGAAGAAGGCTTTCTTGTCTCTTCTTGCTATTCTTTGGAACTCTGCATTCAAATGGGTATATCTTTCCTTTCTCCTTTGCCTTTTGCTTCTCTTCTTTTCACAGCTATTTGTAAGGCCCCCTCAGACAACCATTTTGCCTTTTTGCATTTCTTTTTCTTGGGGATGGTCTTAATCCCTGTCTCCTGTACAATGTCATGAATCTCCATCCATAGTTCATCAGGCACTCTTGTCTATCAGATCTAATCCCTTGAATCTTTCTCATTTCCACTGTATAATCATAAGGGATTTGATTTGTTATTCCTGAATGGTCTAGTGGTTTTCTCTACTTTCTTCAATTTAAGCCTGAATCTGGCAATAAGGAGTTCATGACCTGAGCCATAGTCAGCTCCAGGTCTTGTTTTGGCTGACCGTATAGAGCTTCTCCATCTTTGGGTTCAGATAATATAATCTATCTGATTTCTGTATTGACCATCTGGTGATGTCCATGTGTAGAGTCTTCTCTTGTGTTGTTGGAAGAGGGTTTGCTATGACCAATGCGTTCTCTTGGCAAAACTCTATTAACCTTTGCCCTGCTTCATTCTGTACTCCAAGGCCAAATTTGCCTGTTACTCCAGGTATTTCTTGACTTCCTACTTTTGATTTACAGTCCCTATAATGAAAGGACATCTTTTTGGGGTGTTAGTTCTAGATGGTGTTGTAGGTCTTCATGCTGCTATTGCTGCTAAGTCACTTCAGTCGTGTCCGACTCTGTGCGACCCCATAGACGGCAGCCCATCAGGCTCCCCCGTCCCTGGGATTCCCCAGGCAATAACACTGGAGTGGGTTGCCATTTCCTTCTCCAATGCATGAAAGTGAAAAGTGAAAGTGAAGTCGCTCAGTCGTGTCCGACTCTTAGCGACCCCATAGACTGCAGCCCACCAGGCTCCTCCATCCATGGGATTTTCCAGGCAAGAGTACTGGAGTGGGGTGCTATTGCCTTCTCCAGTAGGTTCTCGTAGAACCATTTAAATTCAGCTTCATCAGCATTACTGGTCAGGGCATAGACTTGCGTTACTGTGATATTGAATGGTTTGCCTTGGAAACATAGATCATTCTGTCATTCTTGAGATTGCACCCAAGTACTGCATTTTGGACTCTTTTGTTGTCTATGATGGCAACTCCATTTCTTCTAAGGGATTCTTGCCCACAGTAGTAGATATAATGGTCATCTGAGTTAAATTCACCCATTCCAGTCCATTTTAGTTCACCAAATCCTAGAATGTCGATATTCACTCTTGCCATCTCCTGTTTCCCACTTCCAATTTGCCTTGATTCATGGACCTAACATTCCAGGTTCCTATGCAATATTGCTCTTTACAGCATCGGACTTGACTTCCATCACCCGTCACGTCCACAACTGGGTGTTGTTCTTGCTTTGGCTCTATCTCTTCATTTTTTCTGGTGTTATTTCTCCATTGATCTCGAGTAGCATATGAGCACCTACTGACCTGGGGAGTTCATCATTCAGTATCCTATCTTTTTGTCTTTTCATACTGCTCATGGGGTTCTCATGGTAAGAATACTGAAGTGGTTTACCATTGCCTTCTCTAGTGGACCACGTTTTGTCAGAACTCTCCACCATGACCAGTCTGTCTTGAGTGGCCCTACAGGGCATGGCTCCTAGTTTCATTGAGTTAGACAAGGCTGTGGTCCTAGTGTGATTAGATTGACTAGTTTTCTGTGATTATGGTTTCAGTGTGTCTGCCCTCTGATGCCCTCTTGCAACACCTACCGTCTGGCTTGGGTTTCTCTCACCTTGGACGTGGGGTATCTCTTCACGGCTGCTCCAGCAAAGCACAGCTGCTGCTCCTTACCTTGGAAGAGGGATATCTCCTCACCGCCACCCCTCCTGACCTTGAACGTGGAGTAGCTCCTCTTGGCCCTCCTGCACCCATGCAGCCACTGCTCCTTGGACGTGGGGTTGCTCCTCTTGGCCACTGCCCCTGACCTCGGACGTGGGATAGCTCCTCTCAGGTGCCCCTATGCAGTTGCCACCTGGCACTCAAGGCCGTGCCCCCCACCCACCCCCCGCAATCAGTAAATCTTTAATCCAATTTTCTGTTGATGGGTGTGGCTGTGTTCCCTCCCTGTTATTTACCTGGGGCCAAACTGTGGTGGCCACAAACCCAACAACAATTGAATTGATTTCTAAAACTAGCATAGAATCAGGCCTATGATAAAAAAGCATTTGATTTATATGCAGAGGTCTAAGAAGGCAAGAAAACATATATGATCATACAAATCATAGTTTTAGAAATCAATTCAATTGTTGGGTTTGTGGCCAATTACCTGTGTCTAGTTCTGGGTTACTTTGTTAAATTTCTCTGCTACAAGACTCTTAACTGGTTGGCCCTGAGAAAATTTACTTAAAAAAAAAATTATAGTCATATTCAGGTTGCTGTGATATTACTAGATGGGATCCCCTCACTGGGCCAATTAATTATGCCTGCTCTGACTCTGGCCATAAATTTGAGCTTTTTTCTATTACTGAAGCTCAATCAGAGCAACAAGAAAAGTTTCAGCAAAGGAAGAAAAAATCTCCACAATTATGGGATGGATTTATATAGATAACACCAGGCTATGGTAATTTAGGTTTAAAGTCTCCTCTGTGTTGGAAATAATTAGATCATACTAAGGGCAGACACACTGAAACCATATTCACAGAAAATTAGTCAATCTAATCACACTAGGACCACAGCCTTGTCTAACTCAATGAAACTAAGCCATGCCCGTGGGGCAACCCAAGACAGGCGGGTCATGGTGGAGAGATCTAACAGAATGTGGTCCGCTGGAGAAGGGAATGGCAAACCACTTCAGTATTCTTGCCTTGAGAACCCCATGAACAGTATGAAAAGGCAAAATTATAGGATACTGAAAGAGGAACTCCCCAGGTCAGTAGGTGCCCAATATGCTACTGGAAATCAGTGGAGAAATAACTCCAGAAAGAATGAAGGGATGGAGCCAAAGCAAAAACAATACCCAGCTGTGGACGTGACTGATGATAGAAGCAAGGTCCAGTGCTGTAAAGAGCAATATTGCATAGGAACCTGGAATGTCAGGTCCATGAATCAAGGCAAATTGAAAGTGGTCAAACAAGAGGTGGCAACAGTGAATGTTGACATTCTAGGAATCAGCAAACTGAAATAGACTGGAATGGGTGAATTTAAATCAGATGACCATTATATCTACTACTGCGGGCAAGAATTCCTCAAAAGAAATGGAGTAGCCATCATGGTCAACAAAAGAGTCCAAAATGAAGTACTTGGATGCAATCTCAAAAATGACAGTATGATCTCTGTTTGTTTCCAAGGCAAACCATTCAATATCACAGTAATCCAAGTCTATGCCCCAACCAGTAACGCTGAAGAAGCTGAAGTTGAACGGTTCTATGAAGACCTACAAGACCTTTTAGAACTCACACCCAAATAAGATGTCCTTTTCATTATAGGGGACTGGAATGCAAAAGTAGGAAGTCAAGAAACACCTGGAGTAACAGGCAAATTTGGCCTTGGAATACGGAATGAAGCAGGGCAAAGCTTAATAGAGTTTTGCCAAGAAAATGCACTGGTCATAGCAAACACCCTCTTCCAACAACACAAGAGAAGACTCTACACATGGACATCACCAGATGGTCAACACCGAAATCAGATGGATTATATTCTTTGCAGCCAAAGATGGAGAACCTCTATACAGTCAACAAAAACAAGACCAAGAGCTGACTGTGGCTCAGATCATGAACTCCTTATTACCAAATTCAGACTTAAATTGAAGAAAGTAGGGAAAACCACTAGACCATTCAGGTATGACCTAAATCAAATCCTTTATGATTATACAGTGGAAGTGAGAAATAGATTTAAGGGCCTAGATCTGATAGAGTGCCTGATGAACTATGGAATGAGGTTCATGACATTGTACAGTAGATACGGATCAAGACCATCCCCATGGAAAAGAAATGCACAAAAGCAAAATGGCTGTCTGGGGAGGCCTTACAAATAGCTCTGAAAAGAAGAGAAGTGAAAAGCAAAGGAGAAAAGGAAAGATATAAGCGTCTGAATGCAGAGTTCCAAAGAATAACAAGAAGAGAGAAGAAAGCCTTCCTCAATGATCAATGCAAAGAAATAGAGGAAAACAACAGAATAGGTAAGACTAGAGATCTCTTTAAGAAAATTAGAGATACCAAGGGAACATTTCATGCAAAGATGGGCTTGATAAAGGACAGAAAAGGTATGGACCTAACGGAAGCAGAGGATATCAAGAAGAGGCGGCAAGAATACACAGAAGAACTGTACAAAAAAGATCTTCATGACCCAGATAATCACGATGGTGTGATCACTGACCTAGAGCCAGACAGCCTGGAATGTGAAGTCAAGTGGGTCTTAGAAAGCATCACTATGAACAAAGCTAGTGGAGGTGATGGAATTCCAGTTGAGCTTTTCCAAATCCTGAAAGACGATGCTGTGAAAGTGCTGCACTCAATATGCCAGCAAATTTGGCAAACTCAGCAGTGGCCACAGGACTGGAAAAGGTCAGTTTTAATTCCAATCCCAAAGAAAGGCAATGCCAAAGAAGGCTCAAACTACCGCACAATTGCACTCATCTCACACGCTAGTAAAGTAATGCTCAAAATTCTCCAAGCCAGGCTTTAGCAATATGTGAACCGTGAACTTCCTGATGTCCAAGCTGGTTTTAGAAAAGGCAGAGGAACCAGAGATCAAATTGCCAACATCCGCTGGCTCATGGAAAAAGCAAGAGAGTTCCAGAAAAACATCTATTTCTGCTTTATTGACTATGCCAAATCCTTTGACTGTGTGGATCACAATAAACTGTGGACAATTTTGAAAGAGATGGGAAAACCAGACCACCTGACCTGCCTCTTGAGAAATCTGTATGCAGGTCAGGAAGCAACAGTTAGAACTGGACATGGAACAACAGACTGGTTCCAAATAAGAAAAGGAGTATGTCAAGGCTGTATATTGTCACCCTGCTTATTTAACTTATATGAAGAGTACATCATGAGAAACGCTGGACTGGAAGAAACACAAGCTGGAATCAAGATTGCCAGGAGAAATATCAATAACCTCAGATATGCAGATGACACCACCTTTATGGCAGAAAGTGAAGAGGAACTAAAAAGCCTCTTGATGAAAGTTCAGTTCAGTTCAGTTGCTCAGTTGTGTCCAACTCTTTGCTGCTGGGGTCCAGCCCCGGTGGTCCAGGGAATTTGAAAGGGAAACGGCATCAGCGATCAGGAAACAACAGCTTATTTAAATGTTAATTAAAGATATAAAGAGTGGTTAAATAAGGATAGCTCAGTGAGAAAATTTAGTGGAGAAAAGAGGCTGAATAATTCAGCCAAAAGGTGAGAGAAAGAACGACATGGGGAGACCAAGCTTCGGTAAACAAGACCTGCACTTGATTTTCCAAAGTAGTTTTTATACCTTAAGTTATGCATAGAGGATAATGGGGGAAGGGGTAGAGTCATGCAGTAAGCCAGGCTTTCTTCCTACAAACTTATCATATGCAAAAGTTTAGGTGATTTGCATTATCTTCTGGCCCAGAGGCCTGTTAACATCTTAAGACCCTTTCTTCAGAAAACTTATTTTTCTCTAAAGGTGATTAGTCAGGCACCACCCTCCAAAAGCATTAGATAAAGTTTCATTCCTATAGGGCAAAGGTGTGGTGGGCTATAATAAGAAAAAGAATTAACTCAAGGGTCCAAGGTTACAAACATTAAAGCTACTACTTACACCAATTATATTCATCAATACACTGCCAGGGACACAGCAGGTAAGGGATATGGAGACTTAGCAGCAAACATTGGCCCAACAAGTGAAAAACCCTACACCAACACAATTTCTAATCAATCTTTTAACTGCTCAAAGGAATCTGTATTTAGACAGTTTAGAACATCTCATGCCTCTCACAGTTGGGAGGCTCTGAACAATCACATGTGGCCGGAAAAACCTATTCAGGCAGGCTAGAGGACTTCCAAAGGAGTTTGTAGGTTGAAACACTGTCACACCCAGGAATTATTAACTGGAGCTGTAAGTTAACTCTTTTTTGAGAGAGAGGTAGTGGGGGACAGCCCCCCATAAAGTCAGAGGGGTAGGTGAGAGCACAAAGCAGAAAGTAGGCAGACTCTGGTTTTGAGGGTAGATGCTGGAGAATTTCCAGGGGGACTCCTGAGGCTCGATCCCGCCTTTGCGTATGCCGAGCCTCCTTCCTCATGACCTTTGCCATGGGTGGAGCTCCTGCTCCCAGCACTTTGCGACCCCATGAATCGCAGCACACCAGGCCTCCCTGTCCATCACCAACTCCCGGAGTTCACTCAGACTCAGGTCCATTGAGTCAATGATGCCATCCAGCCATCTCATCCTCTGTTGTCCCCCTTCTCCTCCTGCCCCCAATCCCTCCCAGCATCGGAGTCTTTTCCAATGAGTCAACTCTTCGCATGAGGTGGCCAAAGTACTGGAGTTTCAGCTTCAGCATCATTCCCTCCAAAGAAATCCCAGGGCTGATCTCCTTCAGAATAGACTGGTTGGATCTCCCTGCAGTCCAAGGAAAGTGAAAGAGGAGAGTGAAAAAGTTGGCTTAAAACTCAACATTCAGAAAACGAAGATCATGGCATCTGGTCCCATCACTTCATGGGAAATAGATGGAGAAACAGTGGAAACAGTGTCAGACTTTAGTTTTTTGGGCTCCAAAATCACTGCAGATGGTGACTGCAGCCATGAAATTAAAAGATGCTTACTCCTTGGAAGGAAAGTTATGTCCAACCTAGATAGCATATTGAAAAGCAGAGACATTCCTTTGCCAACAAAGGTCCGTCTAGTCAAGGCTATGGTTTTTCCTGTGGTCATGTATGGATGTGAGAGTTGGACTGTGAGGAAGGCTGAATGCCAAAAAATTGATGCTTTTGAACTGTGGTGTTGGAGAAGACTCTTGAGAGTCCCTCGGACTGCAAGGAGATCCAACCAGTCCATTCTGAAGGAGATCAGCCCTGGGATTTCTTTGGAGGGAATGATGCTAAAGCTGAAACTCCAGTACTTTGGCCACCTCATGTGAAGAGTTGACTCATTGGAAAATACTCTGATGCCAGGAGGGATTGGGGGCAGGGAGGAGAAGGGGACAACAGAGGATGAGATGGCTGGATGGCATCACTGACTCAATGGACCTGAGTCTGAGTGAACTCTGAGAGTTGGTGATAGACAGGGAGGCCTGGAGTGCTGGGATTCATGGGGTCTCAAAGAGTCGGACACGACTGAGCGACTGAACTGAACTAAACTGTGGTGGAGGTAATGAAGATAATGTCGACCTCCTTCAAAATGTCCCATACATGCACTGCTACACTCAGTGCCCCCGACCCTGCAGCATGCCACCGCTGACCCACCCCTCCACTGGAGACTCCTGGACACTCACAGGCAAGTCTGGGTCAGTCTCTTGTGGAGTCATTGCTCCTTTCTCCTGGGTCCTGGTGCACAAGGTTCTGTTTGCCCCCTCCAAGAGTCTATTTCCCAGTCCTGTGTAAGTTGTGGAGGCTCTATGATGGGGTTAATGGTGACCTCCCTCAAGAGGGCTTATGCCATACCCCAGTCTGCTACACCCAGAGCCCCTGCCCCTGCAGCAGTCCACAGGAGACACTCAAACACAGTTCTGTCTCAGTCTCTGTGGAGTCTCTGGGTCCTGGTGCACACAAGGTTTGTTTGAGCCCTCTGAATGTCTCTGGCGGGTATGGGTTTGATTCTAAATGCAATTTCGCCCCTCCTAGCGTCTTGCTATGGCTTCTCCTGTTCGCTTGGATGTGGGATATCTCCTCAAAGTTGCTCCAGTGCTGCACAGCTGCTGCTCCAGCGCCTACCATCTTGCTGGGGCTTCTCTGCTCTTGGACAATGAAGTACACTTAGCTAAGGTAAAGACATTTTGTAAAGGACTGAATGTGATTCTGAATTCTGTGTTTATAAATAGCTCTAAAAAAGTAGGCACTGTTCTTTTTTCAAGTGATGACAATGCAATTGTCATATTTAAAATTATGAAATAAGATTTTTATATATACATTCATACATATACATAACACTAAAATCTTACTACACATGCAGGAGTGTAAGTAGATAATATATATACACATTCAAACATGTAACACATATGTCTTTATATAATCATAAGGACTAAAAGCTGTCTAATATTTTGAAGGGTCTAAAATTTTACCCTACTTAACAGGGTAATAAACTAACTTACCAGTCTTACCTGATGGCTCAGCAAGTAAAGAATCTGCCTACAATGTAGAAGACATAGGAGACAAGGGTTTGATCCCTGGGTTGGGAAGATCCCCTAGAGAAGGGAATAGCAACTCCACTCAGTATTCCTGCCTGGAGAACCCCATGGACAGGCTGCAGTCCGTGGGGTCGCCAAGAGTCGGATGCACCTGCAGTGACTGAGGACGCACACACACCAGTCTCAGGGATGCTGGCAGAAGAGCCAGGACTCCTGGGTCAGGAACAAAAGGCAGTTTACTACTCACGGCAGTAACAACAGCCAAAGTATCGTAATTTTCGCACCAAGTCCTGCTCTCCAAGTTATACAGACAGTGTGAAGAAGGCCAGGTGACACCTTCTGCGTGTGCAGTAAGCTGTGTAAGGGAAGAAAACCCCAGAGTTCAGGGAAACCAAATCTTTTGTAACAGGCAATTCCACTGTTTTATTATACTGGATAGAAATCAAGCGTGCCCTTTCCTCAGGAGGGAGCACAGTTTCTGTCTTCCAAGGCTGTTTGCTACACTTATATCCTTGAAAAGATAGTCCAGAACAAAAGGAATCAATGCCTCTGTTCATAAGACATGTGGAAAGCAGGATATGCATGGAGAATTTTCTGCCAACACCACCAGAAATATTTATTGTCAGCATTTGGTTTGAGAAAGGGCACTTGGCACACTGCTTGTGAAAATCATCTGGCCTTTGATCCTGTTTTGACCAAACAGAACATTAAGAAGACAAGGCAAATGTATGGACTTTTCCACTTTGCATTTCCTGGAAAGCACGTGTTTCCTATTCAGCGGTCACTCTGACTTCACTGGAGAGCATCACAGCTGGACTTGGGTCTGTGTCACTTGTCGCCAGTCTGCCTCCTGAGCCCCTGGAGAAGGCGGAGTAATGGAGCGTTCAATACCAACAATCTGTCTATCACAAGAGTTTAATCTCCTTAAGCCCTATAGGGATCTGGGTGAGCATCAAAATAAGCACACTAAATGTGATTTCCACTGACTCCGCAGGCAAAACAGGCCAACGCACCGGTGTGCGCATGTGGGGCTCGGAGTGTTTGTCTTATAAATGGCATATGAAGAAATCCTCCTCTAAGGCAGAAACATAGGAAAGTCAGTTCCAGACTCCCCATCAGGCTGCCATGCGCTCCCTTGCACCAGCAAACGGGAACTAAATGGAAACAGTCACAAGCCCACATTCAATGAGTGTGTCCAGGAATTTACAGAGCTCGAGGATCAAAGTATTTTCAATTTTGGCTTAGACTGTAGTCTTGTGAGATCTTTAAAAATATTCTTTTATCCAAGTTACATATTATGGGTGCTCGTTAGGTGCTCCAGGGCATAATTACTTTTTTCAATTCTTTTGGCCTCTGAATATGTCCTGGAGTCCAGTAGAGGGAGCATACGTTCTAAACTGTCTAGAATCCTGACTAGGCAAGTGACTTTATGAACCTCAGTTTCCTCACTGTTAAGTACAAATAATTGTTTATGCATATATGAGTGTGTGAGGATTTAAAGAAAAAGTACATTTAAAACAGTATAATAAAAACAAATGTGTATAACAAAAGTGGAGAAGGGAATGACAACCCACTCCAGTACTCTTGCCTGCAGAATCCCATGGACAGAGGAGCCTGGCAGGCAAAGAGTTGGACATGGCTGAGCGAATAACACTGTTGCTACTAATAGAACAGAACAGACTCACAGATATAGGAACAAACTAGTGGCTGTCACTAGGGAGAGGGAAGGGGGAGCATGGGACTAAGAGGTACAAACTACTACCTTGAAAATAGATAAGCAGCAAGGATATATTGTACAGCCCAGGGCAAAGTAGCCATAATTTTGTAACAACTTTAAATGGAGTATAATCTATAAAAATATTGAACCAGTATGTTGCACACCTAAAACTAATATAATATTTTAAACCAAATATATACTTCAATAGAAAAGGGAAAGGAGTCAGTGATAAACTTGAAGTATGCTAAAGAACCAATTCTATTTTTTTTCCTGAAAATTGTTAAATAAAAAATTATTCCACGAGCTTTTTCTATTCAACCTCAGATAACTAAGTATCCTGAGGTTTATTTTTATAAAAGTATCCCAGCTAACAAATAACAGAAAACATTAGAAGATCACCATTTTGCAAACCTCTAATAAAATAATGGATCTAGGTAACTATAATCAATGGCTTCTAACATCACACGAAGAGAAAAAGTGGGCATTATGTGCCTCCTACTGGAATTACAAAATACATTCTATGAAGTATTTTTGGCCAATTCAATGACCTAAGTCAAACTGAGGTTCTGGAGATAACTATCAGTTTATGGGAAACACAGTGCTCAGATCAGATCAGATCAGTCACTCAGTCGTGTCTGACTCTTTGCGACCCCATGAATCCCAGCACTCCAGGCCTCCCTGTCCATCACCAACTCCCGGAGTTCACCCAGACTCACGTCCATCAAGTCAGTGATGCCATCCAGCTATCTCATCCTCTGTCGTCCCCTTCTCCTCCTGCCCCCAATCCCTCCCAGCATCAGGGTCTTTTCCAATGAGTCAACTCTTCACATGAAGTGGCCAAAGTACTGGAGTTTCAGCTTTAGCATCATTCCCTCCAAAGAAATCCCAGGGCTGATCTCCTTCAGAATGGACTGGTTGGATCTCCTTGCAGTCCGAGGGACTCTCAAGAGTCTTCTCCAACACCACAGTTCAAAAGCATCAATTCTTTGGTGCTCAGCCTTCTTCACAGTCCAACTCTCACATCCATACATGACCACAGGAAAAACCATAGCCTTGACTAGAGGAACCTTTGTTGGCAAAGTAATGTCTCTGCTTTTGAATATGCTATCTAGGTTGGTCATAACTTTCCTTCCAAGTGCCAGAAGAACATATAAAATATTACCATAAAGTCAGAAATCAACAAAATCCAGAATGTGAGAAATACTACAGAACATCACTAATGACTATTTCTTTACAAATAAACTGCAAGGAAAACAAAAAGGGAGAGCAAGTTTCATCTGATCTGAGAAACCCATAAAAATGTAATGTGTGGATCTTGATCTTTTTAAAAAACATTTAAAACAAATTTATGAGATAATTAGGAATATTTAACACTGGAATTTTTATGATAGTGAAGCTATTATAAATATGTATGTAGATTTATAAACACAGTTTCGGGTATAACACATTGTCAGTACTTAAGATAGCCGTGTGGGGTGGCCCAGTACCCACGGCCTGCCTCTTATTTGAGTCTGAGCCACTAATTCTGTGGAGCTGTAGGCTTTTATGTCAATGGCCATGCCAGCTAAATACTCAGTTTTCCCAATTTAAACTAAGCTCGGGGAAAACAATGGTTGATAAAAACCACCACACTCACTTCCTCTCCTGGAACTATAAACTTCTGTTCCAGTGTGTGTTTATGCTGTAATCGTCTGTGCAATGAGTTGGGGGGAGGAGAAGGCATTTGATAGGAGTTGCAGCAGCCCCCCAAGGTAGGAGTACACATGGAGAGAAATGTGCTGATGAGCCCAAATCCACAAGGTGTCCCTCAGTGTCTGCTGCACTCCCTTGGCAGCAAAGATGTAGTGTGTGCGTGTGTGATTAGCAAAAAGCTTTAATGTGGATATAATTACCATATGCCCCATGGATGAAACAATGTCTCCGGCCCACATTATCTACACATTTATGGTATGAACTAAACAGCGTTAAGTACTGTGGTTTATTTCATCAGCACGGGCCCTTTTCTTTGAGGTGAGACTCACTTCCGCCTCTTCAGTGGGTGAGTGGAGTTTATAAAGTCCTCTTGTACTGTCTTATTCACCCTTCCACTGTAAGAATATGCCTTTGTTTGCACAATTACTGTGCTTTGTATTTTATTCTAAATCCCCATGTGGAAAAAGTATGCTTAGATGCGGCATATCGAATATGTTTTCAAAAGATGCTTTAATAAGACAAATGTGATTCCAGTGTACAGTACAGGCTTATTTGGAAGATGGTTCCAATTAAGTACAATATCCTACATGTGTTCTGTGGCATGAAAATGGATTCCATCATTCTATTCTGAATGTTATGACATTCGATTCATTTTTGTCAAATTATGAAGGTAAATATGGAGTAAAATATTTAAAGACATGAATGATAACATCTACTAATATTTTACAGTATTGATGTTTCTTCAGTAATCACCTGTGAATCAAAATGGGAAATATTCTTTCTGTATATTTTTAAAATGCTATAGCCATACATGTTTCAATGCTTTGCACTAAGTCAGTGTTCAAAAAACGAATGAACAAGGATCTAGGTTAATGTTTAATATCCTACTGCTATGTAGTCATCAACTGATTCATGCTACATATAAGACATTGTAATATGTAACATTCTCTGGAACTTCCTCCAGTTTTTCTCATTGACAGTGTAAATTCGCATGATAGTCCTGTGTCGTTTTGCCTCATCTCCTTTTCTTCCCCATCATTTCCTTGCTTGCTTTTCATTCACTCTTTATGCCGCCCCAGCTTCACGTCCTTTTGCTCTTTCTCCCTCCTTCTGGCTTCAGTCCTCACTTCTCCCCGCTCTTCTCCTCTTATTTGTGAATACTTTCAGGACAAGGATCATAGGTGATAAATATCCAGGACTGCATTTTTATATTTTATTTACAGACACTGCAAGTGATGATTCCTTGTGGTTTTATGTTATCAATGTGACTATTAATTTCATTATTTTAAATAATACAAAGTTGGCCCACCTGACTATGAACTTGAATCTTGCCTAGGACAACTTATGAAAAAGAGTTGAAAAGTTAGGCACTTAATTCTAATATTCTGGTGGATTTGAGAAATAAAACCTCTTTGCAGTAATAAATCAATCAACAATACCTGCTTTGGGCTGAAATATGAATCCTTACAAAGTTCAGAGTCATAAAGGAATATCCCTGGGCTTAAGTATTACTATTTAAGATGAGTTCTGAACACTGTCTGCATTTATGCCCTGTAAGGAGAGCTTGCTGTGATTATATATGATATTTGAACATGGGATCAGACTTAATTAGGTGATATATTAATGTAATTTTATTTTTGTTTGCTAAAAACATACAGTATCTCTGTTTTCTTACCCTTATTCATGAGATCTATCGGAAAGTGTTCAGGAGTAATAACACCAAGTTGAAATCATCTATGAATAATTGCAAGTTGCCCTTGAACACCACCAGAACTCATATTTCCTTTCATATTAAATTCTATATAATTCACTTGGCTGCAATATGCTAATTGCAGCCTGACTTTTTCTTGCATAAGTCAGTCAATTCAGTCGCTCAGTCGTGTCTGACTCTTTGCGACCCCATGATCACCAACTCCCGGAGTTCACTCAGACTCACGTCCATCGAGTCAGTGATGCCATCCAGCCATCTCATCCTCTGTCGTCCCCTTCTCCTCCTGCCCCCAATCCCTCCCAGCATCAGGGTCTTTTCCAAGGACTCAACTCTTCGCATGAGGTGGCCAAAGTACTGCAGTTTCAGCTTTAGCATCATTCCTTCCAAAGAAATCCCAGGGCTGATCTCCTTCAGAATGGACTGGTTGGATCTCCTTGCAGTCCAAGGGACTCTCAAGAGTCTTCTCCAACACCACAGTTCAAAAGCATCAATTCTTCGGCACTCAGCCTTCTTCATAGTCCAACTCTCACATCCATACATGACCACAGGAAAAACCATAGCCTTGACTAGACGAACCTTTGTTGGCAAAGTAACATCTCTGCTTTTGAATATGCTATCTAGGTTGGTCATAACTTTCCTTCCAAGGAGTAAGCGTCTTTTAATTTCATGGCTGCAGTCACCATTTGCAGTGATTTTGGAGCCCCCAAAAATAAAGTCTGACACTGTTTCCACTGTTTCCCCATCTATTTCCCATGAAGTGATGGGACTGGATACCATGATCTTCATTTTCTGAATGTTGAGTTTTAAGCCAACTTTTCACTCTCCTCTTTCAATCAAGAGGCTCTTTAGTTCCTCTTCATTTTCTGAATGTTGAGTTTTAAGCCAACTTTTCACTCTCCTCTTTCACTCTCCTCTTTCAATCAAGAGGCTCTTTAGTTCCTCTTCACTTTCTGCCATAAGGGTGGTGTCATCTGCATATCTGAGGTTATTGATATTTCTCCTGGCAATCTTGATTCCAGCTTTTGCTTCTTCCAGTCCAACGTTTCTCATGATGTACTCTGCATATAAGTTAAATAACTCGGGTGACAATATACAGCCTTGACGTACTCCTTTATGAAAGGATCTCCAAGGAAATTAAATTCAACTTAGTATGTACTTACCAGGAACATATTTGTAGTCAGGTTATAAAAGTGACACTGGAAAGAAGATGACAAACAGGAAGTTTCAGGTCCTTTTTCCCTAACAGAGAGAATGAAATAACAGTGTAAGCACCAACACATGCTTGTGAGACCAGTTGAGAAGCTATAGCACTCTGGCCAGTGTTTAACCAAGAAGGGATTTCAATGAAAGGGGCATTGTAACTCCACCTTGGTCTCTTGGATCCTCGGCTCTGGGGGAAGTGAGGCCCCACATTGTCAAAAGACCCTCAGGCAACACTCTGGACAGGTCTGGGTGGAACGGAACTGAGGCCATGTCATGCCAATAGCCGGTGAGGGAGTCCGTAGTGAGTCAGTCACCTTGACAGTGGATCCTCCAACCTCAGTCAAGCTTGAAATGATATCTGATGGCAGACTCAGGAGAGACCTCAAGCCCAGACTGTCTAGCCACATTGTTCCCAGACTCACAGACACCACGAGAGAGAATATATTATTTATTTGAGACACTAAATTTTAGAGTAATTTATTATACAACAGTAGATAACTGCTATCAGGTCAACTGTATCCACCGTCCCAATTCATATCTTGAAATCCTAACTCTCTACCTCAAAACGTGACTGTATTTGGAGACAAGTCTTTATAGAGGGAAAGTTAAAGTGAAGTCATTATGGTGGGCCCAGTAAGACTGATCTCCTTGTAAAAAGGGGAAATTTAGACACAGATATGTACTCAAGGAGAGTGCAATGTGAAGGTGAAGAAAGAGATTAGGGTGATGCTTCTACAAGTCAAGGAACACCAAAGATTGGCAGCAAACCATGAGAATCTAGGCGAGAGGCAAGGAACAGTGCTTGAAGGAATCAAGGAATCCCTCTCACACTGCTCAAAAGGAATCAACTTTTCCAACACCTTGATTTCAGGTATCTAGCCTCCAGAACTGTGAGCAATTTATATTGTTCAATAAAAAAAAAGAGTGATTCTGGTCCAAATATATCTTAATGTGAATATCATCTTTTTCAAACTGTCTTCATACTGAGGACATTGATAGCCTGGAAACTACATTTCCCAGATTCCTTTGCAAGTAGGTTCCATACGTTTCTGAGGTTAAGAAGCACTCCTAGAGGTTTATAGAACAGATGAGCAGAATGAGGCATAATTCCCACAGTGGCTGCTGTGGTTGGGGTGTGGACTTCAGCATGTGGCCTTGGTGGATGCATGGCATTTGGATATCTTCCTGAGCACCATCCACTTTGGTATTACCTGCAACTGAAGTTACTGGTGATGATTTTCTTATCTCTGCTGTTTGGAATTTGCTAAAAGTGGCACCCTGACCTTCACTCATTAAGTCTCTCAATGCCTGAGTTGTAGAACTAAAGAGCCTCTTGATGAGGGTGAAAAAGGAGAGTGAAAAAGCTGGCTTAAGACTCAACATTCAAAAACTAAGATCATGGCATCTGGTCCCATCACTTCATGCCAAGTAGAAGGGGAAAAAGTGGAAACAGTGATAGATTTTATTTTCTTGAGTTCCAAAATCACTGTGGACTGTGACTGCAGCCATGAAATTAAAAGATGTTTGCTCCTTGGAAGAAAAGCTATGACAAACCTGGACAGCATATTAAAAAGTAGAGACATCATTTGGCCAACAAAGGTCCATATAATCAAGGCTGTGCTTTTTCCAGTAGTCATGTATGGATGTGAGAGTTTGACCATAAAGAAGGCTGAGTGCCAAAGAATTGATTCTTTTGAATTGTGGTGCTGGAGAAACGTCTTGGGAGTCCTTTGGACTGCAAGGAGATCAAACCAGTCAATCCTAAAGGAAATCAACCCTGAGGATTCATTGAAGGACTGATGCTGAAGATGAAGCTCCAGTTCTTTGGCCACCTGATGTGAAGATCTGACTCACTGAAAAAGACTCTGATGCTGGGAAAGACTGAGGGCAGGAGAAGGAGGTGACAGAGGATGAAATGTTTGGAGAGCATCACCGACTCAAATCATTTGAGCAAACCCTGGAAGATAGTGGAGGACAGGGGAGCCTGGCACACTGCAGTCCATGGGGTCTCAAAAAGTCAGACACAACTTAGAGACTGAACTACAACTACATCGTTTTATTTAACCCGTTCCAGTTCCTGACCAACCCCTACTGTGTGCATTTAAACTGCCCTTTAAGATCAGGAAAAACAAGAAACATGAACCATTACAACATGAGGCTGAAGAGTGTAAACAGCGCAAGTGCTATAAACAAAAGGCTAAGAAGCCTCTATTCTAGAAAATGCCTCTGTGGAAATCAGCAGAAAGTTCACTACTGACTTATCTGTGGAGAACCAACTCCAAGTTAAGGACTTGGAGCTGTAATACTTCAAATGTATATAATATTGAGAAAATGACTTTAAATAAATAAATCATTACTTTGTTCTAGGTCTAGGAATTGTTAGCTATGTGATGTCTGTTAATTAAGCAAACAACTTTTAATCTTTAAGATGGAGATTAGAACCCCTATATCTCCCCTATATCTCTCTGTATAACTGGTAGAACTGTTAGGAAAATAAGAGATAAAGCCTATAACACCAACACAGGGTGAGTATTAAACAACTGGTAGTCATGGCAGGAAGTGAAAGGCACTGTTCTAAATTTAAAAAGCAGCAGCAGTATGATATGGAGGAAAAACTTCATATATTAAGAAAAGAGGGTCTGTTAAGCTTGGCAGGGAACGTACTGAGAGAAGCTTAGTCTGTTACTATTTATGGGATCATGTTCTATTTGATCTCTTCTATGGAGAAAGCAATGGCACCCCACTCCAGTACTCTTGCCTGAAGAATCCCATGGATGGAGGAGCCTGGTGGGCTGCAGTCCATGGGGTCGCTAAGAGTCGGACACGACTGAGCGACTTCACTTTCACTTTTCACTTTCATGCATTGCAGAAGGAAATGGCAACCCACTCCAGTGTTCTTGCCTTGAGAATCCCAGGGACGGGGAAGCCTGGTGGGCTGCCATCTCTGGGGTCGCAGAGTCGGACACGACTGAAGTGACTTAGCAGCAGCTACTCAGTATATTCTCATAATGATAATTAACCTCACACTGATCAATAAACGCCTGTATCTTAATTTCATTCTAGGACTGTGGAAGTAGATTCAAGAGTTTTCCCCTGAAATCCTATAGTGCACTGCTGATAGGAAAATGAAAATTACTTTTCAAAACCATGCTCATGATTAATAGCAGCTATTAATAGCATTAAAAAGATCTCTTAGACAATCTTTACTACTATTTTCCGTATTATCAGCATACATTATGTCAACAGAGGAACACAAAGTGAGATTTTATGTTTTGTGATTTACACACAGATTTAACAAAATATGCCACAATAAAAGAAGTATGAAAGTAAAGCAGAAGTATTGCTGCTGTAGTTGCTAAGTCATGTCTAGCTCTTTTGCGACCTTGTGGACTGTAGCCACCTGGGCCCCTCTGTCCTTGGGATTTCCCAGGCAATACTGGAGTGGGTTGCCATTTCCTTCTCCAGGGGATCTTCCCGACCCAGGGATCAAACCCACGTCTCCTGCTTCTCGGGCAGATTCTTAACCACTGAGCCACTTGAGAAGCCCTAAACCAATATTGGCTAAAGTTAATATTTTATAATATAAAAAAATATGTGGCATGTAAAACTTTTGTATTTTTCTTTAAATTTCCTCTACATATTTATTTTCACTAATTCTTACCAGTTTTTTTCTAAACATCATATTGCTTAATGTAATTATGGCCAAATAAGTGTTCAGAACGTATTTATTAAAAACAAAAGCCTTAGGATGATGAGCCTTAAGGTAAATCTTCAGGAAAATAGGCTCCTATTTCAACTTGAGGAGGAGCAGAGTCCCCTTCCCTTTTGTTTTTGGCTTCTAAGTTTCTTCTAGTTTTGACTGCTACTGACCATCACTAATAACATGTCACATGTGCTATCATCCTCCCTAACAGATATTGTTCTTAATCTTCTATTTGTAAGACCTTGAGAAAACATACTTTTAATTGTTAAAAGTATGCATATCCATTTTGAACCATGAATTAACTAGTTTTAAAATAATACTGTTAACATTAATAGTTCATTTCTAAGAACAAAATAATGTCCCTAATTTTTCCTTTACTTTTTGTAGGCAGAGTAATTCATCTAAACATTTTAATTATTTATGTGTAATTACAATGAGATATTCAGAAATATATCTTAAATTACTCACCACAGAGCAACATGAATGTTAAAATACCAACTGCTTAGTGAATCTTATTTTCTAAAAGTTTAGTGGTGGATGTCTACTCTAACAGAATATTTTGGAATATGAGTTACAAATAGCTTTTTTCAATTGGGTCCACATAAATGATTATCAGTTAATAGCTAAAATACTAAGTATACTACATAATCAATGGAAATTAAATGCAGAAATTCTCATATGTTCAGCATTTTGGGAGAAGTTATGTAAGTGAATTTCTAGGGCTAACACAATTATTTTTTTAACAATTTTATTTATTTATTAATTTTTTACTTTACAATATTGTATTGGTTTTGCCATACATTGACATGAATCCGCCATGGGTGTACATGTGTTCCCCATCCTGAACCCCCCTCCCATATCCCTCCCCATCCCATCCCTCTGGGTCATCCCAGTGTACCAGCCCCGAGCTGCTGCTGCTGCTGCTGCTAAGTCACTTCAGTCATGTCCAACTCTGTGCGACCCCATAGACGGCAGCCCACCAGGCTCCCCCGTCCCTGGGATTCTCCAGGCAAGAACACTGGAGTGGGTTGCCATTTCCTTCTCCAATGAATGAAAGTGAAAAGTGAAAGGGGGTCACTCAGTTGTGTCCGACTCTTAGCGACCCCATGAACTGCAGCCTACCAGGCTCCTCCATCCAATGGGATTTTCCAGGCAAGAGTACTGGAGTGGGGTGCCATTGCCTTCAAGCTAGTATATACTAAAACCATAGTCAGAATTATGATAAATTCTAATAGAAAATAATTCTGTCTCTTCCCAGGATCGATCTTTTGCTGACAGCTTTACTCTCAAGACAGCTACACATTTGTGATCTACTGCTTCTAATTTGCTATGATTTGAGAATCAAATCTCCAGTGTTGTTTGAATTAAGTATAAACAAGGACTCCATGTATTCTAAATAATGGCCTGAAGGCTCTTGTAGGGGGAGCTGGGTTAGAAGTAAAATTATGTTATAACATCAGATAAATTAAAATGTGTATCATTTAGATTACAGCATAAGTGTACAATTGTAGCACCGTGATTTATCTGTCCTTCTGCTGACCCAGAGAGTCTCCTGCACTGCTGTCCTTCCTATTTTGTGGTATTTTCCTGAACTTGGCAAGTTTTTTAGACAACCAGGTTGTGTGTGTGTGTGTGTGTGTGCGTGCGCATGTGTGAGCTGTTGTATGTGTTTATGTGTGTATAGTGAGTGGTTGAGTGAGGTAGTTTTTAATCCAGTAAAATTTTTCAATTTACCATTTTAATCCCAGTACTTCTACCAAATACAATACATTACATTCTTTACTCTTTGTCATAAAATGATGTTTTGATGCAGGCATTCCAAGATTTAATATACTGTGTTTTGAAAAGGTTGAAATCTAGTATTCTGAATCTCAAATATGACAGAAACTTTAAACAATTTAGCTTAGTTGGAGAAGGCTGGGGCATTTTTGAGGGTATAGTACCTATATTCCTCAAGAAACAGACTTTCTGGATAATGGCTGTAACACTTGGCTCTGTTATATATCACACTAAGACTAAATAATTGAAGTTGAAGGAACCTGACCCTGGAAATAACAAAGACAAATTAGACAGAATGTACTGATTTCTGATATCACAGATGGCCACCTGATGGAACTGTTTTTATTAATAGAAAGTGAAATCAAAGTATTTTATTTTTCAGAGACACTTTGTAACAGCTCAACTATCACATGAATACAGTTTTTAAAAGATTCAAAGCAAATGTTACTAATCATTTGAAGTCCGAATATCCCAGTGGACAGGGTCACTTCTAAAACCTGTATCCAGCCTTCTGATCAATGGATGCTGGCTCTGTATGTTTGGAAGATAAAAGGGAACTCAGAGTGGCAGAATTATAAGCATCCTCTAACCTCAGAAGAGTAAACAGATTACTCAATATTCTGTGTCTTTTCTCCTTTCTTCCCTGGATGTAGTTATAAACACCAACATGTTCTAAAATAGCTTCTCAGACTTAAGGCTTAATCTTCTGATTTTTCATAAGAAGATAGAAATTCAGATTTCATATATATTCCTCTTATTTTAAAACACTATGAATTCAAAGATTTTACAGCACTCCTTGGGCCAAGCGTAGTACACCCACAGGTTAGATGTACCTGCCAGTTAGATGTATCTCTAACCTGCCAATTTTTACCTACTTTGTTGTTAAGGATCTCAAACCAAAATGAATAAGTAAGACTCTTCTACTAAAGTAAGTTCTCATTTAATAGTATAAAGAGCTATTTTAAATGTTTTTGAAATTATAACCGGAGGCAATGGGCAACACAGCCTACTGCTTTATAGCTCAGACTAAGGAATACATTAGTTCAGGCTGTAATCCAGGTTTTCTCACTCAGCTGTGTGGATAAGGAAATGCAAAATGCATAAGGAATTTATTTGAGGAATAAATATTATTATATGTAAAGTGCTAGCAACTGGCATACAGTAAGCACTTAATACGTATTAGCAACTTTAGTTATCAGAGTAACCATAAACAAAAATGGATAACCTGCAGAAGTCCTGCAAAAGAAAACATTTTAATTTAACAAGTTAGATATTTTTAAAATCGTTTTAAAATTGGGAACAAGCTGTTTTCTGTTCTTTTCCTTCTCACTTGTAGTTTATTTTCTAATACCGATTCTGGGGCTAATTTCATGGATGTAAACTCTTGGACATGAAGTTCTGGCGGCCAGCCCCTTGATGTGATGTAAGTCGATGGAGTAGTGCAGGGAACAATGCCCAAATGGTCTACTGGGTTACGTGAGAAAATGAGTCCCATCCTGCTATCGCAGCAATCTTGAGCACCAGGAGTAATGTGTGAGTATCTCTAACTGTGAGTAGATAATCAGTGAGTGAGACACGGATACACTCTTCTGCTCTGCTGAGTGGTAGTTCTCTGCTACCACTTCATTTCTCTTCTCATAAGAAACTCCAGACACACTGGAATGGTTTTTGAAAAATGATGGCCTGGATTTCTGTAGAGAAAAGTTTACTCCAATTTGATCCACTGAGAATCCAAGGGCGAAAATCAAGATAAACCCTAACTGGCCATATTTAGGCATCTCACGCTGTTTTATAAGTAGAACCACCACAGCAGCAACAGCAAAAACGGACGGGTAAATACACGGAAGCTGAACCCAGCGGAGATGATACTGTGTGATCCAGAAGTAAACCACCCAGATAATATTTTCTTTCAGCCTCCCTGGCTAAGGAATGTGAGTTAAATCTGCTCTGTCACACGTGCTGGAAACACAAGGGGATTCTTCTCTGATACTCACCATGAAGACTGGGCAGAGCCCCGAGAGGGAAACTCAGAAACGCGGGGCCCTCTTAGAGTCTAAATGCTCAGCCTCGTCCACACTGAGCCTCTGCTACTGCTACTGCTAAGTCACTTCAGTCGTGTCCGACCCTGTGCGACCCATAGATGGCAGCCCACCAGGCTCCCCCGTCCCTGGGATTCTCAAGGCAAGAACACTGGAGTGGGTTGCCATTTCCTTCTCCAATGCATGACAGTGAAAAGTGAAAGGGAAGTCGTTCAGTCGTGTCCAACTCTTAGCAACCCCATGGACTGCAGCCTACCAGGCTCCTCTGTCCATGGGATTTTCCAGGCAAGAGTACTGGAGTGGGGTGCCACTGAACCTCTAGCTGTACGTTAATCACAGGTCAGCTTCCCTGCCCTGGCACTGGTTCCTATAGAGGGTTCTGCTGGTGGGTTTCTGCTCCGGTAAATTGTGATTCCCTCTGCCTCTGTGTCTCTGTGATTTTGGGAGCAGTGGTTTGCCCTGTGACCTCACTTTTCTGATGGACCTGAGAGGAGTTGTTGACTTTTCGATTTGTTCAGCTTTCTATTTGCTGTTAGGATGGAGTGGCAATTCCTCAACCCCTTCCATGCTGGACTAGAAACCGTAAATTTATGTCATCTCTCTTTGTGAAGAATCAATAGCAGAGTTTTTAAGATAAAAATAATATCAAAATTTCTAGTTAGGGTTTTTTTAACACAACAAACGATTATTCCTCATTGCGCATATATAGAAGTAATTGTGTGTATTATTTATATTTGTTTAAGAAACAAGAACATTTCTTCAAGTCAGGTGAGCCTAGCAGCAATCAGTTTTAAAATCGAAGTGGATAACCTTGAACTGTGTTGGGTAGGGTGCAGAAGGAACAAGGAAGTCAGAGAAAGTGTCGCAGACCATCTCACCCCCCGCTGCTGCTCAGCAGTTCTCATTTGGCTTGTTGGTATGGCTCAGCTGGTGCCCCTCTGACCAGCAGGAGGAGGAGGGAAGCATAACCAATGCTTATGATATATATGGTGGCAAATGAAAACCAGAATGCTGCTGCTACATGGCCCCAGCCAGGGAAAGATATGGGTGAGGGGAGGCGTTTCCCAGAGGCAGTGCTCTGGACAGGGCAACTGCCTGGCCAAGGGAGGTGGTTGGATACAGGCATATACTCCAACTCAGAGGTACTTTCAGCAGGCTTACTGGTTGGCTGGTCAGTGGTCCGGATGCACCTAGACTGGAATACCACAGACAGAGAACGCTGGTGGAGAGGCATGAGGGGTGACTCAGCTCAGTCTTCCTCTATCGGGTCAAGGAAGGCGTTTGTCCCTGCTTTTAGCGTTGGCAGCTAAAAACAGTTGGTTGCCTCCTTTGCCAGAGAACTGCCCTCTGCCAAAAGGTTGCTTTGCCTTTGCCTCAGAGGTGTACACTCTCCCTGTTCCCCATGGGGAAATATAAAACCAATCACTAATTTACATGGAAGTAAGTCAACTCCCTGGACTAAAGGTGGGAGCAGAGTGGAGTGCAAGTTATGCTCCAGAGCTCCCCATGGGGTCGGAGTGCTGGTAGACGCCACCTGAGAACATGTGCTTCTTCAGTTTGATTCTCTGCCGTGTCCTGCTTCTCTCATCCTGTTTCTCTTGAGAACACTCCCTCAGTGAGTCACACATGCACAAGTACTTACCTAGGACTCTGATCCTTAACTGAGCCAGAGAGAGAGTCAAGCATGATACCAGGAACCCTGGTTTGGGCAGCTGGGAGATCGTGTCAAATGACAGTATTAAAATGACTGAGACTGGGAGAAGAACAGATATGGAATGAAGTAGAAATCAGAGCTTAGATTTGTCACATATCACTTTTTATATGCATCTGGATTGTCAAATAGTTTGATATATGGCTTTAAAGTTCGGGCTATAGGTGTAAAACCGGAAATCACATATAAATGCTATTCCAAGACAATCTTCTTGCAAAATTTATACAAACAGAAGAGGAATTCTATCAAGTAAAAGTTAGAAGTTAGGTGAAGGAGGTTTTAAAAAGTCTAAGATGAAGGACTCAGAAAGGTAGAAGAAAGCCAGAAGGGCACGTTGTCTCACAAGTCACGTGAGGAATACTATGTGAAAAAGTGACATCTGGAACTGTCCTACTGCCAACATGTCACGTATCACGGGCGCAGAACATCGCACCCTGACGTCTGCAGTATGGAGGTTTGTGAGGACCTTGAAAGAGAAATGTCACTAAAGTGACAGGAGATAGAAATGAGGCTGGAGAAGGCTGAAGTGTGTACAAGGGTGAGCATGGGAGACGCGTGTGGGCCGACAGCTCTTTGGGGAAGCTAGCTGTGGAGAGTGGCAGAGGAAAGGGGCTATCATTAGGACAGTTGGTGTGGTCAGGTAAGGCAAATTTTTTAGGAGTGAAAATACTACTTTAAGAATAACTATTAGCCATAAGTTCCCTACTGTATTCTTGACATATAATAACAGTTAATCCTCAGAACAACACTTTAAGATATCTTGTTATTATCCACTTACAAGTGAGGGGGTTTAGTCATTTGGTTAATTGTGAATCTGGGTCTGAAGCTGAGCAGTCTGAACCCATGCTCTAATCTCCATGTTATTCTCAGATATTAGACAATATATTTGATGGGGATGACCTCGCAGAAAGGGAGAGACTGATGATGAAAGAAATATACAGATGATCAAAAAGACTACTGTCTATAGGAATGTAGGAGATGGGCCATAGACTACATCCTGCAGAGAGTTTTATAATAGGCCAAGGACCAGTTCACAGTTTTAATGAGAACAAAGGAAATAGGTGCATATACATACAGAGGTTGTAGTTTGGGGATGGGAAGATGAGGGTCTGAGGAATTTTCTGAGATCATAGTCTAAGACTGAAGGTCAGAGGACGATGGGTGGAGTTTTCATGAAAATAAGAGGACACAGGAGAAGGTTTTAATTAGCCATCTCAAAGGATAGGAAATATTGCAGGCTTTCCAAATAGTATTAAGAATGAACTTGAAGTGAATGAATTTAGAATGAAACCAGCCTACCTAACTGTGCCCTTTTCTCCAGCTGTATTGAACTACTGACACAGAGAAGGCTGGCGGTTGACTGTTTCCAGAGCTGGGAGATTGATAAGCTAGCACTATGGAGGGAGAGATGGGCAAGTGAGTTGTGGGTATTTGCAGTTGATTGATTACAGCAAATGGCCATAGACTCTGCTCTGGACAAGAGTGGAAGTGAAGATGTTAGGCAGTTAATGTGCAATGAAAAAGCTGGTGAGATTAACATGCAAGAGGTTAGGTCTCTTAAAGATTTGTCATAATAGGGGAGTCTGAACAAGTATACATGATACAGGTTGTGACCAAACAATAAGAAACTGAACCGAAAGATTTTTAACGGAAGCAGTTTGGAGTCATGATCCAGGGTGTGACCCTGAGAGTGGAGGTCTGATGTGAAAGGTTAAGAGGAAACAGACAGCGGCTCTTAGAAGGGCCGGAAACAGAGAGGGCGTAGCTAAGGTGAGACAAAGGTGCTGCAGAGTTTCGTTCAGGCTCACTTTCACCCTGCCTCCCGCCGTTCTAGAAGCTCCAGCACCATCAGCTCTGTGGGAGCTTCAGACCTGGGCTCCTTCAGTTGACTGTGCACGCTCCTCTAGTTAACAGTATAAATTTCATGACTCCCAATCGTGTTTGCCTCAGGTACGAGGAAGACATCACCTTTCCTTTTCACACATCCTTGGCAGCCCTAATTTCCACTCCGGAAATATAAACTTGATCAACTGTGTACTAACCGTCTCCTAGGGATATTGTCTTTATTTTGCACAACAACACTGAGTTACTAATGATTACACGTATTTTACAGTTGGGAACGCAGAGGTTTGGTTCTCTGTAAAGATCATCCAGATTTGAAAGTGTTCTGTTTCCAAGACATTTTAAAGCTAGTAATCCAGGACTTTCCCGGTGACACAGTGGATAGGAATCCACCTTGTAGTGCAGGGGACACAGATTCCATCCCTGACCCAGATTCCACGTGTCGCCGAGGAGCTACACACCCAGAACACAGCTGCTGAGCTGGCACTCTAGAGCCTATGAGCAACGAGTAATGAGCCCATGTGCTACAGCTGCTGGAGCTCGGGCACTCTCGGGCCGTGAGCCACAACTGCTGAGCCCAGTGCCTTACCTAACAAAGCCTGTGTGCCTACAGCCTGTGCTCCAGAACAAGGGAAGCCGCCATGCACCGTGACGAAGAACAGTCCCCGCTCATCACAACTAGAGGAAAGCCCGACAGCAACAGAGACCCAGCTTCACCAACACCAGTAAACATATATATATATATATACTTTTTAAAAAACTACTAACCCAGAAAATATAAGTGCAGTAAGAAAAAAGGTGTTTCTACTAAATTCAGTAATAATCAGTTGCGACCCCATGGACTGTAGCCTGGCAGCCTCCTCTGTTCATGGTTTTCTCCAGGCAAGAATACTGTAGTGGGTAGTCATTCCCTTCTCCAGGGAATCTTTCTGACCCATGGCTCAAACCTGGTCTCCCATATTGTGGAATTCTTTACCATCTGAGCCACCAGGGTAGCCCTAGACTAAGGTCCATATTATTCATGATGTTATTAATATTTCTAATTAATAATATAGAAGGGCACAACAGAGGATGAGATGGCTGGATGGCATTACTGACTCGATGGACATGAGTCTGGGTGAACTCCGGGAGTTGGTGATGGACAGGGAGGCCTGGTGTGCTGTGATTCATGGGGTCGCAAAGAGTTGGACACAACTGAGCGACTGAACTGAACTGAATGCTAGTATGATGATAATCAGATTGATAATCTAAGGTCTATGTTACTCATGGTCAATGTTATCATTATTTAATAATGCCAGTGAAAAGCATAGTTGCAAATTCTTAGCCAGTGCTTCCCTCTATAGCTGGGATATGTATTTTGCTCCCCCTGAATCTGGAGGCTCTGATACATTTATAAACAATAGAATGCAGCAAATGATACTGTGTGACTTCTGAAGCTATACTTCTGTATTCCTTTTTTATTGTTGCTGGAACAAACTGTCATAAACTTGAGGGCTTAAGACAATATGAATTTCTTATTGATATCTTATAGGAGGCCAGAAATCCAAAACTAGATTCACTGGGCTAAGGTCGGTACATTTTCTCTGAAACTTCTAGGGGAGAATGTTTCCTTGCCTTTTCTAGCTTCTAGAGTCATCTATATTCCTTGGCTCAGGGTCCCTTTTTCAATGTTCACTCCAGCCTCTGCCTCCATCATCTCATCCCCTTATCCACCTTTGATCTCTTGCCTCCTTCATGAAAACCTTTGTGACTGCATTCAGAACCTACTTAGATAATTAAGGTAATCTCCCCATATCAAAATTCTTCAGTAATCACATATGCAGATTTCCTTTTTCCATTCTAAAGTAATGTCATCATAGGTTATGGGGATTAGGGATGCAAAAATCTTTCTGGGGCGATTCAGCTAGAAAAGGTCATGCAGATTCCACACAGTTTTCTCAACACTCTTATGTAAGAGGTAAGCCCATCAAGCTTGAGTAGTCACCTATGGGTGCTCCAGACAATAGCCTAGCTGAGTTCTGAGCTGACTGCCATACCCACTGCCAGCTAGGTGAGGAAGGAACCGTGCGTGTTCTGCCCAGCTAACTTTCAGGGGACTCATCCCCAGGCAACATCCGGCTGCCACTGTGTGTTCTTAGCGTTAGATGAGTTAATACAAACAATGTGCTTGGAATGTTATACGGATTTTACAGCCAGTTCATAAAAGATGGCACAGCTTCTTCTGCCCGCTTCTCTTTTTACTCTCACAACGGAACTCACCTGCCTTCCTGAAAAGAAGCCCAAACAAGCCCACATGGAGAGACCACACGGCGAGGCTGCGTGAGGGCATTTGAAACGGGGGCTGCCAGCAACACGTGGGAAGGAGTGCCAGCTGACAATCTGCAGTATCCGCATGACGGGAGTGAAGACACTTCCACATGGATCCAGCCATGAAGTCACCCCAACCTTCACATCTTCCCCGCTGAGCCCCAGAGCAGAGACCAGTCAGCCTCCATGTGTCCTGTCTAGATGGCTGCCCGCAGAATCTGTGAGCCACTCAGTTGGGGGGCTCTTTGTTTGTTTGCTTTTCTTTCACACAGCAATAGTTATTACATGAAAAATAAACTCAGGAAGTTAAAGCATTTTTTTAAATCAACTTTCCCAAACCACGTAAGAGAATGATTAAAAACAATAGGGAAATAAAATGCCATATTACCTAATACCTTTGTAAATATAATACCCACTTATTTTCCCATTGCATGTTATAATGTTGAGTGTTTACAGCCTTGAACAATATAAAAACTGTAAGTGTGCATACAGATTGTGCGGTGAACATTTTATGGTCACTATTTGTATGCAAGAACAATTATATTTACGGCCTAAGTCTGAACATCACAGGAACACAGAATTTGTGTGTTTCCTTTTCTCTATGTTTCACACAGACCACAAGTCACATTCATCTCAAACAGAAGTTGCGTTGCTTATTAACGTCGCTGTTGGGATTTTTAAACATTAAGAATGCTTAGGGGAAGAGCACTGGCATTGTTAAAATTTTCTCTCCCCTTTTGAAGGACATACACTCTAAACCTTGTTTCTCTTAATATTAGCTTTAAAAGAAATTTAACAGGTTTCCTTTTGAACTTTAGGAGAGAAAACAAAAATCCTACTGGTCTGCTCCTGATGTTTCTTCTTTTATATCCCTCAGGCCACTCCTAAAAATCTCTAAATATCTTTGGAAGAAACAGTCTCTTGTTAGAATATATTAATGTTATTGATACCAGTAGCATGTCATAAATGTTATATACAAGATAATAACATTTTTTGCAGAGATTAGCTTCTCTCAGCCTTAAGGGGAAAAAACCATGGTGGTAACACTAATACACACTGAGATGAATGGTGTTAGGCTTACGTCATTTGATGTACTCGGATGTACTTGTAAAGTACATGCTAAACTGTCATTATTATTCTTGTGATTTAATCATTCAACACGCAATGTTATGTGCCCCCTAGTGTTAATAAGGATAATCTAATCTCATTTGTATTATGTAATATTGTTTACCATGTCTCTGTGTATTTAAAATCCATACTGGGCATAGGTAAAAGAGTAACATGGAAAATCAAAGTCGGAAAATAAGTAAAAATGTATTATTTGTCAGCAAGGAATAATGTATCATCTCAACATTTTTAAGTACAGAAATAGTTTATTTTGCCATGACTCTCTAAGCCACAGCATTATGGTTTTTCAGTATTTCGAATATATTTTACACAAATTTACTCTTAACAGTGAAGAAAAGAGAGAGAAAGGGGACTTTAGAGCTTTACATGTCTCACTAAAGGAACACAACTAAAGTTGCCTTCATAGCTAGAAATGCAGGTAACAAGAGACCACCAATACAAGGGACATATATGTGGACAGCGAGTGTATAATGATTTTGGATACAGTCTTTCTCTTGGCTAAATACAATGCTTCTGGTTAGAGAATGACAGGAAAGTGTATCTTCAAGACACAAGATGCTGAGGATTCTTAGTGTCTACTTAATAGACATTTAACCAGAAACATTTAATTAGAAAATAACAGATTAATTACACACATATATGTATGATTGCATATATAGTGAATCTATACTATCGTTTTAGTCAGCTTGGGCTGCCATAGTAAAGTACCATGGACTCAGTTCAGTTCAGTCGTTCAGTCGTGTCCGACTCCTTGCGACCCCATGAATCCCAGCACGCCAGGCCTCCCTGTCCATCACCAACTCCCACAGTTCACTGAGACTCACGTCCATCGAGTCAGTGATGCCATCCAGTCATCTCATCCTCTGTCGTCCCCTTCTCCTCCTGCCCCCAATCCTTCCCAGCATCAGAGTCTTTTCCAATGAGTCAACTCTTTGCATGAGGTGGCCAAAGTACCGGAGTTTCAGCTTTAGCATCATTCCTTCCAAAGAAATCCCAGGGCTGATCTCCTTCAGAATGGACTGGTTGGATCTCTTTGCAGTCCAAGGCACTCTCAAGAGTCTTCTTTAACACCACAGTTCAAAAGCATCAATTCTTCGGCGCTCAGCCTTCTTCACAGTCCAACTCTCACATCCATACATGACCACAGGAAAAACCATAGCCTTGACTAGATGAACCTTTGTTGGCAAAGTAATATCTCTGCTTTTGAATATGCGGTCTAGGTTGGTCATAACTTTCCTTCCAAGGAGTAAGCATCTTTTAATTTCATGGCTGCAGTCACCATCTGCAGTGATTTTGGAGCCCAAAAAAATAAAGTCTGACACTGTTTCCACTGTTTCCCCATCTATTTCCCATGAAGTGATGGGACCAGATGCCATGATCTTCGTTTTCTGAATGTTGAGTTTTAAGCCAACTTTTTCACTCTCCTCTTTCACTTTCATCAAGAGGCTTTTTAGTTCCTCTTCACTTTCTGCCATAAGGGTGGTGTCATCTGCATATCTGAGGTTACTGATATTTCTCCCAGTAATCTTGATTCCAGCTTGTGCTTCTTCCAGCCCAGCGTTTCTCATGATGTACTCTGCATAGAAGTTAAATAAGCAGGGTGACAATATATAGCCTTGACGTATTCCTTTTCCTATTTGGAGCCAGTCTCTTGTTCCATGTCCAGTTCTAACTGTTGCTTCCTGACCTGCATACAAATTTTTTCAAGAGGCAGATTAGGTGGTCTGGTATTCCCATCTCTTTCAGAATTTTCCACAGTTTGTTGTGATCCACACAGTCAAAGGCTTTGGCATAGTCAATAAAGCAGAAGTAGATGTTTTTCTGGAACTCTCTTGCTTTTTCCATGATCCAGCAGATGTTGGCAATTTGGTCTCTGGTTCCTCTGCCTCACCCTCTTCCAACAACACAAGAGAAGACTCTACACATGGACATCACCAGATGGTCAACACCGAAATCAGATTGATTATATTCTTTGCAGCAAAAGATGGAGAACCTCTATACAGTCAGCAAAAACAAGACCAGGAGCTGACTGTGGCTCAGATCATGAACTCTTTATTGCCAAATTCAGACGTAAATTGAAGAAAGTAGGGAAAACCACTAGATCATACAGGTATGACCTAAATCAAATCCCTTATGATTATACAGTGGAAGTGAGAAATAGGTTTAAGGGCCTAGATCTGATAGATAGAGTGCCTGATGAACTATGGAATGAGGTTCATGACATTGTATAGGAGACAGGGATCAAGACCATCCCCATGGAAAAGAAATGCACAAAAGCAAAATGGCTGTCTGAGAAGGCCTTACAAATAGCTGTGAAAAGAAGAGAAGTGAAAAGCAAAGGAGAAAAGGAAAGATATAAGCATCTGAATGCAGAGTTCCAAAGAATAGCAAGAAGAGATAAGAAAGCCTTCTTCAGCGATCAATGGAAAGAAATAGAGGAAAACAACAGAATGGGAAAGACTAGAGATCTCTTCAAGAAAATTAGAGATACCAAGGGAACATTTCATGCAAAGATGGGCTTGATAAAGGACAGAAATGGTATGGACCTAACAGAAGCAGAAGGTATAAGAAGAGGTGGCAAGAATACACAGAAGAACTGTACAATAAAGATCTTCACGACCCAGATAATCACGATGGTGTGATCACTGACCTAGAGCGAGACAGCCTGGAATGTGAAGTCAAGTGGGCCTTAGAAAGCATCACTATGAACAAAGCTAGTGGAGGTGATGGAATTCCAGTTGAGCTATTTCAAATCCTGGAAAACGATGCTGTGAAAATGCTGCACTCAATATGCCAGCAAATTTGTAAAACTCAGCAGTGGCCACAGGACTGGAAAAGGTCAGTTTTCATTCCAATCCCAAAAGAAAGGCAATGCCAAAGAGTGCTCAAACCATGGACTGGGTGGATTAAAAGAACAAGCATTTTTTTCTACAGTTGTGGACACTGGCAGTCTGGGGTGAGGATGCCACCACAGGTTCTGTTGAGATCCTGCCTGAGACGGCTGCCTCTGTGCATGTCCTCACACAGCAGAGAGGCAGTGGGCGGGCCCTGGTCTCTACGTCTCCACGTAAGGATACGGATGCTATTGCGGAGTCCCCATCCTTATGAGCGTATCTAAACTAATCACCCCTCACAGGCCCCACCCCCAAATGCCACCTCACTGAGGGGTAAGGCTTCAACATATAGATTTTGAGAGAACACATATATTCAGCCCCTAACACAGCTGAACAACTAACACTCTCACAATAGCTATCTTACCTATTAAAAATGAATTTAACAACGGATCCCTCCATCTCTCCATCTATTCTAATTTACACATCCAGCATCTATTTTGGGCTAGGCATCAACCCTGAACTCTAGTGTTTCTGTTACAGAAAACAGCATGCAGAGCACATTTTTTTTTTTTTTTAACAGTATTAAAGCCATAATTAAGGATGAAAGGGAGCACATTTTGCTTTCTGGTTTTGGGTTATTTTTAAATACCAAAGGTTATGTAATCTTCTCTACGGTGGAGGTTAGCACTGTACTTCTACTGTTTTCAGAGACCACAGAGGGGAGCACAGTTACCTAATTATTCACATGCTGCCTGTAGTTGATGCTTGGAAAAAAATGAATAGCCTGGGATTTGGCCTCTCTGATGTCTGGCCCTGTCTCCAGACCCTCCCACCTCCAAGTCACACACCACCTCTATTTGTTAGCTTTGGGTCAGAGCATGACTCACCAGTCTTTGGAGTCATATTGTTGCTGAAGGAAATGGCAGAGTGGTTAGAAAAATCTGTCAAAGTTTCCATGACTTCACTGAAAGGTTTTAGTGAATCTGATCCTCTAAGGGCATTGACACTGGTAAACAGAGTGAGCTGATGGGGTTTTTCAGATACTGACACTGTTCCTTTATTACCAGGCCTTCCTTGGCTAAGTTTCCAATCCATTGTCAAAATTTCACTCTTTTACCCTCTAGTCATTACAGTAGATACCATCTGTTAATTTATTATCAACCACTAATGAGTATCAGAGCTGAGTTGAAAACTTGGACTTATTTCTCTATTAGAGACTAGCAACTAATGGTGGTTGTTCCTTAACAACTTTCATGATCGGTTAAAAAACAAGGGACAACTAACAAGATATTAGGCAAAAACTCATCTTTTAAGTTTTTTAAACTCTAAAGAACACAACCTTGATTGTTGCATTCAAACTGTGGTGCTGGAGAAGACTCTTGAGAGTCCCTTGGACTGCAAGGAGATCAAATCAGTCAATCCTAAAGGAAATCAACCCTGAATGTTCATTGGAAGGACTGATGCTAAAGTTGAAGTTTCAACGCTTTGGCCACCGGATGCAAAGAGCTGACTCATTGGAAAAGACTCTGATGCTGGGAAAGACTGAGGGCAGGAGGAGAAGGGGACGACAGAGGATGAAATGGCTGGATGGCATCACCGACTCAATGGACATGAGTTTGAGCAAACTCAGGGAGATACTGAAGGACAGGGAAGCCTGCTGTGCTGCAATTCATGGGATCACAAAGAGTCAGACAAGACTTAGCGACTGAACAACAACAACAATCTTGACTATTTTACTATGAGTTCTTAGGTAATTTCTTTTTAATATAAAGGATAATTTTTAAATGTTTCTGAGCAGAGGGAAAATACTTCAGAATTTATATCAACCAATAAAATTTCAAATTATTCAACTAATGATTATAATATAATAATTGTAATGATAACATTTAAAGAGTACCTCATATAGATAGCTGGGAACCCACATGCATTATCTCCTGAGTGAAAATTGCAGCACTCTCAGATTTTATAATAAATCTTGTATGTATGTGTGATTGTTTTCATAACAGTATGCTATATCATGTATCTTTAAGTGTACAAGAGCCACTTACATATTTTTCCATATATAAAAATATGTTTACATTTTGGAAATAATTGTGAAGTGAACATTCATGTAATTACTATCCATGGGACTTCCTTGGTGGTCCATTGCCTAAGATTCTGTACTCCCAAAGCAGGGGGCTTGGGTTCAATCTCTGGTCAGGGACTAGATTCCACATGCCACAACTAAGAGTTTATGTGCTGTAACTAAAAGAATCTGCATGTCACAATGAAGATCCCATGAGCCGCAACTAAGACCCGGTGAAGCCAAGTAAATAGGTATATAGAAAACTTACTACACAGAACGAAAGAGAACACTGCCACTGCCATGTTGCTGAAAATGGCATTATTCATTCTTTTTTATGGCTGAGTAATACTCCACTGTGTATCTACCACATCTTCTTTATCAATTTATCTGTTGATGGACATTTAGGTTGCTTCCATGTCTTGGCTATTGTAATTCTCCTTTGCTTTTTAAAAACCAAAATGTATGAATCTATACATACGTTTCCCCATATTTGTCCATTTTTGAACTTTATAGTGATATATGATGAGTTTTCTTTATCTTCTCTGTTCTCAACATCATGTTTGGGAGATAGATCCATATTATGGATGTAGCTGAAGTTTATTTATTTATTGTAAGTTCCACAGTTTACTACCCATATGACTGTTGACGAACTTTGAGTTTCTTCTAGTATGGGTTCTTGAAAACTAATGCTATGAACTGTTAGCAGCTTTGAGCAGGCACCTGGGGAAAGAAATGTATTTGTCTAGAGCAGTGGTTTTCAAATTTTAGCATCAGAACCACTTAGCTTATTTAAATGTAAATTGATGGGCCCTTTTCCTAAAAATTCTGATTCAGTTGATCTGGAATAGGGCCTGACCTGATAATTTGCATTTCTAACAAGTTCCCAGGTCATGTTGATGCTGTGGATCTGGAGATCATACTAGATGTGATCTAGGTTGTATAAATAACAAAGACTAGAATTGCTCAGTCAGAGCATAGAAGTATATTCAATCTTATAAAATTATCCCAAACAGGAACAAGATACCTTGTTCTAGGATTCAGTTCAGTTCAGTCGCTCAGCCATGTCCGACTGCGACCCCATGAATTACAACATGTCAGGCCTCCCTGTCCATCACCAACTCCCAGAGTTCACTCACATTCACGTCCATCGAGTCCGTGATGCCATCCAGCCATCTCATCCTCTGTCGTCTCCTTCTCCTCCTGCCCCCAATCCCTCCCAGCATCAGGGTCTTTTCCAATGAGTCAACTCTTCGCATGAGGTGGCCAAAGTACTGGAGTTTCAGCTTCAGCATCAGTCCTTCCAAAGAACACCCAAGGCTGATCTCCTTTAGGATGGACTGGTTGGATCTCCTTGCAGTCCATGGGACTCTCAAGAGTCTTCTCCAACACCACAGTTCAAAAGCATCAATTCTTCGGTGCTCAGCTTTCTTCACAGTCCAACTCTCACATCCATACATGACTACTGGAAAAACTATAGCCTTGATTGGACGGACCTTTGTTGACAAAGTAATGTCTCTGCTTTTCAATATGCTATCTAGGTTGGTCATAACTTTCCTTCCAAGGAGTAAGCGTCATTTAATTTCATGGCTGCAGTCACCATCTGCAGTGATTTTGGAGCCCCCAAAAATAAAGTCTGACACTGTTCCACTGTTTCCCCATCTATTTCCTATGAAGTGCTGGGACCAGATGCCATGATCTAAGTTTTCTGAATGTTGAGCTTTAAGCAAACTTTTTCACTCTCCTCTTTCACTTTCATCAAGAGGCTTTTTAGTTCCTCTTCACTTTCTGCCATAAGGGTGATGTCATCTGCATATCTGAGGTTATTGATATTTCTTCCAGCAATCTTGATTCCAGCTTGTGCTTCTTCCAGCCCAGCGTTTCTCATGATGTACTCTGTATATAAGTTAAATAAGCAGGGTGACAATATATAGCCTTGACATATTCCTTTTCCTATTTGGAGCCAGTCTGTTGTTCCATGTCCAGATCTAACTGTTGCTTCCTGACCTGCACACAGATTTCTCAAGAGGCAGGTCAGGTGGTCTGGTACTCCCATCTCTTGAAGAATTTTCCACAGTTTGTTGTGATCCACACAGTCAAAGGCTTTGGCATAGTCAATAAAGCAGAAATTGATGTTTTCTGGAACTCTCTTGCTTTCTCGATGATCCAGCAGATGTTAGCAATTTGATCTCTGGTTCCTCTGCCTTTTCTAAAACCAGCTTGAACATCTGGAAGTTGTTCTAGGATTAGAAGAATCAATATTGTGAAAATGACTATACTACCTAAGGCAATCTACAGATTCGATGTAATACCTTTCAAATCACCAATACCATTTTTCACAGAACTAGAACAAAAATTTTAAAATTTGTATGGAAACATAACAGACCCTGTATAGCCAAAGCAATCCTGAGAAAGAAAAATGGAGCTGGAGGAATTAGATTCCCTGAATTTACCCTATATTACAAAGCTACAGTCATCAAAACAGTATGGTACTGCCATAAAAAAACAGAATAGGACAGAAAGCCCAGAAATAAACTCCCACACCTATGGCCAATTGATTTACAACAGAGGAGGCAAGAAAATACAATGTAAAAAAAGACAGTCTTTTCAATAAGTAGTGCTGGGAAAACTGGACAGCTACATGTAAACAAATGAAATTAGAGCACTCTCTAACATCATATAAAAATAAACTTAAAATCTATCAAAGACCTAAGTGTAAGACTGGACACTACAAAATTCTTAGACAAAAGCATAGGCAGAACACTCTTTGACATTAATCATAGTAATATATTTTTAATTCACCTCCTAGAGTAATAAAAATTAAAACAAAAATAAACAAATGGGACCTAATTAAACTCAAAAGCTTTTCCATAGCAAAGGAAACCATAAACAAAATGAAAAGACAACCCAAAATACAGGGGAAAATATTTGCAAATGCAGTGAATGACAAGGGATTATCTCCAAAATATACATGCAGGTCTGTCAAAAAAGCAAACAAAAAACCAACAATCCAATCAAAAAAGTGAGCTGAAGATCTAAATGGACATCCCCAAAGAAGACACACAGACTGCCAAAAAGCACATGAAAAGATACTTGTATCACTAATTATCAGAGAAATGCACATCAGAACTACAGTGGCTTATCACCTCATAACAATCAGAATGCTGCTGCTAAGTCACTTCAGTCATGTCCGACTCTGTGTGACCCCATGGACGGCAGCCCACCAGGCTCCCCGTCCCTGGGATTCTCCAGGCAAGAACACTGGAGTGGGTTGCCATTTCCTTCTCCAACAATCAGAATGGCCATCATCAAAATGTCTGTAAATGATGAATACTGGAGAGGAGTGGAGAAAAGGGGAACCCTCCCACACTCTTGATGGGAATGTAAATTGGTACAATCACTATGGAGAACAATATGGGGGTTCATTAAAGAACTAAAAATAGATCTACCACATCAATCACCCCAGGCATATATTGGGACAAAACCGTAATCCAATCCACCCCAACGTTCACTGCAGCACTGTTTACAAGAGCTGAGACATGGAAGCAACCTAAGTGTCCACTGATAAATAAAGACGATGTGGTACACACATAAATGGAATATTACTTAGCTATAAACAAAATGACATAATGCCATTTGCAGTAATATGGATGCATCTAGAGATTATCATACTATGTGAAGCAAGCCAGAGACAAATATCGTATGATATTGCTTATATATAGAATCTAAGAAAAAGTACAGATGAACTTATTTATGAAGCAGAAATAGTCACAGATATAGAAAACAAATTTATGGTTACCAGTGAAGAAAATATTAAGAAATCTTTCTCTATTCAAGATTATGTTATCTTCTGAATCTTTACTGTTTCACCTAAAATTATTCATAAGTTGTACACATTTTTTCCTTCTTCTCTTTTCATATAGAAAACTAATTATCCAGGCAACTTTTACTGAAAAATCTGTCTTTTCCTTATAGGTCTATAATACCTATAAGGTCATATGATGAGTCTATATATGTATGGATTCATTCTTGGAATCTCCAACTTGTCAATAGGTCTATTTATTTATCCTTTTACCATTAAAACATATAACCCTTTCCTGTGGTTCAGAGATTGGCAAATGTTATTCTGTAAAGGTCTAGAGAGTATTCAATTTAGACTTTATAGCCCACATACAATCTCTGTGTCTTTTTTTCTTTAACATTTCTTTGAAAACTCAAAAACCAGTTTTAGTTCAAAGACTGCACTAAGTACTAAAACAGGCTGTGGTACAGATTTGGTCTCTAGCCATAATTGCTTAATTTTGCTAAAGGTTTACTTTAAATTTTTATAGCTGTGTCAGTTAGCCATTGCTATTTTAAAATCATATAAATAAATGGGCTAAAATAATGAGTGTTTTTTCCATGAACCTCGGAGTGAGAAGGGAGGCTCTCTGTGGGTCAGGTAGGCAGGTTCTGCTGATTTGAGTTGGTCCCTGCCACATATTCGGAGAAGGCAATGGCACCCCACTCCAGTACTCTTGCCTGGAAAATCCTATGGACAGAGGAGCCTGATGGGCTGTCGTCTATGGGGTCGCACAGAGTCGGACAGGACTGAAGCGACTTAGCAGCAGCAGCAGCAGCAGCTGCTGCCACATATTTAGGTGTTGGATGATATTAAGTTGCTTGAAGGACTTCAGCTGACACAGGTCAGCCGGGGCTTGTTCACACGGCAGCAGCATGTCTCTGAGCAGGGGTGGGAGCCTGGAAAACTTCCTGAGGCCTGGGCTCAGAACCGGCACTCTGCGCTGGCACTGCACTCTACTGAACAGTTAGGAATTCAGGCCAGAGGGAAGGGGCGAGAACACAGACTCTACTCCTTGATGAGAGAATCTGCAAAGTCAGCTTGACAACAGTGGCAGTATGTAGTAGATTCTAATTTATCTACCTAAGTATCTGGCAGAGAAAATTCTATTTTGTTCATTATGCTCACTAAGTCATTTGAGTTGAGTTTTAAAGTATGAGTTTGTCATGCAGAAAAGAGGAGGAAAATCATTTGAGTAGATGGAAAAAGGATCCCCAAGGCATGCAACTACAAAAGGACATCTCATTTGCAAGGAGGAGAGGCAGCACTGTAGGCTGAGTGAAGAGTTCAAGGACCATAGGGTCCAAAGGCGAATTTAGAAAGGTACTTTGGGGCTAATTTTTTAAAAATTTACTCTTACAAGAAATGAGTATTCATAAGTTATTATTCTTAATGGCTGAATCACAAGACATAATCAGATTTATGTTTTAGAAAACTTTCCAGAGGGACACAAAAGAGTAGACAAATTGATTACTTGAATTTCGTAGGAATAGACCAGGTGAGAAATAATGGAAACATGAACTAAAACAATAGTAGAAATGAGAGTAGAGAGACATATGGAGATATTTGGAAGATACAATGAATGAGAAACAGAGAATTGTCAGATATGGAAGGCAGACAGAAGATAGAACCCATAATACATATTAAGGATTCACAGTTAGGTGTTGTTTGTAGTAAAGCTCTTGACCAAAGTAAAGGACCTAGGCAGAGAAAACTTTGAGAGGAAAAGGGTAAGTTTATTTTTTAATGCACTGAGGTTGAGCCTGGTGTTTGTGTGGGTATAAGGAAGTTGATGAGATTGTCTGCTGCTGAAAGAATGTATGGATTAGGGTCACTGGAATCGAACCACACTCTTAATGAGACTGGAGAAATTTACCAAGTATTGGTTCTTGGGAACAGAAGCATTATCCCATCATGGTGGTATATTTAAATTCATCCTTTTGCTATACAAATCTTATTCTTCTAGAGTTTTCTTTGCAAACTGGAATGCTGCATGAAGATCTTACAGAGTTAAGGGAATATTTTTCAAATTTTAATGTGCCTATGTATAACTAGATAGCATATTCAAAAGCAGAGACATTACTTTGCCAACAAAGGTTCATCTAGTCAAGGCTATGGTTTTTCCTGTGGTCATGTATGGATGTGAGAGTTGCACTGTGAAGAAGGCTGAGCGCCAAAGAATTGATGCTTTTGAACTGTGGTGTTGGAGAAGACTCTTGAGAGTCCCTTGGACTGCAAGGAGAGCCAAGCAGTCCATTCTGAAGGAGATCAGCCCTGGGATTTCTTTGGAAGGAATGATGCTAAAGCTGAAACTCCAGTACTTTGGCCACCTCATGCAAAGAGTTGGCTCGTTGGAAAATACTCTGATGCTGGGAGGGATTGGGGGCAGGAGGAGAAGGGGACGACAGAGGATGAGATGACTGGATGGCATCACTGACTTGATGGACGTGAGTCTGAGTGAACTCTGGGAGTTGGTAATGGACAGGGAGGCCTGGCATGCTGCAATTCATGGGGTTGCAAAGAGTCGGACACGACTGAGCAACTGATCTGATCTGATGTATAACTTGGAGATTATACATCTGAAACTATATGTATTATATCAATGAAACTATAAGCCATGCCGTGTAGGGCCACCCAAGATGGACAAGTCATGAGGAGAGCTCTGACAAACTGGACAAGGAAATGGCAAACCACTTCAGTATCCTTGCCTTGAGAACCCACGAATAATATGAAAAGGCAAAAAGATAGGACACTGAAAGATGAACTCCCCAGGTCCGTAGGTGCCCAATATGCTGCTGGAGGTCAGGGAGAACTAATTCCCAAAAGGCTGAAGAGATGGAACCAAAGCAAAAACAACACCCAGTTGTGGACATGACTGGTGATGGAAGTAAAGTCTGATGCAGTAAAGAGCAATATTGCATAGGAACCTGGAATTTTAGGTCCATGAATCAAGGCAAATTGGAAGTGATCAAACAGGAGATGGAAAGAGTGAACATTTTAGGAATCAGCAAACTAAAATGGACTGGAATGGGTGAATTTAACTCAGATAATGATTATATCTACTACTGTGGCAAGAATCCCTTAGAAGAAATGGAGTTGCCATCATAGTCAACAAAACAGTCCAAAATGCAGTACTTGGATGCAATCTCAAAAACAACAATGATCTCTATTCATTTCCAAGGCAAACCATTCAATATCACAGTAATCCAAGTTTATGCTCCAACAAGTAGTGCTGAAGAAGCTGAAGTTGAATGGCTTTATGAAGACCTACAAGACCTTCTAGAACTAACACCTGAAAAAAATGTCCTTTTCATTATAGGGGACTGGAATGCAAAAGTAGGAAGTCAAGAAATATCTGGAGTAACAGGAAAATTTGGCCTTGGAATACAGAATGAAACAGGGCAAAGGCTAATAGAGTTTTGCCAAGAGAAGGCACTGGTCATAGCAAACACCCTCTTCCAACAACACAAGAGAAGACTCTACACACGGACATCAGCAGATGGTCAATAACAAAATTAGATTGTTTATATTCTCTGCACCCAAAGATGGAGCTCTATACAGTCAACCAAAAGACCTGGAGCTGACTGTGGCTCAGGTCATGAACTGCTTATTGCCAGATTAAGGCTTAAACTGAAGAAAGTAGGGAAAAACCACTAGACCATTAACAATGACGTAAATCAAATCCCTCATGATTACACAGTGGAGGTGACAAATAGATTCAAAGGATTAGATCTGATAGACAGAGTGCCTGAATAACTACGGACAGAAGTTCATGACATTGTACAGGAGACAGGGATCAAGATCATCCCCAACAAAAAGAAATGCAAAAAGGTAAAATGGTTATCTGAGGAGGCCTTACAAATAGCTGTGAAAAGAAGAAAAGCGAAAAGCAAAGAAGAAAAGGAAAGATATATGCATTTCAATGCAGAATTACAAAGAATAGCAAAGAGAGATAAGACAGCTTTCCTCAGTGATCTCTTCAATAAAATTTGAGATACCACGGGAACATTTCATGTGAAGATGGGCACAATAAAGGACAGAAATGGTATGGACCTAACACAAGCAGATGATATTAAGAAGAGGTGGCAAGAATACACAAAAGAACTGTACAAAAAAGATCTTCATGACCCAAATAATCACGATGGTGTGATCACTCACCTAGAGCCAGACATCCTGGAATGGGAAGTCAAGTGGGCCTTAGGAAGCATCACTACAAACAAAGCTAGTGGAGGTGATGAAATTCCAGTTGAGATATTTCAGATCCTAAAATATGATGCTGTAAAAGTGCTACACTCAATATGCCAGCAAATTTTACAAACTCAGCAGTGGCCACAGGAGTGGATAAGATCAGTTTTCATTCTAATCCCAAAGAAAGGCAATGCCAAAGAATGCTCACACTACCTCACAATTGCACTCATCTCAGTTCAGTTGAGATGAACTGAGATGTCCTCAGCCGTGTCCGAGTCTTTGAGACCCCATGAATTTCAGCATTCCAGGCCTCTCTGTCCATTGCCAACTCCCAGATTTCACTCAAACTCATGTCCATCGAGTCAGTGATGCCATCCAGCCATCTCATCCTCTGTCATCCCCTTCTCCTCCTGCCCCCAATCCCTCCCAGAATCAGGGTCTTTTCCAACGAGTCAACTCTTCACATGAGGTGGCCAAAGTACTGGAGTTTCAGCTTTAGCATTTCCAAAGTCCTTCCAAAGTCTTTTCCAATGAGTCAACTCTTCACATGAGGTGGCCAAAGTACTGGAGTTTCAGCTTTAGCATTTCCAAAAAGTCCTTCCAAAGAACACCCAGGACTGATCTCCTTTAGAAAGGATTGGTTGGATCTCCTTGCAGTCCAAGGGACTTTCAAGAGTCTTCTCCAACACCACAGTTCAAAAGCATCAATTCTTCAGCACTCAGCTTTCTTCACTGTCCAACTCTCACATCCATACATGACCCTGGAAAAACCATAGCCTTGACTAGATGAACCTTTGTTGGCAAAGTAATGTCTGTGCTTTTGAATATGCTATCTAGGTTGGTCATAACTTTCCTTCAAAGGAGTAAGCGTCTTTAAATTTCATGGCTGCAGTCACCATCTGCAGTGATTTTGGAGCCCAAAAAAATAAAGTCTGACAGTGTTTCCACTCTTTCCCCATCTATTTCCCATGAAGTGATAGGACTAGGTGCCATGATCTTTGTTTTCTGAATGTTGAATTTTAAGCCAACTTTTTCACTCTCCTCTTTCACCTTCATCAAGAGGCTTTTGAGTTCCTCTTCACTTTCTGCCGTAAGGGCGGTGTCATCTGCGTATCTGAGGTTATTGATATTTCTCCCGGCAATCTTGATTCCAGCTTGTGCTTCTTCCACCCCAGCGTTTCTCATGATGTACTCTGCATATAAGTTAAATAAGCAGAGTGACAATATACAGCCTTGACGTACTCCTTTTCCTATTTTCCAGTCTGTTGTTCCATGTCCAGTTCTAACTGTTGCTTCCTGACCTATATACACATTTCTCAAGAGGCAGGTCAGGTGGTCTGGTATTCCCATATCTTTCAGAATTTCCCACAGTTTGTTGTGATCCACATAGTCAAAGGCTTTGGCATGATCAATAAAGCAGAAATAGATGTTTTTCTGGAACTCTCTTGCTTTTTCCATGATCCAGTGGATGTTGGCAATTTGATCTCTGGTTCCTCTACCTTTTCTAAAACCAGCTTGAACATCTGGAAGTTCACAGTTCATGTATTGCTGAAGCCTGGCTTGGAGAATTTTGAGCATTACTTTACTAGCGTGTGAGATGAGTGCAATTGTGCGGTAGTTTGAGCCTTCTTTGGCATTGCCTTTCTTTGGGATTGGAATGAAAACTGACCTTTTCCAGTCCTGTGGCCACTGCTGAGTTTGCCAAATTTGCTGGCATATTGAGTGCAGCACTTTCACAGCATCCTCTTTCAGGATTTGGAATAGCTCAACTGGAATCTATCACCTCCACTAGCTTTGTTCGTAGTGATGCTTTCTGAGGCCCACTTGACTTCACATTCCAGGATGTCTGGCTCTAGGTGAATGATCACACCATCATGGTTTTATGGGTCGTGAAGCTCTTTATTGTACAGTTCTTCTGTGTATTCTTGCCACCTCTTCTTAATATCTTCTGCTTCTGTTAGGTCCATACCATTTCTGTCCTTTATCAAGCCCATCTTTGCATGAAATGTTCCCTTGGTATCTCTAATTTTCTTGAAGAGATCTCTAGTCTTTCCCATTCTGTTGTTTTCCTCTATTTCTTTGCATTGATCATTGAGGAAGGCTTTCTTATCTCTTCTTGCTATTCTTTGGAACTCTGCATTCAGATGCTTTTTTCTTTCCTTTTCTCCTTTGCTTTTCAGTTCTCTTCCTTTCACAGCTATTTGTAAGGCATCCTTAGACAGCCATTTTGCTTTTGTGCATTTTTTTTCCACGGGGATGGTCTTGATCCCTGTCTCCTGTACAATGTCACGAACCTCCGACCATAGTTCATCAGGCATTCTGTCTATCAGATCTAGTCCCTTAAATCTATTTCTCACTTCCACCATATAATCATAAGGGATTTGATTTAGGTCATACTTGAATGGTCTAGTGGTTTTAGCTACTTTCTTCAATTTAAGTCTGAATTTGCCAGTAAAGAGTTCATGATCTGAGTCACAGTCAGCTTCCAGTCTTGTTTTTGCTGACTGTATAGAGCTTCTCCATCTTTGGCTGCAAAGAATGTAATCAATCTGATTTTGGTGTTGACCATCTGGTGATGTCCATGTGTAGAGTCTTCTCTTGTGTTGTTGGAAGAGGGTGTTTGCTATGATCAGTGCATTCTCTTGGCAAAACTCTATTTGTCTTTGCCCTGCTTCATTCCGTATTCCAAGGCCAAATTTTCCCATTACTCCAGGTGTTTCTTGACTTCCTACTTTTGCATTCCAGTCCCCTATAATGAAAAGGACATCTTTTGGGGTATTAGTTCTAAAAGGTCCTGTAGGTCTTCATAGGACCATTCAACTTCAGCTTCTTCAGCATTACTGGTTGGGGCATAGACTTGGATTACCATGATATTGAATGGTTTGCCTTGGAAACGAACAGAGATCATTCTGTCATTTTTGAGATTGCATCCAAGTACTGCATTTCAGACTCTTTTGTTGACCATGATGGCTATTCCATTTCTTCTAAGGGATTCCTGCCCGCAGTAGTAGATATAATGGTCATCTGAGTTAATTTACACATTCCAGTCCATTTTAGTTCACTGATTCCTAGAATGTCAACTCCTGTTTGACCAGTTCCAATTTGCCTTGATTCATGGACCTAACATTCCAGGTTCCTATGCAATATTGCTCTTTACAGCATCAGACCTTGCTTCTATCACCAGTCACATCCACAGCTGGGCGTTCTTTTTGCTTTGGCTCCATCCCTTCATTCTTTCTGGAGTTATTTCTCCACTGATCTCCAGTAGCATACTGGGCACCTATCAACCCGGGGAGTTCCTCTTTCAGTATCCTATCATCTTGCATTTTCATACTGTTCATGGGGTTCTGAAGGCAAGAATACTGAAGTGGTTTGCCATTCCCTTCTCCAGTGGACCACATTCTGTCAGGCCTCTCCACCATGACCTGCCCGTCTTGGGTGGCCTCACCCGGCATGGCTTAGTTTTGTTGAGTTAGACAAGGCTGTGGTATGTGTGATCAGATTGGCTAGTTTTCTGTGATTATGCTTTCAGTGTGTCTGCCCTCTGATGCCCTCTCACAACACCAACTGTCTTACTTGGGTTTCTCTTACCTTGGACATGGGGTATCTCTTCATGGCTGCTCCAGCAAAGCATAGCCGCTGCTCCTTACCTTGGATGAGGGGTATTTCCTCACGGCCGCCCTTCCTGATCTTGAACGTGGAGTAGCTCCTCTCGTCCCTCCTGCTCCCGTGCAGCCACAGCTCCTTGGATATGGGGTAGCTCCTCCCGGCCGCCGCCCCTGACCTCGGGTGTGGGGTAGCTCCTCTAGACCACTCCTGTGCTGTTGCAGCCTGGCACTCTCCGTCGCCACCCCTGACCTTGGGTGAGAGGTGGCTCCTCTTGGCCACACTTCTGCATGGTCTGTCACAGCCGGCGCTCATCTCACATGCTAGTAAATTAACGCTCAAAATTCTCCAAGCCAGGCTTCAACAGTATGTGAACTGTGAACTTCCAGATGTTCAAGCTGGATTTAGAAAAGGCAGAGGAACCAGAGTCAAATTGCCAACATCTGCTGGATCATTGAAAAAGCAAGAGTTCCAGAAAAACAACTACTTCTGCTTTATTGACTATGTCAAAGCCTTTGACTGTGTGGATCACAACAAACTATGGGAAATTCTTAAGGAGATGGGAATACCAGACCACCTGACCTGCCTCTTGAGAAACCTGTATGTAGGTCAGGAAGCAACAGTTAGAACTGGACGTGGAACAACAGACTGGTTCCAAATAGGAAAAGGAGTACGTCAGGGCTGTATATTGTCATCCTGCTTGTTTAACTTCTATGCAGAGTACATCATGAGAAACGCTAGGCTGGATGAAGCACAAACAGGAATCAAGATTGCTGGGAGAAATATCAATAACCTCAGATATGCAGATGACACCACCCTTATGGCAGAAAGTGAAGAAGAACTAAAGAGCCTTTTGATGAAAGTGAAAGAGGAGAGTGAAAAAGTTGGCTTAAACTTCAACATTCAGAAAACTAAGATCATGTCATCTGGTCCCATCACCTCATGGCAAATAGATGGGGAAACAATGGAAACAGTGACAGACTTTATTTTTGGGGCTCCAAAATCACTGCAGATGGTGACTGCAGCCATGAAATTAAAAGATGCTTACTCCTTAGAAGAAAAGTTATGACCAACCAATCAGCATATTATGAAGCAGAGACATTACTTTGCTAACAAAGGTCCATCTAGTCAAGGCTATGGTTTTTCCAGTGGTCATGTATGGATGTGAGAGTTGGAATATAAAGAAAGCTGAGTGCCGAAGAATTGATGGTTTTGAATTTTGGTGCTGGAAAATACTCTTGAGAGTCCCTTGAACTGCAAAGAGATTCAACCTGTCCATCCTAAAGGAAATCAATCCTGAATATTCATTGGAAGGACTGATGCTGAATTTGAAACTCTAATACTTTGGCTACCTGATGCGAAGAACTGACTGATTTGAAAAGACCCTGATGCTGGAAAAGATGGAAGGCAGGAGGAGAAGGGGACGACAGAGGATGAGATGGTTGGATGACATCACCGACTCGATGGACATGAGTTTGAGTAAACTCTGGGAGTTGGTGATGGATGGGGAATCCTGGCGTGCTGCAGTTCATGGGCTCTCAAAGAGTTGGACATGACTGAGCAACTAAACTGAACTGAATATATAACCTGGAGATCTTTGGGGGAAGATGCAGATTCCTATTCTGTTAGTCTGGATTGGGATTAAATTCTGCATTTTCAGTGAGTTTCCAGAATATAGTGATAATGCTGGTCTATGGACCACTCTTTGAATAGTATTCTTACAACCAGCATTCTTAGCTCATGATGTTTCTAATTAAGTGACATTTACTCTTGTCCATAATAGGCAGTAGCTAAGTCTTGAAGGAACTACATAAATAAATAGCCTCTTTTAAAGTCGCCTGTATCTTAATAATATCCAGGTTATACATTTCCACATTAAGATGAGCAAAGAAATAAATCCTTAGCAGTCTTGACCTTTGCTCCCTGTCCAAAAGCCAAAAGTAAAGAACATGAATTCTCCTAGACAGGCCAAGGTGTATGTGTCCACGTGTGTTGGGTGCCTCTGACCTAACAGCTGTCACTAAGTACATCCAGTGCTCAAGAAACAGCAAGGTAAGCGGCTCAACAGTCCACAAGGCTAAAAGTCAAGAGCAGATACAGAAATTGATGTAGAGTGATTTCTGCCACTGGAACTAAACTGGCTGTGTATTCCTCTTCTCTAATCAGAAGCAGCTTCCCTTCCAGCTGAACCGGATACTCTGTTTATTCACTTAGTATTTTAGTAGCAAGTGTCCTTTAGTGAAAACTTAATTTCCCAGCATATCTTCAGGGATCGCCGTTAGACTGGTAACAGATCATCACCAGCTGTTGGCCATTATTTCCACTATGTAACTGCCTGATCTAAGGGATGTGTCGTCTTTCACCAGCAGAGCAACACCTTGAAGGAACTCGGTCAGTCTCAAGAGGAGCTGGAAGAATTGCAGCTGGGTGTAGACAATCAATATTAAAACAGCCTGAGGGCTTCTACTTCTGGTGTAGTTTTTTTATTTTTTACAAGATGGGGAAGATAAGTTTTTCCCCACATTTTTGTTTTTAGGAATCTGAAACCGGTTCGAGAATAATAACAAAGAAAACCAATGCCATTATTTCTGAAAGATTTAACAGCCCCGTCATTTATTGGTTTTCCACTTTAACCATATCAGAGGTCTTAAATGATATATTTATTGCTTCAGTACACTTATGATTAGTGTAAATTCACAAAGCAGAAATATAATCATGTTGTAAATACAGAACATGAGCTGTTAAACCAGCAAAAGTCTGCTTGGAGGCATGGACATTAAGGGTAACATTTGGAATGTGACTGCAGATTAAATAGATATTTTATATAGCATCTAAATAACTGCACTTGAACCATTAGTTCATATCCACTCACTTAAAGTGTATTCACTGAGTGTCCAGTGGTATGTCTGTTTCAGGTATGGAAGATATCCTTTGCATGGAGAAAAATGGTGGAATATCTGCCTTTATGTTTTATGCAGGTTTATGTTTTAACTGTTGGAGACAGACAAGCTATCAAGTAAAATGTGTTCTGTTTGTGGTCCTGTACATTTATTTTAAATAAAGTGAATTGTATTTCTGGACAGTCACCTGTACCCAAATTTTAGAGTTATTTGAGAAACATTTGAGAAACAATTCAAAGGCATTATTTAGGATAATTTTAGATGATGGTGATAGTATACTGATTTTTGGTTAAAGAATGGGAAGGAATAGAATTATTATTCCCTAGAATAATATTAATGTAGTATAAGGTATATACAGTATGTTGAGGAGATGTCCAAGGTACTGAGCTCATGGCAATTTCCATATGAGGCAGCCTTCAGAAGCTCCTTGTCAGTCAAACGGTGAGACTGCCTACGTTACTCAGCTTCATCCTCTTTCTGGGGTGAAAGCTTCTAGAAACATTACCCAAATCTTTATTTTTTCATTTATAAACTTACAAAAGCTCTTAATGAGCAATGTTTTTTCTTTATATCTTGGTCATTGAAAATGGGATAATGTATTATTCTCTAAAAAGTTCTGCTTTCTGAAATTAAATTTCAACTTAAAGTAAGAAGACATTCAGAGTGAAATAAATCCAGGTTCAAATTCTGATGATGTTGTTTCCTCTACATAGTACATATTTTATATTATGGTACATAATTTTGGAATCCTTTAATTCACCTAAAGTGTTTGGCCTCATTTGATTATAACTATATAAGATTATAGGGCTTCCTGGTGGCTCAGAGGATAAAGCATCTGCCTGCAGTGCAGGAGACCAGGGTTTGATCCCTAGGTTGGGAAGATCTCCTGGAGAAGGAAATGGCAACCCACTCCAGGATTCTTGCCTGGAGAATCCCATGGACAGAGGAGCCTGGTGGGCTACAGTCTCGGGGGTCTCAAAGAGTCGGACACGACTGAGCAACTTCACTTTTTCACTTTCACTTCATATAAGATTAATGCAGTGAAACTTATAACAGTTTTCCATCAAAAATATAGAACTGTGACTTACAAAGTAGTACTATTGATAACTTTGTAGGCATTTTTTTCAGTCAAGCTCTATATTTCTAAATTAGCTGTGTTATTAAAAGTAAAAGCTCAGCTATTAAAAAGAATACATTTGAATTATTTCTAATGAGGTGGATGAAACTGGAGCCTATTATACAGAGTGAAGTAAGCCAGAAGGAAAAACACCAATACAGTATACTAACGCATATATATGGAATTTAGAAAGATGGTAACGATAACCCTGTATACGAGACAGCAAAAGAGACACTGATGTATAGAACAGTCTTTTGGACTTTGTGGGAGAGAGAGAGAGTGGGATGATTTGGGAGAATGGCATTGAAATACGTATAATATCATATATGAAACGAGTCGCCAGTCCAGGTTTGATGCACGATACTGGATGCTTGGGGCTGGTGCACGGGAACGACCCAGAGGGATGGTACGGGGAGGGAGGAGGGAGGAGGGTTCAGGATGGGGAACACGTGTATACCTGTGGCGGATTCATGTTGATATATGGCAAAACCAATACAATATTGTAAAGTTAAAAATAAAATATATATATAAAAAAAGAAAACAAAACAACAAAAAAAGTAAAAGCTCTTCTAGAGCAAGAGTATAACATAAAAGGAGCTTCTATACTATGACAAAAATGTCTAATTTCAACTCAAGAAAAGCACTGGCATTTCTCATTAGAAGTATTTTTATTTTATGTTATACAACTTCTCAATGGTAGGACACATAAAAATATAGCTGAAACTTTTACTCAAGCTTATAACTCATGCACAAAAATCTTGTTTAGAAAACCAATAAAATGTATTTCATCTCCCATTTAGCTCTATTTGAATAGTTTGAAGATACATGTGGAATAAGAATAAATTTGGAAAAGCAGAATTTTAAATATTTTTCTCTGTCTTTAAATAATAAAGCTTTAGGCACTATTGGAGAAGGCAATGGCACCCCACTCCAGTACTCTTGCCTGGAAAATCCCATGGATGGAGGAGCCTGGTAGGCTGCAGTCCATGGGGTCGCTAAGAGTCAGACAGGACTCAGCGACTTTACTTTCACTTTTCACTTTCATGCATTGGAGAAGGAAATGGCAACCCACTCCAGTGTTCTTGCCTGGAGAATCCCAGGGACGGGGGAGCCTGGTGGGCTGCCGTCTGTGGGGTCGCACAGAGTCGGACACGACTGAAGTGACTTAGCAGTAGGCACTATTACCAAGAAGAACCAGGAAAACATTTATTTTAGCACAGTTTATGAAATATGGGGGGTGACCATAGGAAAGTAGGGGGAGTGAATGTTCCCAAGGCAGAAATTTCACTTGCACTTAGAGAAGGAACCTGCTGTGAACTGTCTGCTGATGGGAGAGGAGAAAAGGGCTTGGAAAATCAAGACCTACTTATTTAGTGTGTTGAACACCCCATTTCTTCAAAGTGAGGGGGTTTCAATACAAAAATAGAAGGTCAACACTACTTTCACAGACTTTATTTTTAAAAAATTGAAACTCAAGAAAACTTTTATAAAAATGACATTTAACTCACCCAATTTAAAATTCAACTTAATTTATTTTCATTAGCTGGAATCCTGGCTAGTTTCCACTTCCCGAACCTTGTTATTCTAAGTTTATTTTTAAGACTAATTATCCTCACCTACATAAACTTCCTGGTTTTCAGAATACTTAATTGGCTGGTCAATTGTCTCTGCTCTCCAGATGACAATTACCTATTATGCATCTTCAAAGCGATCCAAAATTCAGACCAGATGACATCTACTCAAGGGTACAGGAGGAACTGAGACATTAAATTGTGGCAGTACTAGCCAACATGTGCAGCTCATCATTGCAAACAAATGCTCAACCAATGGGGTTGTGTATTGTCATCGTGACGCGTAACTGTTGGCAGAGTTCCAGAAATGGCATAAGGAATTCTGCACTGAGCAGGTGGCAGAAGGGCACCTGAGGTAGGTTACATGACTGTGACTTACTCTGGAAGTTGAATAAATTACAGATTGGCATAACTTGGATATGCAGTAATTCTTGGCAAATAAGATTATTTGTATTTATGTTCTCATTATTTAGAAGTTGATCTGGAACTTCACAAAGAAAATGCATTTAAAGTGTAATTAACTATCATACAAGATTTGCCTTTTTTAAATCACAAATTCAGAATTTCAGGATAATTTTTGCTTTTTCTATATACAGGGAAATAATAGTAATTTTATTACTTAAAGGAAAGGATAAATTCTTCAATATATGTCTTTCTGAAAATAAAATGATTGGCGGGAGATATTCCTATACCTTCAATCTGAATCATCTGAATAAAAGAAAATCTCACATCCCTTTAGATTTCACAGGCTCAAGGAAATGTGAAATATTTGACATTTTCACCTTAGTGTTTTCACACATAGAAGAGACACCTTTCAAGGGTAAATAACAAATTTTCTTTTCCTGTTGAAAGCTAGTTTGCAACTCAAAGGGCAAATAAGGCAAAATGTTCTAGAATTTTCTGAAATGCTATACAACTCACATGCAGTAATTCCTCATCTACTGATTATGTCTGCGCATTGCCCCAAGTCACAGTCTTAGTTGGTGAATTGCTGAGAATTTAGAAATTATGCCTTCTAACCAGTCTACCATATAGGTGAAAATCAGAGAAAGTGTAAAACTTGCGCATTGACAGAGTTCAAGTCTTTCAGTCTTAGTTACACATTTAGTTGTCACTTAAGTTTTAAATGGCTAAAATTAGGCCCCTTCTTTTCATTGAAACTATGCAAAGTTTTAATTGTGCAGCAGCTACTTCATTTGCTCTGGCAGCGACCCTTTGGAAATGAAAGCCACGTTGACTTTTGCATACAGACTTGTGCTAACTAGTGCTAAGTCATTTCATTCATGTCTGACTCTTTGTGACACTATGGACTGTAGCCTGCCAAACTCCTCTGTCCATGGAATTCTCCAGGCAAGAACACTGGAGTGGGCTGCCATGCCCGCCTCCAGGGGACCTTTCTGACCCAGGGATGTTATCCACGTCTCTTATGTCTCCTGCATTGGCAGGCCGGTTTGAAGCCCATATTACTATTTAAAAAGAAATTCAGAGACAAGATGGGGCTAAGATTTGTGGCCTATTCGATGTTGAAGCCAGAAAATGTGGTGCGTTTCTAAGCAAGAGCAAGGTCCTGTGGGAGCAGAAAAGGCACTTAGAGAAGCAGGGAGAAAGGGCTAGGAAATTGTCAAAGGCCTTCAACATCCAAGAGGAGAATATGTTTGAAATATCAGTCAACAAGGAATTTGAAAAACTTGGTCAGTGCGGCGTTAGGGAAAGCATTTTGGCAGCCGTGGGTAGAACACAATGCAGAGAGGGAGACAGACGGGAATTGCGGAACCCATTGCGTAGGGCTTCCACATTGGGCCCTAGTTCCTCACAGACCGGGTTTGGGACCCACGCCGAGAAAGCACGGGCTCCAACCTCCCGTTTCTAACAGGATTTCTGTGCGGGTCACATCTGGTCCCACAGAGGCGCCGGCAGCCGGCACTGGTGCTGCTCCGCGGAGCTTTGAGCTCCAGCTCCACAGACGCGGGGCCTCAGCTCCCGTGGTTCTAGCTGCGGCCAGCGGGATCCGCTTCTCAGAGGTGTGAGCGCCAACGGTGTGAACCCCGCCTCGAGTCCTTGCCCCTGAGACTCCCAATCTCTCCTTTTCCCTTAGCCCTAAAGGAGCTTCCTCTGCAAGCAGCACTTCTGGATGACCCCAGTGTCCTCCTGCTGCCCTTTGAGGCCTTCAGAGCGTGTGTCAGCTGACCTCGATACTAAAACCCTCCGCAGCAGCACCTAGCGTCATGTCCATGTTCCTGCTGAGCCCTGACTGATAGAATGAAGGTGAGCAGGTGTGTAATCTCTGTAGACAACATGTCAGGAGCAGTGGTGCATAAAAGTTTGGGCATGGTCAGGGAAGAGTAGTAGATGGATGTAATTAGACCACGTAGCTAAATATGAGGTGTCCTGAAAATTAAGCTGGGAAAAACTAGGGTGGATTTTAGTTAGCAGTAGGTGTCTCTTTATGTACTAACAAACCTGACTTCTATAACATGCATCATCTATCCCAATAATTTCCTCAGGAACATACTGATCTAGACTAATTTTTAACATGTGATAATCTTCAAAAGGGTTTCCCTGGTGGCTCAGATGGTAAAGAATCTGCCTGCATTGCAGGAGACCTGGGATTGATCCCTGGGTCAGGAAGATCCCCTAGAGAAGGGAATGGCAACCCAGTCCAGTATTCTTGCCTGGAGAATCCCATGGACAGAGGAGCCTGGTGGGCTACAGTCCATGGGGTTGCAAAGAATCAGACATGACTGGGAGACTTACAAACATAAAAATCTTTAAAATATATGAAGACTCCTGAGCATTGCCATCAGGTTAATTGGCCTCTAAGGCATCCAGGGAGATGTGTAGGGGCTGATGCATATGGTTCAGAAAATAATGAGAGAAGCCTGAACTAGAGATATGTGGTTTGGAATTACTTGTGTACACAGATGCCAATTGAACTTTGGGGTATTCCTGAGGTCACCCAGAAAGATGGCAGAGAGTGAGAGAATAAGAGCGTATGGCAAGACGAGAGAAGTTCCCATGATTTTTCAACAGAGTCCCTGTGCTTTAAGCAAGTCAATCTGACGTCTGACTCTCACATATCATTTACTACTTCCTGGCTGTATCCTGGGAATTAGTTGTCTGCTCTTTTCCGGAGACTCTGGCTGAGAGGACAACATGGGATAGGAAACCAGGCTTGGGCTTCACATCTGAAGTCCTGGGCTTGACCTGGGGTCGGCAAAAGCCAGCTTCTTCATAGTTAGGAGCTCTTTAACCACTAGGGTTCTCTGCTTTCTCCTTTTTACCACAAATAATGATATTAATTACTGATAATGCTTTCATCTCAGGGCTGCTGTGTGCATTGAGTTACACAAAAAGTGGCTGTTGGTCAGCTGCTAAATGGTAAGTGCTGCTTGGTTGTCACTGTGGGGAGAAGAGGAAGAGCTCACAATCAAATGGGGCAGGCAGAGGAATTACGGGATGGATAATGATGCGGTATACACAGTGAAGCAATAGAGAAGGTGTGAAACTCAGAGGCAGGGAAGGAATCTTACAGTCCTTAGCTGTTTAGGCTGAATCCTGAGGAAAATAGGAGTATCAGTTGAAGGAAATAAAATAGTATACTATCTGGAATTTAATGTCAGAGGTTTAGCAAAACAGTTTATTTTCTTCTCTTTGATGACCTCCTTCCAGTCTTGGTTCCAAAGTCAGCTGTTTCAGAGAGATCGCCTGAGCTTCCTGGCTTCCTTTGCACTTCCATTTAGTCCTCTATTCTATTTGACTTGAACACACATTAACTGTTTTGCTTTCATCGTTTTACTTTAGTGGATATAATTGATAATCGCTCTTATATTTTAGTTAGTGTCCCTATTTTGTCTTTTTAAATAGAAAGAAAACTGACTGGGATTAGTATTTAGTATTCTTTTGATGTCTATAATAGTGTTTGATATACAGTCAACCCTGCATAAATTTTCCCATTCTTTTTATCATATAAATAGCATGCAATGTGGAGAAGGCGATGGCACCCCACTCCAGTACTCTTGCCTGGAAAATCCCATGGACAGAGGAGCCTGGTGGGCTGCAGTCCATGGGGTCGAGAAGAGTCGGACACGACTGAGCGACTTCACTTTCACTTTTCACTGTCATGCATTGGAGAAGGAAATGGCAACCCACTCCAGTGTTCTTTCCTGGAGAATCCCAGGGACGGGGGAGCCTGGTGGGCTGCCGTCGATGGGGTCGCACAGAATTGGACACGACCGAAGTGACTTAGCAGCAGCAGCAGCAGCAGCATGCAATGAAAATATATATATAAAAAATAATCCTTAATTATGAATTCTTAATTATCTATCAACTTTTCTCTTACCTAAATTGTAAAGAAGGGTAAAGGCTAGGTGGGAGAGACATGAAGACCCCTGACGACCTGACAAGAGCTGCCTCCGAAGCATGGTTGGAAGTGATGTGTGAGTGCAGAGCATGGAGGAGACGTGCTGACGTAAGAAGGTCAGGACAACATCAAGGATGGCTCTTTCCAGAGGTTTTGTTGTGAAGGTAGCAGAGGAATATGGTGATGCTTAAGGAGAAACAGAGGAGGGAAAAGGGAGCTGTTTATTGTTCAAACAGCAGTAGGATCCCAGAACATGGTTGCATATTCATGGGGATGTGCCAGTAGGAAAGGGGAGCTCAGTGATGGAGGAGAAAGCCCTGAGGCTTCTGGCAAACACCTTTTCTCTCTTCTCTAAGACAGAAGACCACCAAACCATGCTAGCAGTTCTGTGAGTCTTCATTCTTCTGGTTTTTCTGATGAATCATTATCCCACAACTGATATACTCTATGCTATTATAATGTTAGAATTTCTATACATAATTGTGTTCCTAAAGTAATGTCTACTTCTGCTTCATTGACTACACTAAAGCCTTTGACTGTGTGGATCACAACAAAATGTGGGAAATTCTTAAAGAGATGGGAATACCAGATCAGCTTACCTGCCTCCTGAGAAATCTGTATGCAGGTCAAGAAGCAACAGAACTGGACATGGAACAACAGACTGGTTCAAAACTGGGAAGGAGTATGACAAGACTGTATATTGTCACCCTGCTTATTTTACTTCTATGCAGAGTACATCATGTGAAATGCCGGGCTGTGTGAGTCATGAGCTGGAATCAAGATTGCTGGGAGAAATACCAGAAACCTCAGATGTGGAGATCAGATCAGATCAAATCAGTCGCTTAGTCGTGTCTGACTCTTTGCGACCCCATGAATTGCAGCACGCCAGGCCTCCCTGTCCATCACCAACTCCCGGAGTTCACCCAGACTCACGTCCATCGAGTCAGTGATGCCATCCAGCCATCTCATCTTCTGTCGTCCCCTTCTCCTCCTGCCCCCAATCCCTCCCAGCATCAGAGTCTTTTCCAATGAGTCAACTCTTCGCATCAGGTGGCCAAAGTACTGGAGTTTCAGCTTTAGCATCATTCCTTCCAAAGAAATCTCAGGGCTGATCTCCTTCAGAATGGACTGGTTGGATCTCCTTGCAGTCCAAGGGACTCTCAAGAGTCTTCTCCAACACCACAGTTCAAAAGCATCAATTCTTTGGCGCTCAGCCTTCTTCACAGTGCAACTCTCACATCCATACATGACCACAGGAAAAACCATAGCCTTGACTAGACGAACCTTTGTTGGCAAAGTAATGTCTCTGCTTTTGAATATGCTATCTAGGTTGGTATCACACCACTTTAATGGCAGAAAGTGAAGAGGAACTAAAGAGCTTCTTGATGAAAGTGAAAGAGGAGAGTGAAAAAACTGGCTTAAAACTCAACATTCAAAAAACTAAGATCATTGCATCCAGTCCCATCACTTCATGCAAAATAGATGGGAAAAAATGGAAACAGTGACAGACTTTATTTTCCTGGGCTCCCAAATCACTGTGGATGGTGACTGTAGGCATGAATTTAAAAGATGCTTGCTCCTTAAAAGTGATAAGTCTAGACAGATAAATCACTTTGCCAACAAAGGTCCAATTAGTCAAAGCTATGGTTTTTCCAGTAGTCAGGTATGTATGTGAGAGTTGGACTATAAAGAAGGCTTAAGACTGAAGAATTGATGCTTTTGAATTGTGGTGCTGGAGAAGACTCTTGAGAGTCCCTTGAACAGCAAGGAGATAAAACCAGTCCATCCTAAAGGAAATCAACCCTGCATGTTCATTGGAAGAAATGATGCTGAAGCTGCAATACTTTAGCCACCTGATGCAAAGAGCTGACTCCCTGTAGAAGACCCTGATTCTGGCGAAGATTGAAGGCAAAATGAGAATGGGGCCTCAGAGGATGAAATGGCAAGACAGCATCACAAATTCAGTGGACATGAATTTGAGCAAACTCCAGGAGACAGTGGAGGACAGAGGAGCCTGGCATGCTGCAGTCCATGGGGTCACAGAGTTGAACATGACTTAGCAACTGAAGTACAACAGCAAAAACTGACCATAAAGTAAACCTGTAGTAGAATGGTACTCTGATTTTGTATTGGTGGCTGCACCTATCGCAACTCAATAAGTTTCTACTCAATGCAATCTCTCGGAAACATATAAAACATGACAGGTCTTTCAGAATAGCTGGCTCAGGGAATTTAAATCTAGGGGACAGTATTTTCAGTGATAACTCAGGCAGTGAAGGAGAGTTGTGTGATTTAGTCATGTCTGCGGGAATCACTGGATGGGCTTTCATCTCATCACTCATGACATGAAGTGGACAATACCCAGCATTGCATTATCTGTGGAAAGGGGCAAGTCCCTTGACTTTAGGGTAAGATAAGACGTGCATTTATCTGTTCACCCATGGAAGGGCAGCCTGGGTGTCATGTCCCCCACTCAGCTAAAAGTCAGGGTTGTGTCTGCAGATTTTTCTGTCTCCAACTCTTTTATCACCTTACATAGCAAGAGACTGAGAACTCAATGGATACATCTTAGACATGAAACAGGATCTGCTTGACTCCTGAGAGAGGGAGGGGAGTTTATTTGCCTGATCCCTTTGGCCTCCCTCTGTTCTGTTTTGTACACTCTTTTTGGTTCAGGGTGTTCTCCAAACCACACTCACCTTCACCCCTGAATGTGCTTCACAAAAGACTGGTGCAAAGCAACTCTATTGAAAATGTCCTCACGTGATCAGTGGTTTCAATTTGGAATCTGGTGCTGGTTTATAGAAGAGATGAGAAGGAAAATTTTCCTGTCCTGGGGATTTTGTATGTTTTTTCTGTCTCTTAGATTTTTCCCCTTAAAATGTGCTTGTGAAAAGCAGATGTTCAGGAAAGCTCAAAGTCTTGGAAATATTAATCATTGCCTGGTAACTCAATACTTCAGGGTAGACACTATCTGCCATAGCAAAATAGATCTTTTTTTTTTTTCCCCTAAGCCTACCAAGGAATTGTAACTATTGAACTGGTGCAAAATATACCCTCTGAACTTAGCCTACATTCAAATCCATTTATTGTTTGAATAAATCATTCAATGCCAATCAGAGGGTTTTTTATCTTTCATAAATTGACTGCATATTTATTTTGCTGATAAGACATAGTCAGATAAAGCATCCAAAATTAAACCTTTGCCCTAAATATCAAAAATGAATACAAAGACCTCCTTAAAAACTTACTTAGATCCAAACTTTGCCTAATAATATTGTCCAGTGTCTAGCATTTGGCAACATATAGCAAAAAGTAACTGTAACTGCTGTTTTGGTACAGCAACCTCAAATGCCCAGAATACCGATTATAACCCACTGTTGTGAGCCTCATTCAGAGAGCTGCACACATTCAAGGTTTCTCACCTAAACTTGAGGGTGTTTGTTTAAATTATTCTTCTAGTAACAATATGTATTGAAACCACCTTTATTTTCTGGCATTTTTCTGTGTAAGGCATGTGATTCATTACACTGGTATTATATTAGAGAAATAAATTTGGAGCAAACATTTTGTTACGGAAGATGCTGATATTCACAACTGGTTTCTGGAATACCAGGTAACTCATCAGTCATGGTATATTAACAGGTTTTTCTTATATTCACTCTGAAGTAAATGAAAAGAGGCCCTTTGGCTGGGATGTCATTGATATTATAATGATATAGTGTTGCTAATAATTTCTACTGGGGAAATATAGTATCTGCCTTTACATTCACCAGAGTAATAAATAAGCAAACTTCCAGCTTACATACAATCTTTCCTCAGTTTGTATCTTTCTGAAAATTGCTTTAGAAGTTAATTAGAACTGCATAAAGTATGGCCAGCATACCAACCCCTAAGAATAGCACACAGCTGGGAAATACTTTATCAAGAGCAGAATGTTAGCTTCACTGGCTAGACTTGGCCACTGTGCTCCTGTGGCTGCAAGTCTTCTTTGAGTAACCCAGACTCCTCCCCTCGCCTCCACCACGTTTCCTCTTAAGTCTGTACATTGAGCATTGTGACTGTACACAAGTGAATGTGTATTTGAGAGGTGTCTGGTTTATAATTTTAGCAGTATTACATTCACTATTTGCATAATTCATAACAACCAACACAGTGCCTCCTCCCAGAATGTGCTCAGTCCATAACCTACCACCTGATTTTACTTATTGGCCAAAGACTATTGTCCTGTAGAGAATGTCCTTTTTAGTCAAAATCATCCTGTAGTGAATCATCAACACACAGTTTCAGGCTACACTAGCAATGGTCCTTTTCGATGCTTTCCTATGCCAAGGAGAAATGAGGGCCATCTGTATTCCATGCTATAGGCTGTTGAGTATTTGAGGGGCGTGCGTGGCAGGGGATAGGAGGGACTGTAACCAGTGGAAAGAGGGCCAGAAAGGGTTACAGAGGCAAGAAAGGAGTGCCTTATATGGGTCTTATTTCACAGAATAATCAATTTCAACCATTTTCCAAGCATCCACCGTTTGAGATATTCCTTAGATCAAAGCAAATACACACATATACAAATGTTTTTGCATAAAATTTCTAACAGTTGCTAGGTCTCCTGAAATCTCAGGTTAAGAATTCCCACTGGGACCAATGGGGTTTCAGAGCACAAGAATTTCGGCGCTCATTATATTAAACTGGTGGGAATCTCTAAGGAAGAATGCATGTGTAGGAGTATGTGCTCAGTCGTGTCCAACTCTTTTCAGTCCCATGGACTGTAGCCTAACAGGCTCTTCTGTCCATGGGATTCTCCAGGCAAGAACACTGGAGTGTGTTGCCATGCCCTCCTCCAGGGGATCTTTCTGACCTAGGATCTAACCCTCGTTTCCCACAGCTCCTGCACTACAGTCCGATTCTTTACCACTGAGCCCCCTGGGAAGCTCTCCGAGAAAGAAAGGAGGATAGTAAGATAATAATGAGAGGAAGAAGCAAAAGGGTTCATGTAAAACAAACAAACAAACAAACAAAAAAAAAACAATGGGAGTGAAGCAAGAAATGATGGCAAGATTTAGTGAGAAATAAAGCTGCAGAGCAATATCTAGATGACTTATTATCTCATGGGATGTTAAACTGTTGGGAAATTTGTTCAGCAGATCCAGGGTGTTTTCAGAACTTGCTCTAAAAAATGTGAGAGGTCTTGAGGGTTCTCAGCAAAACCTTAGAAAGCTCTCCAGGATGCTGGAGTTGCTGACATCAGAATCTGAAGTGCTGTGGTCCCTCTGGATAAGGCAGAGTCTATTCTGTTTGTAAAGAGAGATGTTATATCACCTTAGCTTTGACATCTACTGAACGACTGAAAGTAGGGGACTGGAGTTCAGAATACAGGGAAGCCATATTTGAGCAACTGCTAAGTCGCTTCAGTCGTGTCCGACTCTGTGCAACCCCATAGACGGCAGCCCACCAGGCTCCCCCGTCCCTGGGATTCTCCAGGCAAGAACACTGGAGTGGGTTGCCATTTCCTTCTCCAGTGCATGAAAGTGAAAAGTGAAAGTGAAGTCACTCTGTCGTGCCAGACTCTTAGCAACCCCATGGAGTGCAGCCTACCAGGCTCCTCTGTCCATGGGATTTTCCAGGCAAGAGTACTGGAGTGGGGTGCCATTGCCTTCTCCATTTGAGCAACAGATGAAATCAAATAGTTTCAAGTGTGCTTTGCTCACTGTAAAGGGACACATGGTGGGCAGAGCACGGGACCCTCACTTGAACTGAGGGCAGGACATAATTGAAGAGTGTACCTATGCCCCGATGATGATTCGGCGACACCAGAATTGAGGCCTAGCTCTGAATTTACCATGACCTAGCATTGTGAATCTGAGTAACTTATCTTACGTCTCTGGATTTCTTTTCCTTGTTGAAAAAGGGCCCTAGGAGGCCTAAATCATCTCTAACATTCCTTCCAAATCTAGAAATATTTGATTATTCCACAGAATGAAAATCAACAGGAAGAAGAGTCATAATGCTTCAGCAATGCTTTACTTATTTTCAAAAAGTTTTCTGTTTTATGTCGATTCTGATACTTTGGGTATATTGATTAATACTTTTACGTTGATTAGTATCAGGGCTTTCCTGGTAGCTCAACTGGTAAAGAATCTGCCTGCAATGCAGGAGACACCGGTTTGATTCCTGGGTTGGGAAGATCCTCTGGAGAAGGGATAGGCTATCCATTCCAGTATTCTTGAGCTTCCCTGATGGCTCTGCTGGTAAAGAATCCACCTGAAATACCAGAGACCTGGGTTCAATCCCTGGGTTGGGAAGATCCCCGGAAGAAGGGAACAGCTACCCACTCTAGTATTCTGGCCTGGAGAATTCCACTGTATAATCCACAGGGTCACAAAGAGTCAGACATGACTGAGCGACCAATTTCATGAAATACAAGAATCACAATTTTCCTAGGGAAATGTTGACAACTATATTTTTCTACCAGCAGCTGGAAACAAGCAATTTTAGCTAACTTTTAAAAAAGCAAACACTGCATGTATTTACTCTGTTTGCTCTGTGGAAACTTTACCCCTGCCAGTTTCAGCCACGGAACATTCTATAAGAAGCAGTTGTGGTTTCCGGATGAGGGTAAGTGAATGGTGTTTTCTGAGGCTGCTTCAGGGAGCATCTGAGATATCTTGGCACAGTGAATCTGTCCTGAATTCTTTGAGCCTGGCTGTCTGTCTCCTACCACAATTATTGCCTTCTTATTTTGGCAGACATGGACTACTGGGAGCTTGTGTGGGATGAAAGAACTGGTTCCAATGGTCCTGGCAATGCCTCAAATCTCCTGTTGGGTGGATTCTTGCAGAATGAGGCTAAAAGTGCCACTTAGGAGGATCTGACTCTAACCTCTGCAACAAGCAAACACCCAATCCTCATATTCATCAACTGGAACCTGCATTAGGTAGGACATTGCTCAGGTCATACTTTGCAAGTCTGTCAGCCCATGTGTCTTGAATAAAATGTTGTAGATAATTGTCTTGTAATATTTTAAATAGGATGGGGTTATTTGCCTGATTACTAAAAAGCTATTTTTAATGGAGCATAGAATCTGAGGTCCTTTAATTCACTTGGTGGTTAAAATGTGAGACAAACACTCTAAGCCATATGAATTCAGACTAAAACAAGAGATGAGAGTCCATTTTATTCTCTACTGCCATTTAGATGCAGTGCCCCGTGTGGCTTTTCTGGGTCTCTAAGTGCAGAACTGGTTAACAATATTTGTTACCCAATATGCATAATGATTATTAACTATACTCAGATTAAGTAAAAGTATTAGTTCTTCAATGTGAAAGGTCTGTAGAGTTATTTTTTAAAGGAAATACCCATATTCCTAAAAGTGTTAGTTCCAGTTGCCATATATAAAATGTGTCAATAATAAATAAACAGAATAACATTTGGAAGACAACAGGGTGAGCATAGCTTAATATATTAGACAGATCAGTGGATTTAGGATTTTGTGAAAGTGTTAGTTGCTCAGTCATGTCTGACTTTTTGTGACCCCATGGATTGTAGCCCGCCAGGTCCATGGAATTCTCCAGGCAAGAATATTGGAGTGGGTTGCCATTCCATTCTCCAGGGGATATTCCAGACCCAGGGATGGAACCCAGGTCTCCTGTACTGCTGGCAGATTCTTTACCTTCTGAGCCACCACAGGAGCCCAATATACTAGAAAGATCACTGGATTTTATGTTAGTGAAATATGACCCATTATGTATGTGATTTTACTTTAAAGGGACTCATTTTAAAATATAAATATATATCATATATTTAATAATACTTTAAAATACTTTTAAAATACATCTGAAAATAAGACAGCCTACTATGGTGGGCAAATTTATAATATGCTGCATATAATTTCCACTCACTGGCACATAGGCCCCATATAATCCCTTCCTCTTGAGTCTTGGGGGCACCTCTGAATATGAGGAAATGCTACTTCTATAATTATTGTATTTTATGTGCTATATAAAAGATGAAGGGATTGTAATGATGTAAAAATGGTAATCTTTGGGAGGGGCTATTGATGGGAAGAAAGGATTATGCAACTCCTAGGTGCAGACTGCGTTTTCTTTCTTCGTCTAGATACTGATTACTCGGCTGTACAGTTGACTAAAATTCATAGAACTACACTACATGTACTTTCTATATGTTTATTGTGTTTCAGTGAAACATTAAAGCACCTAAAACATTAAAAAACTATTTCTCTTAAGATTTAAAAATTAAAATTATGTAAATAATAAAAGAGTATTTAAATTTTACAAATGTAAATTAAAAGAAAGCTTACATAAATTTGTTTTAAAATTTTATTTAAATTTTACTAAATATTTTAAAATCATAATTTTAGAGTTAAACCAGATGAAGGAATTGAAAGAATTTTATACTCCATGTATTTTGCATCTAGTTCCACATTTATTTAAAGAGTAAAATGATTTGTGGAGTATTGCAAACTATTATTCAGTCACCATCTGCAACTGATATGAGTTCTCTGCTAATTCATGAGTCGTTGCAAAGCCACATTGAAACACAACATTTAAGGACAGATGCTCGACACTACTGCAAAATGATACACTATTCAAGAATTGTGTATTGAATTCTTTACAATATTCAATACTGTAAATATTGAATAGACTTTAAAGACTGTTATAAGAAACACTACTGCTGCTGCTGCTGCTAAGTCGCTTCAGTTGTGTCCGACTCTGTGTGACCCTATAGACGGCAGCCCACCAGGCTCTGCCGTCCCTGGGATTCTCCAGGCAAGAACACTGGAGTGGGTTGCCATTTCACTACATAATGAAAAAATGATCAATCCAAAAAGGAGATATAGCAATTGTAACTATAACTGGACTCATAGGAGCATGCCAATATATAAGACAAATGCTAATAGCCATAAAAGGAAAAATTAACAGTAATGCAGAAATAAATGGGGGCCTTTGAAACCCTACTTTCATCAATGGACAGAGCATCCAGAGAGAAAATCAATAAGGAAACACAGGACTTAAATGGCACATTAGACTCCCATACTTTAGCTACCTGATGTGAAGAGCTGACTCACTGGAAAAGACCATGATACTGGGAAAGACTGAGGGTAGGAGAAGGGGATGATAGAGGACAAGATGGCTGGATGGCATCCCCACCTCAGTGGTCATGAGTTTGAGCAAACTCCAGGAGATGTTGAAGGGCAGGAAGCCTGCTGTGTTGCAGTCCATGGGGTCACAGAGTTGGACACAACTGAGTGACTAAACAACAACAAGACCAGATGCCTTTAACTGATATTTGTAGAGTATTCTGTCTAAAAGCAGCAGAATACACATTCTTCTCAAGAGTGTATGTAACATTCTCCAGGGTTGATCACATGCTAGGCCACACATCAAGATTCAGTAAATTTAAGAAAATTGAAAAACCTTTAGCTTGACTCATCAAGAAAAAGAGGGAAATAGCTCAAATTAGTAAAATTAGAAATGAAATAGGAGAAGTTGCAATGAACACCACAGAAATACAAAGGATTGTAGGAGATTACTACAACCAATGTACCATTACTACAACCATTTTATATGCCAATAAAATGGACAACCTGGAAGAAACATACAAATTCCTAGAAAGGTACAATCCAAAGGCTGAACCAAGAACAAACAGAAAATATTAAGAGACCAATCATAAGTACGGAATATTTGAAACTATGATTTAAAAACTCTCAGTAAACAAAAGTCCAGGACCAGATAACTTCACAGGTGAATTTTTTCATACATTTAGAGAAGAGTGAACACCTATCCTTCTGAAACTATTCCACATAATTTGAGAGGAACCCTTCCAAACTCATTATATGAGGCTACCATCAGCCTAATACCAAACCAGACATATATTAAAAAAGGAAATATGAACAAGGAGAAAAGACAACCCTCATAATGGGAAAAATAATACAAAAATGAAACAACTGATGAAGGATTAATTTCCAAAATATACAAGCAGCTCATTCAACTCAATATCAGAAAAAACAAATAACCCAATAAAAAAAAATGGGCAAAAGACCTAAACAGACATTTCTCCAAAGAAGACATACAGATTGCCAACAAACACATGAAAAGATGCTCAACATTGCTCATCATTAAAGAAATGCAAATCAAAACTATAATGACATATCACCTCACACTGGTCAGAATGGCCATCATCAGAAAATCTCTAAACAATAAATGCTGCAGAGGGTGTGAAAAAAAGGGAACTCTCTTGCACTGTTGGTGGGAATGCAAATTGATACAGCCACTATGGAGAACAGTATGGAGATTTCTTAAAATACTAGGAATAAAACCACCATATGACCCACCAATTCCACTACTAGGCTTATACCCTGAGGAAATCAAAACTGAAAAAGTCACATGTACTCCAATGTTTATTGCTGCTCTATTACAATAGCCGGGACATGGAAACAACCTAGATGTTCATTGACAGATGAATGGATAAAGAAGCTGTGGTACATATATACAATGGAATATTCAGTTCAGTTCAGTTCAGTCGCTCAGTCGTGTCCGACTCTTTGGGACCCCATGAATCGCAGCACGCCAGGCCTCCCTGTCCATCACTAACTCCCGGCGTTCACTCAAACTCACATCCATTGAGTCGGTGATGCCATCCAGCCATCTCATCCTCTGTCGTCCCCTTCTCCTCCTGCCCCTAATCCCTCCCAGCATCAGAGTCTTTTCCAATGAGTCAACTTTTTGCATGAGGTGGCCAAGTACTGGAGTTTCAGCTTTAGCATCATTCCTTCCAAAGAAATCCCAGGGCTTATCTCCTTTAGGATGGACTGGTTGGATCTCCTTGCAGTCCAAGGGACTCTCAAGAGTCTTCTCGAACACCACAGTTCAAAAGCATCAATTCTTCAGCATTCAGCTTTCTTCACAGTCCAACTCTCACATCCATACATGACTGCAGGAAAAACCATAGCCTTGACTAGACGGACCTTTGTTGGCACAATGGAATATTACTCAGCCATAAAAAGGAACGCATTTGAGTCAGTCCTAATAAGGTGGGCAAACCTAGAGCCTATTATACAGACGGAAGTCAGAAAGAGAAAAACAGTTATCGTATACTAAAGCATATATGTTTGGAATCTAGAAAAATCATGATGAACCTATTAGCAGAACAGCAGTGGAGACACACACATTGAGAACAGACTTATGGACATAGCTAGGATGGGGAAAGGAGGAGCGGGTGGGAGGTATGGGGAGAGTAACATAGAAACATGCATTACCATGTGTAAAATAGCCAATGGGAATTTGCTGTATGACTCAGGGAACTCAAAGGGGGCTCAATAACAATATACAGGGGTGGAATGGGGAGGGAGGTGGGATGGGTATTCAAGTGAGAAGAGCCATGGGTAAACCTATGGCTAACTCATGTTGATGTTTGGGGGAAACCAATGCAATGCTGTGAAGTAATTATCCTTCAATTAAAAATAAATAAGGCTTTCCTGGTGGCTCAAATGGTAAAGAAGCCGCCTGCAATGCAGGAGACCCAAGTTCAAGCCCTCGGTTGGAACAATCTCCCAGAGAAGGGAATGGCAACCCACTCCATTATTCTTGCCTGGAGAATTCCATGGACAGAGGAGTCTGGTGGGCTGCAGTCCATGGGATCAGAAAGAGTCAGACATGACTGAGGGACAAACACACACGCGCAAGTAAATAAATCACAAAAGGAAGAAAAAAAGAAAATTACAGGCCAATATTACTCATGAGCATAGATTCAAAAATCCTCACATACTAACAAACACTAACAAACCAAATTCAACAATACATTAAAAGGATCATCTACCATGATCAAGCAGGATTTAACAGGATTCAAGGATTTTTTGATAACCACAAATCAATCAGTGTGATATAACAGATCAACAAACTGAAGAAAAAATCATGTGATCATCTCCTTAGATACAGGAAAAAGACTTTGACAAAATTAAACACCATTTATGACAAAATCTCTCCAGAAAGTGGGCATAGAGGGAATATATCTCAACATAATAAAGGCTATACATGCTGAGCCATCAGCTAACATCATACTCAATGGTGAAAAGCTGAGCTGAAAGCATTTCCTCTAAGAAAAGGAACAAGATGAGGATGTCTACTCTCACCACTTTTATTCAGCATAGTTTTGGAAGTCCTAGCCATGGCCATCACAGAAAATGCAGTAAAAGGAATTCAAACTGGAAAAGAAGTAAATCTGCCACTGTTTGCTGATGGTACAGTACTGTACATAGAAAATCCTAAAGATGCTACAGGAAAACTACCACAGTTCATCAATGAATTCAGTAAAGTTGCATGATATAAAATTAATACACAGAAATCTGTTGCATTTCTCTATACTAACAACAAAAGAGCAGAAGGGGAAATTAAAGAAACAATCCCAGTTACCATCACATTAAAAAGAATAAAATACTTGCGCATAAACAGACCTGAGGGAGCAAAACACTTGAAAACTATGACACATTGAAGAAAGAAATTGAAGATGACACAAAAAGATGGAGAGATATACTATCTTCTTGGATTGGAAGAATCAATTTTGTCAAAATGACTATGCTACCCAAGGCAATCTACAAATTCAGTGCAATCCCTATAAAATTACCAATAGCATTTTTCTCAAAACTAGATTAAAAAAAATCTTAAAATTTTTATGGTGACACAAAAGAACCCATAGCTAAAGCATCCTCAGAAAAAAAAAAACAGAGCTCAAGGTATCAGTCTCCCTGACTTCAGATTACACCACAAAGATATAGTCATTAAAATAGTATGGTCATGGCAAAAATAAAAAATAAACAAAAATATAGGTCAATGGACCAGAATAGAAAGCCCAAGAAGAAAATTCACAGATCTTTGGTTAATTAGTCTATGACAAAGGAAGCAAGACTATACAACAGAGAAAAGAGAGCTTTTTCAATAAATGGTGCTAGTAAACTGGACTTGTACATGTAAAGAAATGAAATTAGAACATTCTTTAAAAGCATACACAAAAATAAACTCAAAATGGATTACAGATCTAAGTGCAAGCCTGGGTAATAAAACTCTCAGAGGAAAACAGGCAGAACACTCTCTGACATAAATTGTACCAATAATCTTTTTTGATGGGTCTCTACAATAATAGAAATAAAACCAAAAATAAACAAATGGGACCTAATTTAAACCCAAATCTCTTGCATAGCAAGAGAAATCATAAACAAAACAAAACAAAACAAAAACAACACTTAGAACGAGAAAAATATTTTCAAATAACGTGACCAACAAGGGATTAATCTCCAAGATATACAAACAGCTTATGCAGCTCAATATCAATAATAAAACAAAACAAAAAACAATAAAAATGGGCAGAAGACTGAAACAGACATTTCTCCAAGAATATATACAGATGGCCAAGAAGCACTGAAAAAATGTTCAACACTGCTGATTAATAGAAAGATGCAAAACAAAACTACAACAATATATCACACCAGTCAGAATGGCCATAATCAGAAAGTCTAAAAGTAATAAATGCTGATGTGGAGAAAAAGGAGACCTCCTACACTCTCTGATGGGAATATAAGTTGGTATAGCCACTATGCAGAAAAGTATGGAGGTGCCTTATGAAACTCAAAACAGGGCTACCATATGATCCAGCAATCCCACTCCTGGACATATATCCAAAGAAAACCATGGTTTGAAAAGATACATGCAGCCCATTGTTCACTGCTGCAACTGTTCACAATAGCCAAGACATGGAAGCCACCTAAATGTCCATTGACAGATGGCTGGATAAAGAAGATATGGTGCATGCATACAATGGAATATTACCTAGCCTTTAAAAAGAATGAAACAATGCCATATGCAGCAACATGGGTGGACCTGGAGATTATCATACTACAAGTGAAAAAATCGGAGAAAGATAAATATCATATTATAGGGCTTATATGTGAAGTCTAAAAAAATGATACAAATGAACTTATTTACAAAACAGAAACAGACTCATTGATTTAGAGTATGAACTTATAGTTACCAGGGCGGAGGGGTGGGTCGGGGGATAGACTAGGAGTTTGGGATTGACATATACACCCTGCTACTTTAAAATAGATAACCAACAAGGACCAACTGTATATCACAGAAGACTCTGCTCAGTACTCTGTAATTACCTAAATGGGCAAAGAGTTTGAAAAAGAATAGATACGTGTATAACTATATCACTTTGCTGTGCACCAGAAACTAACAGAACATTGTTAATCACTGAAACGAATCGCCAGTCCAAGTTTGATGCATGATACAGGGTGCTTGGGGCTGGTGCACTGGGATGACCAGAGGGATGGTAGGGGAGGGAGGTGGAGGGGGGTTCAGAATGGGGAACATGTGTACACCTGTGGCGGATTCATGTTGATGTATGGCAAAACCAATACAGTATTGTAAAGTAATTAACCTCCAATTAAAATAAATAAATTTATATTTAAAAATAAATAAAAAATAATCAACTGCGTTTATATCATCTATAAGAAAGAACTTTCGAATTAATTAGCCTTTCTCTTAACTAACCATTCCCATCACCCACATCCTCACCAACTCCACAAAACATTACCCTATTTCTGATATCAGCAAATGCACAACCTACAAATCTTGGCATTTAAATGCAGTCACCCTTTGTTAAAAGGACAAATGGACTAAGATATGAGAAATAATTCACTGGCATCTGAACAAGAGATGATATGTGGAGTTCCATGACACATCTTGTTGGCACTGGGAGCTGGATCCCATGTGCAGAGGTGTCCTCATGTTCTTTAGTAAATGTATTCTATTTGTTCCTTAATTTTTTATGAAATACGTGGGTTTTCTGAAGTATAGAGCCCAAAGTGGAACCCTTTTTGTCTGTGTCTTGGGGCATTTTGAAGAGGAGAGATTCATGATGTCATTCAACGCTATAATAGAAGAGAAATGTGATTTACTGTAGGAAATATTTATGTACTGGAAAATTATCATTCAGCACCATCAAGTTTATGCTTTGTATGTAACAGCAAAGTTATTTGTTTTCTTTCCTCACCTGCACTGCATTTTCAAATTATTTTAAAGTTGATATTTTTCTTAGTGACTGTTCCTGCTATTAATATTCATCAAAATAAAACATTTTTTCTTTCCATACTTTTCTTATTCATCATTCACATTGTAGCCATATATTTCCTAATATGACTTTTTGAGAAAAATGCTTCCTAATATCAAATATTGCTCCTACTTCCTAATAGTGAATATTGCCCATACCATTCACATTCAAAGCTGGCTCCTTTTTAAGGCATTTCAGATTTTTCCTTCTTATTATGATTAATAATATGATACTATTAGAGAGATTATTCTAATTATTAAATGAAAAAAGTGTCCATGATTTTATCAATTGCTGAATTCTAATTATAACATTAAGTTCAGTTGGACAATTATATAACTGGAAACCTCAATTCAGGAGGTGCTCTGAAAAGATTGTTCCTGGCATTACTACTGCAATATAACAGAACATTTCTCAATAGATTGTGGATGTGTTTTGTCTATTATATAAAAAGAATATAATTTTTAGTCTAATAAATTTGATAACAAAATTCATAAGATGATAGTAGTGATTTTGATATATATGGGTTTGTGTTCTATTGTAGATGTTTCTGTTAGGAGGGAAAACATTCAGAAAAGTTACTTATTTTTCATGAATTTCATGGTAAAGTAGAATTATATAATGTTTATTTACTTTGAAGAGGATGTTGCTTCTTTTAGAGAGAAAAGATTATATCACTAACTAGAAATTGTACATATATATGAGTGAAATGAACCTGATTACTTTTCTGTGCTTATTCGCTTATGCTATGGAATCTCTTATTATAAGCTTCAAAATGTATGCTTTATTTATTTCTTCATTATGAAGATATAACAGAAGCCAACTTTCCCACCTGAAACCAGCTTTTCAGAAATGTCTACTATAAGAACATTTTTTGGACTTTGGATAACAGGCAGCTCACACAGCCGTCTTCAACAGAAGAGAAACAAATGATACAAGCACTGTGGTGTCTCCAGCTTACTGCCTGGAGAGAGTTTCGGGGCCATTGAGAAGAGATTGGGAGGGGGAACCAAACAGAGCCCAGTGATTGCTACACTTTCAGGAAACAGAGTTGGATTTTGGAGGCTAAGTCAGACTTGCTGTTTAGTCGCTAAGTCATATCCGACTCTTCTGTGATCCCATGAACTGTAGCCCACCAGGCCTCTGGACATGCAGGGCCAAATATCAGGAAGAAAGGAGTTAAACAGAACTCTACACATTTCCAGAGGGGTCTCTCAAGTCTTTAGCCAAGCACCAACAAGCACATATGCAGGAGGAAGTTACCTGAGATGTGAAGAGAATCACATTAAAGAAGAGGCAGAATAATCCCTAGAGTTCTGATGGCTTCCAGCTCTGAAGATTTCATTAGGAAATTCTACCAAACACTGGAGGAAAAGGTAATACCAATTCCATATAAACTTCCAAGAGACAGCAGGGGAGGAAACACATCTCAAACATCCTGCATCCCAAATAAGGCAGACACCAAAAGCAGAAAAAAAATTATAAGAAAATTAAAGACTAATATTCCTCACTAAAAGGACATAATAATCCTTAATCAAACAGTAGAAAATATAACAATATTAAAGCAAGATAACATATCATGTTCCAGTGGGTTTATCTCAGGAAAGCAAAGTTGTTTCATTTTAAAATCAGTCAATATAATTAACAAATTATCTTTTTAGGTGAAGAAAAAATATTTGACATAATTGAATATCCTTAACTCCTGCATCCTATTCTGTGATACACACTTTCACTTTGTTTCATTACTGATGATGATCACTTTGGTCCAGTTTTTCTCAAGCAAAGATTCTATGAGAGAATTAACCTCTAATATGCTAAGACTGGGCTTGGCAAGTTTTTTCTGTAAATGACCAGACAGTAATAACTTAGGCAATTGTAACATGAAAGAGCCATAGATAACGTGGGAACAAATAACTCTGGTTGCACTTCAGTGAAGTAAGTGAAAGTCACTCAGTCGTGTCTGACTCTGTGACCCCATGGACTGTATCAGTCATTTCAGTTCAGTCATTCAGTCGTGTCCAACTCTTTGTGACCCCATGAATCGCAGCACGCCAGGCCTCCCTGTCCATCACCAACTCCTGGAGTTCACCCAAACTCATGTCCATCAAGTTGATGATGCCATCCAGGCATCTCATCCTGTGTCGTCCCCTTCTCCTCCTGCCCCCAATCCCTCCCAGCTTCAGAGTCTTTTCCAATGAGTCAACTCTTCCCATGAGGTAGCCAAAGTATTGGAGTTTCATCTTTAGCATCAGTCCGTCCAATGAATACCCAGGACTGATCTCCTTTAGAATGGACTGGTTGGCTCTCCTTGCAGTCCAAGGGACTCTCAAGAGTCTTCTCCAACACCACAGTTCAAAAGCATCAATTCTTCGGCACTCAACTTTCTTCACAGTCCAACTCTCACATCCATACATGACCACAGGAAAAACCATAGCCTTGACTAGACTAGGACCTCTGTTGGCAAATTAATGTCTCTGCTTTTTAATATGCTATCTAGGTTGGTCATAACTTTCCTTCCCAAGAGTAAGCGTCTTTTAATTTCATGGCTGCAGTCACCATCTGCAGTGATTTTGGAGCCCCCAAAAATAAAGTCTGACGCTGTATAGTCCCTGGAATTATCCAGACCAGAATACTAGAGTGGGTTGCCTTTCCCTTCTCCAGGGGATCTTCCCAACCCAGGGTCTGAACCCAAGTCTCCCACATTGCAGGTGGATTCTTTGCCAGCTGAGCCACCAGGGAAGCCCAAGGGAAGCATTTCAGTAAAATTCTATTAATGGACAATGAGACTAGAATTTCATACAATTTTCACATATCACAAAGTCATATCCTTGTTTTTCTTTCTTTTTGCTTTGTCTTTTTCAACCATTTAAAAATGTAAGAAGTCATTTTAAGTTCACAATAAATACCAAAAAATGATAGCTGCCTCAGTTTGTCTTGTACACTGTACTTTGTTAAGCCCTGCTCTAAACATTCATTGTATGTAGTGAACTCACTTATTTCTTATGCACTTAAGAATGTACCATTCTTGGAAGAATTGAGAAAATAATCACTCAAATGTGTGTTCTTTGACTCAAATGTGGTATCCCAGTTGAGAAAGGCTAGACAGTGTCGCCAAGTCTCTCTACTATAAAGTTACTGCTTTACAAAGTATGTTTTGTTGGGAGAGGTACTTTGAGTTATGTAAATATCCCTTTATATTTAAAAAATTCCATTTATTCATGTATTTGTTTACACGTGTAAGGACTCCTGCTACTGCTAAATCACTTCAGTCGTGTCCGACTCTGTGTGACCCCTTAGACAGCAGCCCACCAGGCTCCCCTGTCCCTGGGATTCTCCAGGCAAGAATACTGGAGTGGGTTGTCATTTCCTTCTCCAATGCATGAAAGTGAAAAGTGAAAGTAAAGTCACTCAGTCGTGTCCGACCCTCAGCGACCCCATGGACTGCAGCCTTCCAGGCTCCTCCGTCCATGGGATTTTCCAGGCAAGAGTACTGGAGTGGGATGCCATTGCCTTCTCTGATTAGGACTCCAAATTTCCAATTTTATTCAATGAGTTATACATTGTTATCATTTATTTTGATGCTTAAATTTTTCCTCATTTGGCCAATGGGCTGCTGGCTTCGGTTTCTTTTGGACATGTCCCTATCATTCTTTCCTGGAGAAGGGAAAGGCTACCCACTCCAGTATTCTTGCCTGGAGAATCCCCATGGACAGAGGAGCCTGGCGGACTTCAGTCCATGGGGTCGCAAAGAGTCGGACACGACTGAGTGAGTAATCACTATAATTCTTTGAGCATTTCCTTTCTGGAAACCAGGTCTCTAGACTCATCTTATTTGGGCTTGTTACTCCAGCCTTGAAATTAGCCATTTTTCACCCCAAAAATTTGAGTTCCTTTTACTGGACAGTGGGATGTAGAATTCAATATCTAAGAACTAAATGTGTTCATTATTACTGGGGTGTCATTGTACCCAGGCCTCATCAGTGGACAGGCGTATAAGCATGCTCACACATACATGTATTTACCTCTACACTGAGTTCACTCTCTATTTACCTACTGAAAGCTGTGGGATTGTACCATATTTAATACTACATGGTTTGTGCTGCTGCTGCTGCTGCTGCTAAGTTGCTTCAGTCATGTCCGACTCTTAGGGACCCCATGGACTGCAGCCTACCAGGCTCCTCCATCCATGGGATTTTCCAGGCAAGAATACTGGAGTGGGGTGCCATTGCCTTCTCCAGTGGTTTGTGCTATTTTTCTCCTTTTATACATCTGACTCTTGAGAGTCCCTTGGACTGCAAGGAGATCCAACCAGTCCATTCTGAAGGAGATCAGCCCTGGGATTTCTTTGGAAGGAATGATGCTAAAGCTGAAACTCCAGTACTTTGGCCACCTCATGTGAAGAGTTGACTCATTGGAAAAGACTCTGATGCTGGGAGGGATTGGGGGCAAGAGGAGAAGAGGACGACAGAGGATGAGATGGCTGGATGGCATCACTGACTCGATGGACGTGAGTCTGAGCGAACTCCGGGAGTTGGTGATGGACAGGGAGGCCTGGCGTGCTGCGATTCATGGGGTCGCAGAGAGTCGGACACAACTGAGCGACTGATCTGATCTGATCTGATACATCTGACTTGTCAGACAATGAGAAACTTGGCTACTTTTAACAATTTCCCTCATTTGTCACCAGTCTCTCCCATCTGGCACCTCCAGTCCCCCCCAGATAGTTGCCTTTCTCACATTGCTGTCTCCCAGGCCAGGATGCTCCTCTGCACGCATGCCCTTCTCACCCTTCTCGGGCTCTACGACTCTAGAGGTGTTGGTCCCAGGACACACCCTCCCTTTTGTTGCAGTCCAACACCCCGTTTGGGGCTGCCTTATGTATGTCTGCTCTTCTTGTATGGCCGAGGCTCTGTCTCTCCTGTGGGCCCCTGCCCTGGGGCAGGAAGCTCTTTTTACAGCTCAGCCACCCCTTTCTATGCAGACTTCCTCTGTATTCTGCTTGGGCTCTGCTCCTCAGTCTGCTCTGTCCACTTGCACAGTACTTGTACGCCCTAGTCTCCATGTCAGATGCCCTCCCCCAAGTTCTTCTATCCGCATGGCCCTGACATCCCAAGCCAGGCCACTCCCTGCCCGGAGCCAGCTTCCCTCCACGGCTCTGACAGCCCGCACCGGGTCACCTCTCGTGAAGGTGCCCTCTACAACCAGCTCAGGCTCTGAACCTCCAAGCCAGTCTTCATCGTCCCCTAGACATGACACCTCGCTTGGGCTCTGTGAGCTGATGCCAGAACAGCCCCGTGTGGGGGAAGCCTCCAATACTGCATGGCAGGCTGCCCTCGGGCATGGATGCCTCCTTCCACCGCTTAGTTCCAACACCAGGTGCCAGCCTGCTCCCACACCTCAAAGCCTGCTTCACCCTCCTGGGGATCTGACTCCCCACGTGACAGCACTCCTATGGAAGGGGAGCCTTCACCCTGCTTGGGTTCTAACCCTCTGTATGCCTCTTGTCTCTGGGGCCACCATGTTGACCCTACTGAGGCTTCGACACCCTATTCTGAGCCGCTGCAGCACTCACGCACTGCTGGCACAGGGACCGATAGTGGTAGGGAGAATAAATGCTCCCCAAATATGTGTGCATCCTACTCTCTGTAATTTGTTAACATGTTAGGGAACCTGAGAAGAGGGAATTAAGGTTTTTAAACAGGGGGCCTTGATATGAGGAGATTATTGTGGATTATCCAAGTGGGCCCAATCTAATCACAAAGGTTCTTATAAGCAGAGGAAGGAAGAAGAGAGAGAAAGGTCCTTATAAGCAGAGGAAGGGAGAAGGATGACAGCACAAAAAACATTCAGTCCAACACGGCTGGGTTTGAAGATGGAAGGGGACCGTTAACACGGATGAGCAGCCACTAGGAGCTGGAAATGGTCAAGAAATGGATTTTCCATTAGAACTTCCAGAAAGGAATGTGGTCATGTTGATAACGATTTTGGAAAGTGAGACACATCTTGGACTTCTGAGTTCCAGGAACTGTAATAAATGTGTGTTGTTTTGAGCCAATGTGTTTGTGGTAATTTATTATAGCAGTGATAGAAGCTAATCCATGCTCTGCCTCACCTAATGATGGCATTAGGGCTGAATCATATATTTAATATGTATGCTCTTCTACATGAACAAAGAACTGAAGGAACTTAGAAAGTACAAGCACGGTTCTTAAGGATAGGAATTTTAGTGTTTGTCCTTCGCCTGGTAAATTATGTACTTTGCCTGTTATGTGGGTTTTGCCTGTTATGGGCATTTTCATTTCCAGCGCTTGGAAGAGAATATGGTACACATTATGTTCTTAAATCTGCTAAAGGGGAAAAAAAAAAAAAACACTACAGTTTTGTGAAGCACATGTATGGCCACCCCGCGGCTTTTCCATTAAAAGACTATTGAAAGGCAATTTAATTCAGTTTAGCCTAAGTTGAGCATCTTAATAGTTGTAATAAAGAAAGTCATAAGGATAGTCATTGTCTCTGCATAATCTCAATGGCTTTCTCTAGAATTTTAGAGAGAAAATTTAAGTTTAGCAATTTGCTCTCAAGTTTTCTTCTGGGGAAAGGTTCACTGTACCCTAAAACATGTATCCATAGTTTTGCAAAATGTATTTTGATAAGGGAATTATTAACATGTTAGGGAATACGACAAAAGGGAATTGTTTGCTAAACAGGGGGTGTTGATATGAGGAGATTATCATGGATTATCCAAGTGGGTCCAATCTAATCACAAAGGTCCTTTTAAGCAGAGGAAGGGAGAAGAAACATATACTCAATATTGCTGAATATGTAAATTTGCTTTTTTTTTTTCCAGTTGAGGTGCAAAGTTAAATTGGGAAAGTTTTCATAATGTTAACATTACTTTTTAAGAAAAGCAGCCTAAAAAATTAAAAAAAAAGAAAAAGTAGCCTACTACCATACTGGAGGTGATGAGAGATAACAGAATCCTACTTTAGTGAATAATACAATAGCCATTTTATAACAAGACTATTTCTGTACCCAGAATGTCTGTAATATTGTTGATATGGGGATTGCATATTTGAAAGAGAAATTAAATATAAACAGATATATTTTTATCCCAATTAGTTTTGAAGCAAGTTCATGGAAATGGAGACCTTAAAGCATACTTTATTTGTACACGATATTCATAAGTGTAAAAAGACCATCAGATCATCTAATTGGGACTTTGTAGTTTGCTATCAGGCATTGAAGAGATTGTCTTAGGCATACAGCCTCTTCCTCAATGCCATGAGGACTGATCTTAATGGGCAATTTGTCTTGAGCTATTCAGGAAACCAAATTCAGGATTCGTTCCCTGCCTGCCACTTCATTTAAAAGCAAAGGGACTGTCCTGATGCTCCATCAGTCAAGAATCTGCTTTCCAATGCAGGATTCGATCCCTGCTCAGGGAACTGAGATCCTACATGTCATGGGGCAGCTAAGCGCATGTGCCCCAACTACAGAGCCTGCACCCTGCAACTAGAAAGCCCACTCGCCACGATGAAGACCCAGCGCAGCTTAAAAGAAAGAAAAAGAAAAGCCTTAGAAGGGTCTCCCAGGCTGTCATAGTCGCCCCTCCACCACCTCTCCGGTCTTCTACCCGCTTCATCCCATGTGCTTACTCCACTCCAGTCTCTTTGTCTGCTCCTACATGCATCAACGTGAACCCTTCTCGGACTTATGCTCTAGTTCCTCCCTCTACTTAGAACTCTTTGCTTCCAGAGAAACCTTGGGTGAATTACTTCACTATTTTCAAGTCTTTCCTAAAATTACCCCTTCTTATCAAGACTTTACTACAAACTTATTTAATATTGCATGATTTCCTTCATCCCTGGGCCCTGTGGTACTCCTGATCTCATGAACTCAAGTTAATTGTCTTTTAAAATAGCATTTACCACCTGCTAACATAGTACACATTTGACATATTTATCATACATTTATTTTTTACTACATGTCTTCCTACACTGCAATAAAGGCAGGGATCTCTTCTAGTTTATGCCCTGAGAAATCTCTAATGGCCTAGACAGTGCCTGGCATAGCAGATGCTCTGTATGGATTTGTTGAAGATCACAACTTGTGAGATGCAGCTAAAACACCCAACAAACCAGTTGCAGCCTACATGCTTATTTTAGGGGAAAAAGACAGGAAATAAACAAGCTGAGTATGTAACTGTGATTTCCAGCTCAGATTCTGACCCATTTTTTCCTGGTTATCTCCTCTTGGTTATTCTCCATACATCTAAAATCATCATACCCAAAAGAGAAATCATCATCTTCAAACTCTTCTTGTAGTCCTCATATTGTGAATAGAACCAATATTCACAGTCATTTATGCTGAACGCTTACAGAAGCATTTTTAACTCCACTCTCTCCCTGACCCAGCCATCCAAACAATGACCAGTATTTGCAAATTTGCATTCCTAAACAACTCTCACATCCACCTGTACTTTTATACAGCTATGTCCAAGAATCCAGACCCACTCACAGCATTTCTCACCTGTTTTACTCACTGCCTTTGTAACCGTTCTTGACTCCAACTCAAAACTCCACCCTAATCCATTCTCTGCATGTGCTAAATTGTGTCCCCTCAGATTCATATATTAAATTGTTAATCTCCAGTGACTCAGGAAGTGACTTTATTTGGAGACAGGGTCTTTACATAAGTAAATTAAAATGAGGTCATTAGGGTTAGCCTCAATCTGATATGGCCAGTGTCTTTATAAAAAGTGAACTGGACTCAGAAATAGCATAGAATGAAGATGACATGAAGAGACGCATGGAGAAGGTGGCCATCTACAAGGCAAAGAGAGGACACTGGAACAGGTCCTTCCCTCACAGCCCCAAGAAAGAACCAACTCAGTCAACACCTTGGTTTTCACTTCCAGCCTCCAGAATTGAGAGAAAATACATTTCTGTTGTTTAAACTCTTCAGTCCATGGCATTTTCTTACAGCAAACCCAGCAAACTAATACGGTAGCCAATAAGTATTTTTTAAATGTATTTTGAATATCTTTAAATTTTTTTAATATCCACTCACTGTTGTTACAGAAACACAAAGCCTTCATCCTCAGGATGTTTTCAGCATCCTGTATCTCATTTCTACATCTCTCACCCTTCCTCTTGAGTTTCTCCCTGACCTCTGCACCAGCATCTGTTAACAGCAGGACCACAGGGATAAAGGGTGAAAAATGCTTCTACAGATGTGTACCATTTTCCCACTGAGCCACTTTCCACTCTATTAAACGAAATGTCAAACTAAATGAATACCTGACCATTGCACCTCAATACTTTTGCCTTGAAAATCCCATGGACGGAGGAGCCTGGTAGGCTGCAGTCCATGGGGTCGCTAAGAGTCGGACACGACTGAGCGACTTCACTTTCACTTTTCACTTTCATGCATTGGAGAAGGAAATGGCAACCCACTCCAGTGTTCTTGCCTGGAGAATCCCAGGGACGGGGGAGCCTGGTGGGCTTCCATCTAAGGGGTTGCACAGAGTTGGACATGACTGAAGTGACTTAGCAGCAGCAGCAGCAGCAGCAGCACCTCAATAATAATCTGAAGGATAAAAAAAAATAACACTCAGGAGGATTTTCTCTCCTTTTACGATGTGATCACAAGATTCCTTAAAGTAACAGGTTCTCAAGGGGTTGTTTACAGGTCATGGAGTAGTTTACCGGAGAAAAACCTAGAAACTGAAGTGTGCTATGACAGTGCCGATTAAGTGTCAATTGGAAATTAAAGTTAAATAAACATATAAGAAGTATTAAACAATCAGATGCATATGCTTTAAAATATTTTAAGCCAAACCTAAAGCTAAAATTTGGAAAATTCAGCAGTGGCCACAGGACTGGAAAAGGTCAATTTTCATTCCAATCCCAAAGAAAGGCAATGCCAAAGAATGCTCAAACTACCACACAGTTGCACTCATCTCACACGCTAGTAAAGTAATGCTCAAAGTTCTCCAAGCCAGGCTTCAGCAATACGTGAACCGTGAACTTCCAGATATTCAAGCTGGTTTTAACAAAGGCAGAGGAACCAGAGATCAAATTGCCAACATCCACTGGATCATTGAAAAAGCAAGAGAGTTCCAGAAAAATCTATTTCTACTTTGTTGACTTTGACTGTGTGGATCATAATACACTGTGGAAAATTCTGAAAGACATAGGAATACCAGAGCGCCTGATGTGCCTCCTGTGAAATCTGTATGTAGGTCAGGAAGCAACACTTAGAACTGGACATGGGACAACAGACTGGTTCCAAATAGGAAAAGGAGTACGTCAAGGCTGTATATTGTCACCCTGCTTATTTAAGTTATATGCAGAATACATCATGAGAAACACTGGGCTGGAAGAAGCACAACCTGGAATCAAGATTGGTGGGAGAAATAGCAATAACCTCAGATATGCAGATGACACCACCTTTATGACAGAAAGTGAAGAGGAACTAAAAAGCCTCTTGATGTATACCTGTGGCAGATTCATTTTGATATTTGGCAAAACTAACACAATTTGTAAAGTTTAAAAATAAAATAAAATTTAAAATAAAAGGGGAAAAAAAAAAGAAAGTGAAAGAGGAGAATGAAAAGTTGGGTTAAAGCTCAACATTCAGAAAATGAAGATCATGGCAACTGGTCCCATCACTTCATGGGAAATAGATGGGGAAATAGTGGAAACAGTGTCAGACTTTATTTTTGGGGGCTCCAAAATCACTGAAGATGGTGAATGCAGCCACGAAATTAAAAGACGCTTACTCCTTGGGAGGAAAGTTATGACCAACCTAGATAGCATATTCAAAAGCAGAGACATTACTTTGCCAACAAAGGTCCGTCTAGTCAAGGCTATGGTTTTTCCAGTGGTCATGTATGGATGTGAGAGTTGAACTGTGAAGAAAGCTGAGCACCGAAGAATTGATGCTTTTGAACTGTGGTGTTGGAGAAGACTCGTGAGAGTCCCTTGGACTGCAAGGAGATCCAACCAGTCCATTCTGAAGGAGATCAGTCCTGGGTATTCTTTGGAAGGACTGATGCTGAAGCTGAAACTCCAGTACTTTGGCACCTCATGGGAAGAGTTGACTCATTGGAAAAGACTCTGAAGCTGGGAGGGATTGGGGGCAGGAGGAGAAGGGGAACACAGAGGATGAGATGGCTGGATAGCATCACCGACTCGATGGACGTGAGTCTGAGTGAACTCTGGGAGTTGGTGATGGACAGCAAGGCCTGGCGTGCTGCAATTCATGGGGTCGCAAAGAGTCAGACACGACTGAGCGACTGAACTGAACTGAACTGAAAGTTAAAACACTGACCTATTGTACTGTCCTTTTAAAAATGTTTAAATGACAAACCAGCCAACCACCATACCACCCCCTTGCCCTCATCCCTCTAAACACCCAGTCTACAAATGTCTTGCACATGCCACACCTGCCTATAATAGAACATATTCTCTTTAGTAGGTCACCCCCTACCACCTAGACTACCTAGATAGTCTTCCTTCAGCACACACATTAGCTCCTTCCTGCAGACATCTTGGTTGGACACTCCCGAGTCCTGGTTAGACATCAATCATTCCTTAATCAAATACTCCCAGAAGATCTACTTAAGTGTCAGCCCTGTGATACGGACTGAGGATATAGTGATGAAGATAGAAATGGTGTGGCTTCAGAAAACTTAAAGACTAGTGGCAGAGTCAGGAAAGGGGCTTCCCTGGTAGCTCAGCTGGTAAAGAATCGCCTGCAATGCCAGAGACCCCAGCTTGATTCCTGGTCAGGAAGATCCCCTGGAGAAGGTAAAAGCTGCCCACTCCAGTATTCTTGGGCTTCCCTGGTGGCTCAGATGGTAAAGAATCTGCCTGCAGTGAGGGAGACCTGGGTTCAATCTCTGGGTTGGGAAGATCCCTGAAGAAGGGCATGGCAACCCACTCTGGTATTCTTCCCTGGAGAATCCCCATAGACAGAGGAGCTTGGTGAGCTACAGTCCATAGGGTTGCAAAGAGTCGGACATGACAGAGCGACTAAGCACAGCGCAGCATAGAGTAAGGAAAATAAAGTGAGTAGACCAAATAAAGCGAATGCTGCTGACCCTTGAAAAACGTGGAGGGGTTAGGGGCTGTTCACTCTGCACAGGACAAAATCTGCATATAACTTATAGTCAGCACTCTACATATGTGGTTCCTCAGTAGTCACGGTTCTGAATCCACGAATTCAACCAATCATGGATCTGACTACTGCAGTATCCACTATTGAAAAAAATCCAGGTATAAGTGGATCCTGTGGTTCAAACTTATGTTGTCCAAAGGACAACTGGCTCGGTTACTGTGGACAGTATGACCTGTTAGCAGTCAATGAGGATGTTACAATATAAGCTGACATGTGAAGGTTTAGTAGCATGGAAAATGCCAGCAATGAGAACTGCTGGAGAGAGAATGTTAATTAGATTATTACAAATTTATATATTATAAATTATTTCATTATTAATCTACATATATTTATGACTCATTAGAATAATAGTATTTAAAACCATAGGATTGATATGATCACCTATGAAAGGAATACACACACATGTGTACACGTGCACACACACACACACACACACACACACATATATGAATACAGAAAGACAGAGAAGAAAGAGGAGGAAGAGTGGAGGAGGAGGGGATGAGTGAAGAATACCCAAGAGTAAACCTTGAGGGAAACTCACATTTAGAGGTTCAGAAGAGAGGAAAGAATTAGCAAAGGTATTTGAGATAAAGTGTTCTCAGAAGCAGGAGAAAATCCGAGAGGCCACGATGTCATAGACAACAGATATTTCAATAGGGAATGAATGTTCTGGTATGTCATAAACAACTGAGAATTTACGTAAGATGCAGACATAAAATCACCTAGTAAATTTGGTAACATGGTGGGGTCATCAATTGTCTTGACAAGTACTCTTTCTTAGGAATTGATGGAGTGGAAACTGGATACAAGTCGGCTGAAGAATGAACAAGAGATAAAGAAGTTTGGCTGTGAAGAGGGGCAGAGAAAATTGTTCTTTGCTAAGGGTTTCTTCTAAGTGCCTGCATAGCACAAGACCATGTCTCCACCCTGAGTCACAACATGCTGTGTGGTAAATGCTTGTATTCATTCCTTCACTCACTCACTCATTCCTTCCTTCCTTCTTTCATTCATTTAACCAGTATATTTTGGACCAGACACTGTCTTCACATTGTGTAGAATTAAACTATAAAAATAGATCTGCATCTATCTGTTTCACAGCTGCATCTCAAGCCCTGAGCACAATACTTCCTCATGTAATGAGCGCTCAGTGAGTTTCCTCCTGCTTGGCAGTTGGAATTTTGAACAGAAGAGCCTGCACTGTGTTCAGCATGGTGCTTTCAGCCAAGCTCAGGAGCTCTGGTCTCCTGAAGCTAAGAAGACTGAAGAAGGCCTTGTTCCTTGTCTTCCTGAGGCTAGATTATACAACATTCCCCTGGATCGTCTGAGACAATCTCATAAATTTCCATTTTGCTTAAACTGATCTAAACCAGATCATCTACTTTAAAACTATATGGGGACTTCCCCGGTGGTCCAGTGGTTAAGAATCTGCCGAGCAATGCAGGAGACACCAATTTGATCCCTGGTCTGGGACGATTCCACATGCCCAGAGCAACTAAGCCTATATGCCACTGAGCCCCTGCACCTAGATCCTGTGCTCTGCAGCAGGAGAAGCCACCACAGTGAGACGCCACAACTGGAGAGTGGCTTGTCGCTAGCAGAGAACGCCTGCAGTCAGCAACAAAGGCCAGAGCAGCCAAAAAGAAATGCTGTGCTGTGCTAGGTCACTTCAGTCGTGTCTGACTCTTTGCAACTCTATGGACTGAAGCCCCCCAGGCTCCTCTTTCCATGGGGATTCTCCAGGCAAGAATACTGGAGTTGGTTGTTATGCCCTCCTTCAAGGGATTGGCCTTACCCAGGGATCAAACCCACATCTCTTACGTCTCCTGCATTGGCAGTCAGGTTCTTTACCACTAGCACTGCCTGGGTATACAAAAAAAAAAAAAAAAAAAGTTAATAAATGCACAATTTCTTCCATTTGTGGAGTAAATTAGGCTTTCTTAGTCTGGGGTTCATAAATAACCTGAGAAGGTGCCGATCAGGAAAGAGGCACTGAATTTGAAGAAACCTGCTTAAGGTCACTGGATTAGGGAGGGGCTGGCCCAGGACACAGCCAAGCAGTCTAGCTCCAGATTCCTCACTCCTGACCATGGGCTGTGCTAGGACGCTGCTCTAATGGATGCAGAACATGCCACTGCATGTGTGCAGGCTCATTCTGCGGAGCCGTTCACAAAAGGTGATCCTGCAGAAACACGAAAGAGCTCAGCTCCTCTTTTAACCCAGCTGGCTTGACTATGCGTCTCGTTTATAGTATCTGGAAGCACGTCCTTGAAATGATTCTTCTGAATATTTATTCTATCCAAATGCTTTTGACAAACATGATGTAGCACTTTGTACTAAGTTGTATTCAGCGTCAAGTGCCTGGAGTGGAACTCTTATTGTCAGCTAAATACACACCCGTAGACCTTTTCAGATATTTGTGTAGATTTTCTGAAAGTGCGTAAAAAGGCTAAGTAAATGCCTGATGACTACTCCGAGGTTCTCCTTTGAAAAGTGGTGTCAATCCACTTTGGTGAGCAAATGCATGGGCTTAACTACACAGTGCATGGCTGCAAAACCACACACATCTGCAGATTAGAATGCTGGTGCTTTTAAGGCTAATACTGCTTTCAAGCATAGTAAATTAAAAAGGGATAAACCCAGGCACAGTATTTGTGATCAGCAAAACATGTTTTTAAGCAGGACACCTTGCTCGCTACTACAGTGTGACGGAATATTTGCCTAAATTTTATTTTTAAAAGGATTCCCTGATGGCTCAGCGGGTAAAGAATCCACATGCCAATGCAGCAGGCACAGGAGATGCAAGTTCGATCCCTGTGTCAGGGAGATGCCCAGGAGAAGGAGATGGCAACCCATTCCAGCACTCTTGCCTGGGAAATGCCATGGACAGAGGAGCCACATTCTAGCAGCAGAGGAGCCAGACAGGAGGAAAGCCATGCAGTGTTGGTTGGTGGGGAAAAGTCATGTTACTCTTTGCCTTTCTTCTCCCTGTGTCCCACAGTGTGACAATTTCTTAAGGCTTCTTCCAAAGCTTTTCTTCTTAGTCTTAGCTGCTATCATTTCACATACTACTGTAGCATCTGTTAATCCAACGCATGTGTTGAAAAAATTCTCGGATGCAACCGTCCATCTTTCCCTTCCTGGGCAACTACTTTTGTGTAGCAATGGCTCTGCATTTACTGAGGCCTGGGTACAACAAAATTTAATTACATTCAAGCCAATTCAAATGTGATTCTACTTGCAAACATCTTCTGGGATGTGAGTGAGAAAAGAAACAATTCAAAAATCATATAAACATGGAGGGCATACTAATAGAAAATGCTTCTTACAAGTTCTTTCATATTTGTTTGCCACATATAGTTTTTCTTTGCCGGAAGTTGGTTTGGCTGACAAAAGTAATAAGCACAGAAAGCAATGTCCATGCAGTTTTGAAATTTGTGTCTTATAGAAGCTTAGGGAAAATATAACTTCTTTTTCACTGAGAAAAATCTATTGCTGTTGTTCAGTTGTGTCTAACTCTCTGAGCCCATGGCTGTAGCCCTCCAGGCTCCTCTGCCCATGGGATTTTCCAGGCAAGAATACTGGAGTGTGTTGCCACTTCTTCCTCCAGGGAATCTTCTGAACCAAGAGATCAAACTCACATCTCCTGCATTGGCAGTTGGATTCTTTACCACTGAGCCACTTGGGAAGCCTGAGGAAAATCTATAGAACACATTTAAGTCTTAGAACAGCTCTGATCATAAAGATAAGTATAGGTTGTAGGTCGGGGAAAGATGCTGGTGAAAAATTATCTGTAGGACACATTCCATCTTCCCAGATAAACAGAGAGTAGTCTTGCACCCAGCTCCTGTTTCTTCAGGGATCAGCGTTTAGGTGCATTTCCTTGCAGATGTGAAGCACTTGAGTTGACACTGAGTGTGGCTGCGCCCAGAAGGCTGTGTTCCCCCCATAGCTTGTATGTATCTGCACTAAGAGCCTGAAAGGGTTATGTGGGTATTCTTTTCCCTCAGTGATTCACAAGGAAGCATGACTATATTCTAAAGCTTAAAGGACACTGAAGGCAAGGATGCAGTCTTTATTTTTAAAATATAACTTCATTTTTATGGAGAAACACAAATGATATTTTCCTTATGAGGTGCCAAGCACAGTTTCACAAAGAGAAATGTGTGCTGTGTCTTTAAAATGGTTCCTTCAGGGCATATCCTCCTGGGGACCCCTATTCTACTTGGAATTACCCCTAAGACCCCTTGTCCAGTTTTTACATCAGACACGTAACTCCATAAGGGTTTCTACAATTTTCCATTGCCAAGTGAGTTGAGCTTTCACTCATATTTCCGCAGATGTGAGATAGTATCAGTGGGAGGAAAAATAAAACTAAGTGGTCTCTAGAAGTGGATATGATTTTTATAAGCATGAGAGGTATAATATATGTTCAATATTCCAATATTTCTTTGAGTTCACCTTTCAGTGTAAGCTCACATATGTATTCAAGAATTAGATGATGTCATTTAGCTAGAGGGGAAAATGACAGGTGTGTCCACTGACATTATAAAGGTGCAAAATGATTAAAAAAATAACTAGACTTACTTAAATCCTGTCTTTTAGAAGATATATATCAGAATGAATGAGGAAAGGATATATGATATGTTACATCATTGCCTATTATTTTACTCATGAGGTATCTTAGCATTCATTTTTAAGTACATACATACTCTTTTAGCTAGGGAAAACTGAAGAAGAAAAGTAATAGATACTATGACTACATTTTGCCATGGAGAGTTTCACTGTGTTTCCATTGTGGCTCAGAGGTAGACCTACAGAACTCTGTCAGCATTAGTGAATTGCAAAGGATGGTTTCTGGACCATGCAGTCAAAGCACTGTGTGATATGTAATTGAAGAAGATAATTTAGAAGACTGCATTTCCTTTAATTAATTGTAACCTTGTAGGTGGGGGAAGTGTAGATCCAAATACTTTATGAAGAGAGCAAATGCTGTGTCTATAGAATTAATCTAGTAGTGCTCATTAAGTGAATATTACTGATGCCATTGTGGCTCATGGCTGTGTCCTCAGGCTAAGAATAGTCATATCTAAGTTCGAACTTTTTTCTCTTTAAATTTTAACTGCTTTGAAATGCTTGCCATTTCTTGAGTGTGTTCACTTTGTTCCCAAGGTTTTAAACCAGGTTATCTTTCTCTCCCTCTAAAAAGACAATTCCAACAAAATGATCAATGAGTCTCACACGCATTTCTTTATTTTAAATGTCATATCATCTCTCAGTCTATTCCTAATTCTTCTCAATTCCCACCATTGCATGTCTTAGGGAGACTTAAGCAACTTGCAATAATGGAAAGAATATGGGGCTGAAGTTTGACAAATTCATCTTGGAATTCATACACTAACATTTTCTAGCTATGTGACATTGGTCAAAGCCCAAGATTTCTATGAACTCAATTTCTATGGGCCTGGATTGTTGTAAAAATTAAATGAGAGTTTTGACTGTAAAATGGTTGCACATTGCCTAGAATACAACAGGAATTCAACCCAACCCTGCTTTACTTCTGTTGTTTCATAGTAACTTTCAGTTCAGTTCAGTTCAGTGGCTCAGTTGTGTCCAACTCTTTGTGACACCAATTCCTGGAGCTTGCTCAAACTCATGTCCAACTCATGTCCTGGAGCTTGCTCAAACTCATGTCATCACTCATTCATCACTGGATGAATCAGTGATGCCATCCAACTATCTCATCCTCTGTCATCCCCTTCTCCTCCTGCCTTCAATCTTTCCCAGCATCAGGGTCTTTTTTAAGGAGTCAGTTCTTCGCATCAGGTAGCCTAAATATTGGAGCTTCAGCATCAGTCCTTTCAATGAATATTCAGGACTAATTTCCTTTAGGATTGACTGGTTTGATCTCCTTGCAGTCTAAGGGACTCTCAAGAGTCTTCTTATCTATACCTATATTGTGATATTTATCACATTTAACTATGATTATACATTCTGGAACATAACATCCTTGAAGGCAGGGACTATTTAATATTTATCTCTACATATTCATTGCCTCACACAACCTCTGCACTTATTAGACACTCCAAAATTTGTTTTGTTTATTTTAATTGGAGGCTAATTACAATACTGTGGTGGATTTTGCCATACATTGACATGAATCAGCCATGAGTACACATGTGTTCTCCATCCTGAACCCCCCTCCCACCTCCTTCCCCACCCCATCCCTCTAGATTGTCCTAGAGCACCAGTTTTGAGTGCCTGGCTTCATGTATCAAACTTACACTGGTCATCTATTTTACATATCACAATATACACGTGTCAATGCTGTTCTCTTATATCTTCACACCCTCACCTTCTCCCACATAGTCCAAAAGTCTGTTCTTTACATCTGTGTCTCTTTTGCTGTCTTGCATATAGGATTGTTGTTACTATCTTTCTAAATTCCATATATATGCATTAATATACTACACTGGAGAAGGAAATGGCAACCCACTCCAGTGTTCTTGCCTGGAGAATCCCAGGGACGGCGGAGCCTGGTGGGCTTCCGTCTATGGGGTCGCACAGAGTCGGACACAACTGAAGCAACTGAGCAGCAGCAGCATACTACATTGGTGTTTCTCTTTTTGACTTACTTCACTCTGTATAATAGGCTTCAGTTTTGTCCACCTCATTAGAACTGACTCAAATATGTTCTTTTTTATAGCTGAGTAATATTCCATTGTGTATATATACCACAGCTTTCTTATCCATTCGTCTGCTGATGGACATCTAGGTTGCTTCCATGTCCTGGCTATTATAAACAGTGCTGCGATGAACAGTGGGGTACACGTGTCTGTTTCAATTCTGGTTTCCTTGGTGTGTATGCCCAGCAGTGTGATTGCTGGGTCGTATGGCAATTCTGTTTCCAGTTTTTTAAGGAATCTCCACACTGTTCTCCATAGTGGCTGTACTAGTTTGCATTCCCACCAACAGTGTAAGAGGGTTCCCTTTTCTTCACACCCTCTCCAGCATTTATTGTTTATAAACTTTTTGATGGCAGCCATTCTGACCCATGTAAGAAGGTACCTCATTGTGGTTTTGATTTGCATTTTTTCACGTGTTTATTAGCCATCTGTATGTCTTCTTTGGAGAAATGTCTGTTTAGTTCTTTGGATCATTTTTTGATTGGGTTGTTTATTTTTCTGGTATTGAGCTGCTTGTATATTTTGGAGATTAATTCTTTGTCAGTTGTTTCATCTGTCATTATTTTCTTGCATTCTGAAGGCTGCCTTTTTACCTTGCTTATAGTTTCCTTCATTGTAGACATTCAAACTTTGTGGCATAAATGAACAATTATAATCTGCTCACATATAAGAATGAAGACATCAACTATTACAAGGCTGCTACTGCTAAGTCACTTCAGTCATGTCTGACTCTGTGCGACCCCACAGATGGTGGCCCACCAGGCTCCCCCATCCCTGGGATTCTCCAGGCAAGAACACTGGAGTGGGTTGCCATTTCCTTCTCCAATGCATGAAAGTGAAAAGTGAAAGTAAAGTCGCTGAGTCGTGTCTGACTCTTTGCAACCCCATGGACTGCAGCCTACCAGGCTCCTCCATCCTATGTGTCTGTAAATAAATGAGGAGAGAAGTTCAATGCTTTATCAACAATTATTTTCTATGTTAAAGGAGCAAATAGAGGACTTAAGAATGATGGAAAATGATGGTGGTAAATTTTGAAACTGAAGATGTGTTTTACAAATCATATAGATGGCTCTCCAAATTGTACTAGTGAAAGCTACTCTACAACCTCAGTTGAATCAGGCAGCTGACAAGAATGAGTCTCTCTCAGCCTCATTTTCTGTGAGAGAAATTATAGGAAACCAAGTATTCCTCATTGCTAAGGAGTCTAACGTGTTATTGATACAAATGTATTTTTGATAGGAAACGTTTGTGACCATTGAAACTACACAAGCTCATCCAATTTGATATGCATAGTTAGAAAATGACACATAAACTGTGCATTTAGAACAAATACTGGTTAAAAGGCTATGTTATACTAAGGACTGCTAAAATAGAAGATAGGAATTATATAAAACACTTTACTGAGGAGTACAAAAACAGAATTCAGGATTGGTGTTCAGTCACTCACTTAATAAAAAAATAATCAATATATATTAAATACCTACTATATTCACATAATGCTAGATTTGGAGGAGAAAATGTGTAAAGAAGTCATAGGCATTGTTGTCACAGAGCTTATGTTCTAATGGTGAAGACAGACAATAAACTAGGAAGCAAATAAATAAGACGGCAATTGTAGTTTGTAGAAGGACTTTCATAAGATAAAAAGTGCCGTGATAGATATAAAGTGAGAAGACAAATGGGGGAGTGATGGGGATCTGGAAGTGGGACAGACTTCCGTCCTCCTAGTGGCCAGAGGGCCAGCACACCTGGAGAATGATGGACAAATGCAGAGTAGCACCAGACGGGTTTCGAGAGATGAGCCGAGGCCAGTTATGTGGCACCTTACAGACTATGGTAAGAAGAAAAAGCTTTATTCTAGGTGGAGAGATAGGAAATATCTTTTAAAGGAGTAACTTATCCAGTTGAAAGATATCACTCTGGCTTCTGTGTGGTGAGAGCAAGATCAGAAGCCACAAACCTGAAAAGGGCAGGCACTGCTTTGGCTGGGATGAAGGATTAGATGGAGACGAGTGGCAGGGAGAGACGCGAGACAATGGATTTTACATGCTCTTGGAGAGAACAGACAGGGGGTGCTGCTGCGGAAGGTATAGGAAAGGGAGATTAGCTGGAGCCACAACATGGATGGTGAGGTTATGTCCTGAGGCAGAGAAGACAAGAAGAGCAACTGTGTTGGACGCAGGGGACAGAACACTACAGTTCCCTTTTTGTCAAGTCTGAGAAGTGTGTGTATACAAGCAGGCATCAGATTTCAAAATTATGGTCTCAGAGAAGCAGTTCTGGGCTGGAGTTCCAACTGTGTGTGTCATCAGAATGCGGTGTGAGCTGCTCAGTCATGTCTGATTCTTTTTTACCCCATGAACTGTCATCCACCAGGCTCCTCTGTCCATGGAATTCTCCAGGCAAGAATACTGGAGTGGGTTTCCATTTTCTCCTCCAGAGGATCTTCCCAACCCAGGGATCAAACCTGGGTCTCCTGCACTGAAGGCAGATTCTTTACCTTCTGAGCCACAAGGGAAGCCTTGTCATCAGAACACATATGGCCATTAAAGCTACAATGACAAAGGAAGAAGCGAACTGTCAGGCGAGTGCATTCTCCTCGGTTCTGTCTCATCTCAACAAAAATTTGAAGCCACGGATGTTAGAGCCCTCGGAGTGTCATAGCTCTCAGACAGACCGTGTTATAGCGCTCGTGTCTGGAACAGACTGTGTTATAGCTCTTACACAGATCAGTGTTACGCTTCGTGTTTCAGTTCTATCTAGAAAATAGCAGGAAAATACATCCTCGAGGCATGAGGGCATGCCAACCCAAAACTGCAAAGAGAAGAGAGGGGCGCCCTGGCCCTTTGGCTCCAGTGTAATCTCCTCGGTTCTGTCTCATCTCAACACAAATTTGAAGCAATGGACATTAAAGCCCTAGGCACATCACAGCTCTGGGACAGTGTTATAGCTCCCTCAGTTTTATTTAGAAAATAAAGGAAAATACATCCTTGCCGCGTGGGGGGCATGCCGACCCAAAAGATGCAAAGAGAAGAGAGAGAGAGAGACAGAGAGTGCACACAGGCGGGATAGAGAGACCCCCGGCCCTTTGGCTCCGCCTTTTATATGTCTTTTCCTCTCCCTGGGCCTGCCCTATGTAAATTGCGCTAGCCAGGAGTGCTGTTTGTTCTACCTGAGGTCCTTACTCCGGTCCTCGGACCTTCTTTTGTTCTATTCGCAGGGGCTTTTCCCTTCCTTGTCTTTTAGCCACCACCACTCTGGACTCCTGTTTCCTATACTAACTACCTAACAGAACCAAGGGTTCCAAGATCAGGCAGTAGAAGTGGAGCCACTGAAGGACACTGTGGAACAGAAAGACATCAATGTGTCCTGCTGAGGAAGCCAAAAGAGGTGACTCTTTCAACAGGATGGAAATGCAAGTAAAAAAAAAAAAAACAAATCCAGAGACCCATTCACTCCTTTTCCAAATGGGAAGAGGAGTATGTCAAAGCTGTGTGTTGTCACCCTGCTTATTTAACTTATATGCAGAGTACATCATGAGAAACGCTGGGCTGGAGAAGCACAGCTGGAATCAAGATTGCTGGGAGAAATATCAATAACCTCAGATATGCAGATGACACCACCCTTATGGCAGAAAATGAAGAAGAACTAAAGAGCCTCTTGATGAAAGTGAAAGTGAAGAGTGAAAAAGCTGGCTTAAAACTCAATATTCAGAAAACTAAGATCATGGCATCTGGTCCCATCACTTCATGGCAAGTAGATGGGGAAACAGTGGAAACAGTGACAGAATTTATCTTTTTGGGCTCCAAAATCACTGAAGATGGTGATTGCAGCCATGAAATTAAAAGACACTTACTCCTTAGAAGAAAAGTTATGACCAACCTAGACAGCATATTAAAAAGCAGAGACATTACTTTGCCAACAAATGTCCATCTAGCCAAGGCTATGGTTTTTCCAGTAGTCATGTATGGATATGAAAGTTGGACTATAAAGAAGGCTGAGCGCCAAAGAATTGATGCTTTTGAACTGTGGTGTTGGAGAAGACTCTTGAGAGTCCCTTGGACTGCAAGGAGATCCAACCAGTCCATCCCAAAGGAAATCAGTCCTAAATATTCACTGGAAGGACTGATGTTGAAGCTGAAACTCCAATACTTTGGCCACCTGATGCGAACAACTGACTCATTTGAAAAGACTCTGATGTTGGGAGGGATTAGGGGCAGGAGGAGAAGGGGGCGGCAGAGGATGAGATGGCTGGATGGCATCAGTGACTCAATGGATATAAGTTTGAGTGAACTCTAGGAGTTGGTGATGGACAGGGAGGCCTGGTGTGCTGCAGTCCATGGGGTCATAAAGTTGGACATGACTGAGCAACTGAACTAACTGACTGTCTGATTCAGTCCTGAAGGAAAGATTCCAAGCTTTAAGCAGCTTGTGTTACATGGAGCAAAGGGACCTAAGCAAGTCTTGGAGGTTTCATGCTGTATATGACCAGGGTGCTGACGAAGAGAAGATTGGAGGTGCAATTGCCATTAAAAAGACTCTAGAGGAGGAGTAGAAATTAATTTTCTTTTAGAAATTCTTAACAGATCAGAAAATGGCCCTGTAAATACCTTGCCACAACATTAAAAATGGTAACATGCATACAGGCTCAGTCGTGTCTGACTCTTTGCAACCCCATGGACTGTAGCCTGCCAGGCTCCTCTGTCCATGGGGTTTTCTTACTGGAGTGGGTTGCCACTCCTACCCCAGGGGATCTTCCAAACCCAGGGACGAACCTGCGTACCATGCGTCTCGTGGGCTGGCAACCAGATCTTTACCACTGCAGGACCTGTGAAGCCCTACATAGAGAGAAACATAATATAGATCTTTTCACCTAGTGCCCTTTTTACACCATTTGAGAGTAGATCTTTGGCCAGAACTTTTCTGTCTGGAGGTGATTTTAAATTACCCAACAAATCATTTCAAATCCCACAGTTTGCAAAGTCAGGGTTTGAGCGCATAAAAGATCGCCAGAGCTGACTTCTGAAACTACTAAACCTTTTCCCAAAACATTTACTCCTGGCAATGCCTGGGCTTTTGTGTTCTGGAACGTGAGATGCAAAGGCAGCAGAAAGACAAACAGTATCAAACAATAAGACGCCTCAAAATTTGCTCTGATGATCCTCAGATGGCAATTTTGATGATAATTAAGATGAGGCATTCACTGGCAAGTGACTTGCCTGAGGTTATACAGATGCTTCTAAGCCAAGGTAGATTCTATGACTCCTGATTCCTCCGCTTCTACTATAAACACCCCATCAGTTTCATTATTAAAATACAATTGCTACCACATGGAGGAAGTGCCTAGAGGACTCAGAGATCTTCAGTCTGAATATCTTGAGATCTTGTGAAATCTGAATAATTTTTCCTGTTGATCAGGCCCTCAACAAAAGACAAAACTCCTTTTGTTTTTCAACAGATCAACCTTAAAAATTAACCTGCCTTCATAGGGTTGCTAAAAACTGACCTTGTTCTTTTTAATAGGCAAGATGTTTTCTTCAGACATGAGGTAGTAAAATTTTTGAGTGCACTTGGCAACTCTTCCCAGGAATATTTAAGTTTTCCACAAAAGGCAAGAAGTGTTCATATGAAAGATTCATTTCAATTCGCTGCCAGCAGAGAGTTGTTTCTCTGCAGAGTATTTGAGGTATGAAAGCAATGAAATTTACAATGAAAACCTTCAAACTAAAACCTAAAATTTTGAATGGGCAAATGTTCTTCTCTGGGGTAGGGGAGATCTGGTTAATGTAAATTTGGTGAAGACAGCCTCAAAAGAGAGAGCTGGGAAAGAGGGAGTATTTTCCACTGACTCAACTTTGGAACAGTGTGTGTAGTAATGTGGATTTGATTGTGCAGCCAGGCCTACACCTACCCAACACGGTCAGGAAATTCAGGAGGGATGGACAAAGCTTCCAAGAAGCTTTTGTTCTATTTACTTATGGCTGCGCTGGACTTCGCTTTGTGTGGGCTTTCTCCAGCTGCGGGGCGCGTGGGCTCAGTGGCTGCGGCTCCCAGGCTCTAGAGCACAGGGTCAATAGTCGTGGCACACAGGCTTGGTTGTCTCATGGCAGGTGGGATCTTCCTGACCAGAGATGGAACCCGTGTCCCCTGCACTCTGCCACCAGGGAAGTCTGCTTGTGTTCTTTAGGATATCACGAGTGGAACCAAATTGAAGGCAGATTCCTGGATCTCAGCTGGTTCTGCTTTTGACTCTTCTTTGAGCAGATAACACAGGTTTAGCTTCGGTTTCTCAGACAAACCCCTAGATGACTGCTGAGGGGGCACAGTTCATTATGACTCAGAACCTGAACCAAACTTGAATATTCACACTGGTCTATTAAATATATCAAGTCCTTATTTGACTTCTGTGAATCTTAGAAAAACATTATAAAAGGGCACTCTACACCACACAGTTCTCTTGCTATACAACCAGTTAAGTAAAATCAACAGCAAGTTAATTAAAATCACATAATATAAATAAAATTACGTGTGCATAAAATTTCTTCAAAGACATTACACAAATATCTCACTTAGAATTAAGCAAAGATATCATATTCTACAAATTATGAATACAGACTTTCAAAGTCTGTGACTTTATACAGAGAAAAGTAATAAAATTTAGAGTCTATCACGTGGCTTGTATACCCACTTCTTTGTGCTAATGCTTTCAATTTAATTCACTGAAGAAAAATAAATGTGTGTTGGACTATTCCACCGGGTAATTCGATAGGTAAATGAGATAACAAATGAAAGGAGACTGAAATTTATAATGTAAGGAGGACAGGAAAGAGTTCTAAGAGGTTGAAAGGGAAATTTTACATTGAGATTGTACAGGGCTTGGAGTGTCTTTAAAGTTTTATTTCATAGGTAATTAAAGTATGATGAAAAACCTTTAAGTGGGGAGACACAATTAAACTATGAATGGAAAAATCCACCAAATGGTCGTGTTCTAGCTAAGTAAAAAAGCGGGCAAAGGCTATCTCGGCTAATTGAAGTTTGGGTGGGGAAGGACCGCACTCTGGCCTCAAGGGTGACTAGAACCAAGGACATGAGCTTTCCTCATCACACTCGACCTCTCATGTCTTCCCCACTTAATAGTTTTATTTTCTCTTATAGTAGATGGACTCGTGGGTGACACTGCTGGAACATGTCTGTAGAATGTTCTGGCCTTGCATTTTCACGATTTCATAATCAGAAAGGAAATGATACTTTCTGCAGTTTTTTTGAACACTTGTGGGGAAGGACTCCATTGCTCCATCTTGTGAAGCTGTCACCCTTTAAGGGATGGAGTGTCTTTAAACTTTTTTGGGTCAGAAAGTAAGCCTGATCAACTCATTAAAACTGTAGAGTAACAGAGGAATGGTATGTGGGGGTGTTTTCCTCATAAAAGAGCAAGTCTTACTGGAATAACGAAGGATGAGATAATAATTAGGGGTGCGTTTTACTCCAGTATGATCTAATTTTAACTGAATGCATCCACAATGACCCTATTTCCAAATAAGGTCCCATTTTGAGATACTAAGGTTTAGGACTTCACTATACACATTTGAGGAGAAAGGGAAACGATGTAGCTCAACCCATAACTCATTGAAGCTTTGCATGGCACACAAAATCAGTCTCCTCAAACCCATATGACGTACCTTCTCTCTGGGAGAGCTCGAGCCAAGTAATGCCAGGAAGCAGAGCTAGATGTTGCTACGGCAGACACCACAGTGGTGGTGTTCCAGAGGCACAGAGGTGGCAGGGTGGAGGGGAGAGGGGCTCTGAGGAGAGGGTAGAGACGAGGCTGCAGCAGGGGTACCATATGACTGCGCTTGTGTTCTTGGTGACCAAGCCTCTCTTTGATCCTTCTTGTTCCCTTAACCTTATCTGCCAACAGGTCTCCAAATTTGTGAGTTACCTGAGATTTTTCCAATAAATCTATTTGATTTCACTTAGCCAGACTTGATTTCTACTATATGCAACCAAGAAACCTGTCAAGTACATATATGTCCTCATATACTGCATCTTTGAAGTTCATTCTATATTACAAAGTGAGACAATCATTACATTGTATAAGCTCACAAAATTCTTTAAATAGCTTTTTAAAGGTAAACAGCCATTTCAATGAACAGAGTCTAATCGAACTAAAATGGTTTTGCTTTTAATTGAATTTAAGGTAAGTTAGTAACTTGTGTTTGAGTATATGAGTCCTTGGTTATGATTAAGAAATATACCTCATTTAAGAAGATATGCTGCTGCTGCTAAGTTGCTTCAGTCGTGTCCGACTCTGTGCGACCCCATGGACGGAAGCCCACTGGGCTCCCCCATCCCTGGGATTCTCCAGGCAAGAACACTGGAGTGGGTTGCCATTTCCTTCTCCAATGCATGAAAGTGAAAAGTGAAAGTGAAGTCGCTCAGTCATGTCCGACTCTTTGCAACCCCATGGACTGCAGCCTACCAGGCTCCTCTGTCCATGGGATTTTCCAGGCAAGAGTACTGGAGTGGGGTGCCATTGCCTTCTCTGAAGAAGACATAAATCATACCAAAATTTTCTTAAGTCAGTCTCCCAAGGCAAGAGAGGCAAATACAAAAATAAACAAATGGGACCAAATCAAACTTATAAGCTTTTACACAACTAAGGAAACCATTTTTTAAAAATGAAAAGACAACCTGCAGAATGGGAGACAATATTTGCCAATGATGTGACCAACAAGGGCTTAATCTCTAAAATATACAAACAGCTCATACAATTCAACAACAACAAAAAATATATAATCCAATCAAAAATGGGCAGAAGACATTAACTTGACATTTCTCCAAAGAAAACATAACAGATGACCAAGAGGCACATGAAAAGATTATCAATGTTGCTAATTATTAGAGAAATAGAAATCAAAACTACAATGAGGTACCACTTTATACCAGTTAGAATAGTGAAAGTGAAAGTCACTCAGTCATGTCCGACTCTTTATGACCCCATGGACTATACAGTCCATGGAATTCTCCAGGCCAGAATACTGGAGTGGGTAGCCTTTTTCCTTCTACAGGGGATCTTCCCAACCCAGGGATGGAACCCAGGTCCCCCACATTGCAAGTGGATTCTTTACCAGCTGAGCCACAAGGGAAGCCCAAGAATACTGGAGTGGGTAGCCTATCCTTTCTCCAGTGGATAATCCCAACCCAGGAATCGAACTGGGGTCTCCTTTACCAACTGAGCTATCAGGGAAGCATCAGATCAGATCAGTCGCTCAGTTGTGTCCGACTCTTTGCGACCCCATGAATCACAGCACGCCAGGCCTCCCTGTCCATCACCAAGTCCCAGAGTTCACTCAGACTCACGTCCATCGAGTCAGTGATGCCATCCAGCCATCTCATCCTCTGTCGTCCCCTTCTCCTCTTGCCCCCAATCCCTCCCGGCATCACAGTCTTTTCCAATGAGTCAACTCTTCGCATGAGGTAGCCAAAGTACTGGAGTTTCAGCTTTAGCATCAGTCCTTCCAAAGAAATCCCAGGGCTGATCTCCTTCAGAATGGACTGGTTGGATCTCCTTGCAGTCCAAGGGACTCTCAAGAGTCTTCTCCAACACCACAGTTCAAAAGCATCAATTCTTCAGCGCTCAGCCTTCTTCACAGTCCAACTCTCACATCCATACATGACCACAGGAAAAACCATAGCCTTGACTAGACGAACCTTTGTTGGCAAAGTAATGTCTGTGCTTTTGAATATGCT